>NW_008824231.1:5288994-5310344 GCF_000699105.1 Pygoscelis adeliae | reverse complement strand
AGCTCCTCTGCCAGCTCCCTCAGCACCCTCGGGTGGATCCCATCCGGCCCCATAGACTTGTGAGCATCCAGATGGCGTAGCAGACCTTGAGTTGGATAATTTGTTCAAAGGTAAAAACAGACCAAGAGATGGAGCTCATGAAGACTCTTTCCACACTTATGTTGCCAGGTGAGTGGCTTTAGCCTTTTGAATGAATCTGAAACATCTGAGGCTTTCAGACTGCATTAAATTCCAGGAGCTAGAGTCAAGGTCTGACTGCAGCAAGAACTGTAGCCAGCCACGAGTCCCACAGAAACATGTTCAGCCTTCTTAGTTACAAACTGAAATGTCACTTGAGGTATTTCTGTCAACCATCTTTTGGTTGATTGGAGGAACACGTAAGGGAGCAACACAGGTGGACTAGATGATAGTTGAAGAGGTGGACTAGATGATAGCAGTCCCAGTCTGCTATTCCAGTCAAGCAGAGTTTCTTCTTCTCCATAGAGAGGAAGGTCTCTTTTTTATTGAGACTTTTCTATAACAGATGTGACTAAATGGAACAAATTCCTTTTCTGGGCTGGCGGACTTTGTAAAAATGAAACACAATATACACTTGGTACAAGCACTCTGTAGAAGAGGAATAAGCTGTGGCAGAAAAGAAAAAAATATATTCTACTCTTCTATCCTTGCCCTTCCTTATTATTTAATCAGAACACTTTTTTAAAAAATCTTTGATGGTTTAACATTCTATGCAAACTCATCACATGACAATTACTAACTTTTTGCTTGGATTTTTATCAGCAGTTTATGAAGAAAGCTCATTTTTAAAGTATATAGATGTGCTTATCAAAATATTTCAGATTATTCCTTTTTTAAAAGGTTTTACACAGTTCCCTTCCAATGTTTCCTTCTCAGAATGCCCAAAACATGGAAATACACATACTACCTCCATTGAATTACACATCCTTTCCCAAAGTCATAATAGCCTTCCTCATACCCTCTTCAAACAGATTCTATTATTGTTGTTTAAAGCATACTGTATGTAGAGGCAGAACTGAGTTCCCTTGAAATCGATATTCCCCTCCCCCCCACCCCCCTATAAACAGTAGATGCAGGGGAACTGCTCTGAATGACACAAGATATTCCCTGAACAGCTGACTAAAAATTAAATTGAACACAACCCAAGTCTTTCAAAGATTTGAAATAGTTTAACCAGCTTTTTATCTTCCATGTTTCATCATTTCCCGTTCCAGCCTCTGTCAAAATAAGCAAGTATCAAAAGCTGCAACTACCAAAAAGGTAGCTCCAGAACTTATTTTTATGAGATTTTAACTTCAGATTTAGTCTATGTTTGGACAGATATCAAGTAATTACTAAAATGCTTTACTGGTCTTGGATTAAATTGTGATTTACATGTGGTGATCAGAAAAACCATAGTGAGCTTTGTGGAGATTAGAAGAAAAGGTCATGTAATGAAAAAAGTTAACTGTGTAGCTACAGCATAGAGGCATCAGTCTCAGAATATTTGATGTTATCAGCATCTTTGTAATATCGTTCTGTCATATTTTGTCAGTATGTACTATGCAACTCATACCTGTTAGTAAAATGTTGTATATAATGCTGTTTCACTCTGCACCCCAAAGAGCCAATATGGCATGAAAAGTTACCCTTTTTTCCTTCTCAGAACAAAACAAATGGCATGAGATGAAAATAAAACTCACCTGAATGAAATGGCTTTTGCAGCTAACAAGGAGAGATGAGCTCTACTGCTTTCATCAGTATTGCACAAATGAACAAAAAGGCCTTGCTTTTATCTTTTTGAGTAATGCCATACAAGTCAGTTTAAGTGGTTCATTCACATACATTACCAGAAAGAAGATAAGATTGCTCTGTCTACTTAAAGACCATGTGCAGGGTTGCAAAACTATTCTAGTGTACAGACATGCAATCTTGTAAAGCGCAATTACAGCTGGCATTTAACCTGCAGTACTTAAACTGTATTTAACGTACAGAGCTGGACGGAACTTACTTAATTAAACATATTCTGTTAAACAGATGTGCTGCTGAGTACAGAAATTACTTGTATAATTAAATCCTATAATGGAATCGTATTTTTCTTCTCTGAATCATTTTAAAGCTATTCTTAGACAGACTTCCATTGTGATCTAGCTGCAAATCTGCCTTATTAAAATTATTTCAAATGAATAAGCACATTTGATATTTTATGTGGTCCTGACTACCTCAGCCTCTATGCTTTTATTACCCTCATAAATTAAATTTGTAATATTTCTACAGTGTTAACTGAAGCATTTTTGAAACGAGTAACAGAAAACAGAGAAAAAACCAAAACAATAACTTCTTTTCATCTGTCTGCATCTCTGAACAATTTTAAGAGTTTTCATTTCAATATTGTGGAAACAATAAAGTCACTACTGTCAGACAAATCAGCTTGACAAAATAATTATGCCATACCCATGCTAACATATGCATGTTCTTGTCACTTGCTATATTTTCATTTTATATCATGGAATCAAACATGCAAACACAATATTTAGTTTACCAAACAGGCTTCTGACCTCTTACTCTCCCTTAATGCTTTGTCTCCTTTCTTCCAAGTGATAGTTGGCTTTGGAGAGGCTTGTGGCTTGCACTCAATGACAACTTCTTGGCCCTTGGTAATAATTATTGTTTTCCTCATTTGATTTAGTGGGAAAGTGGGAGCTGAAGCTGTTAAAAAGAAGTACGTTAACTCTACAGAGAACAATCACAGCTTCCCATTTCATTACATCCTAATAGAAGAATTTAGTTTTGGGGATAGAATTTCCATTTTTGATTTGGAAATTATTGTACGGCAGATTAGATGGAATTTTAGAAAATGTTTGAAATCAACAACCAACTAGATGGCAGTCTATAACTTAATCCAGTTATGAATTAGTGAGGTGTCCTTCACATCAACATACTAAAGTAAGATTGCTTGTGAAATCCAACAGCTTTAGAAATTAAATACTACTGTTGATTTAGCTAATTTAGCTTTTCTAATTTATTTTTATTTTATAGGTAAATTGTTAGAAGTAATTAGTTCAAAATGAAAAGTTTAAATTCCACAACTATCTAAAGTGCACTCTCTAGAGTTACTTTTTAGAAAAAATATTATTGTCAGAGAAATTTTATTACTATCGCTTTTTATATTTGCCTAAATCCTGGGAACTGAAAAGTGGGAATTTCTTAATAGAAGATATTTAACCATGTCTTGTTCTTAGTATTTCACTTTTCAAGAAGTCCCATTCATTACAATACATCAGTTAAGGTAATAAATGTATCACAAAATGCCACCAATTACTGTAATTTCACAACAAGAAAGGACAGTTGTTCTCACAGAATCTCATTTGTTTGTACTTTTATTAAACTAGTTTTGCAAAAACAAAGCCCCCTCTGCAACTATCTCAGCTACACATATAGGAACATATTACACTCCATTGCCTCAAATATGTAGGAATTTCCTACCATTATTTTTGGCAATTTTCATACCAGAGCTATTTATATGGACAATTTATTCTGTTCTTTTCCCTGTATTAATCCAGAAAATTAAACACAACTGCTTCTTTAATGCAACATTATGGTTCAAATTTAAGAGGGGTACAATTTCACAAGTGACAAATTGAAAGGCTGATTTTACTGCAGCAACATATAACGGCCATTTCTGATATTAGAGAACTATCAAAGAAAGTATACAACTACCTGATATAATAGGCATACCTATTTTATAATAGATATAAAAAACAGAGCAAGATAACATTGTAACCAACAGGGATCTCTTTGCTGACTGAATCACAAATGACAAAGGAAAGTGATGGCAAAAAAGCAACCACTGACTGTGGGTTTTAATTTATGGCTAGACAGAAATATTTTGAAGAGTTATTGGTGAAATTCTAATCTTGGCCAGCTAGGAAATAGTGGAAATGTACTAGATAGGTTATTCTTCAGAGGAACCAAATCTTTTCTCAAATGTAGTATATTATTTCAGTAACTTGAGCTTTGTTATTAATTTGACTGGGAGTTTACAAGAATGATTCCCAGCTGCAGGTTTTGAAATTTGCAAGGTTTGAGCAGTGCAGAGACTTCTAATCTCTGATATGGCCATTGAATTACTTTGGCAGACACCTGTTTTCTAGCTATACCATACTCTAGTAAAGATCATGAGACTCTTACAAGTCTGTCTCACTTAACCTCGTGGAAGTCCTCTTATCACTGTTGTCTCATTGTGTGTTACCACAGTTTGCTTTAAGGAAAACTAGAGTGCTGGAAAGACATGCTTCAAGTTTTTCTTCATTATTGCAGCCTATCAGTACTTAAAGGGGACTTCTAAAAAAGATGGCAGCAAACTTTTTAACAGGGCCTGTTGTGACAGGACAAGGGGGAATGGCTTTAAACTAAAGGGGGGTAGATTTAGACTAGATAGAAGGAAGACATTTTTTGTGCTGAGGGTGGTGAAACACTGGCCCAGGTTGCCCAGTGAGGTGGTGGATGCCCCATCCCTGGAAACATTCCAGGTCAGGTTGGATGGGGCTCTGAGCAACCTGATCTAGTTGAAGATGTCCCTGCCCACGGCAGGGGGGGTGGACTAGGTGACCTTTAAAGGTCCCTTCCAACCCAAACTATTCTATGATTCTATGAACTCCCCACTCCAACTTTTGAATAATGAAATTTTTATTATATTTCTGGGTAATACTATGTAGTGTGTTTGCTTTACTATGGCATGATATTAGCTCAAGTATGTAATTTCCAGTATTCAGTCAGTTCTGGTGACTTCATAGAAAATTTTTACACCTTTAAAACGAATATCATGCTTAATTACCTTTGAATAATGGCCTTGGGAGAAATAATAATTTAATTTTAACAGAGACTAAAATATATTTACTTTCTCTAAGTTTCTTCAACTGCACTTATTTTTAAAGGAGTGAAAAATATTTTTCCATGTATTTGAACTGAAATAGCCTTATATGAGAAAGTAACGAAATGTAACGGAGTCAGTAACTTACGAAGGAAAATTTTCAGTTAACAGAATGACCTGTGCTCTATTGGGCAACAAAGGACCCACTCACACATAAATAACAAGAAGAAAAAGGAATCCACTTTTATCTGCTCTGCTAAGTTTGGACTGGCAGAAGCTGTTCTTTATCATAACAGACCAAGAACAAATGTAATTATCAAAGGCAAAAAAAAGAACAGTCTGTTCTTTTTTGATAATACCCACCTAAAATCTTCAGCTCGGCACTGGCATAAAGGGTGCCATACTTATTTTCTGCTAAGCACTGATACATTCCAGCATCTGAGAGATTCACACTGTGGATCATCAGGACACCATTAACCATCTCAATCCTGCTCTGTAATGGAATAAAAAAAAAAATAATTCTATAAAAGCAAACAGGCACTGGAAATTTGCTGTGCTATTAGCTTAAGGCAAAGGGACAAAAGACATTATTAAGCTAAAATAAAATTGAGCAAAAATTTTCCTTGGTCTGACTTTTTTCTTGTTTATATAAGGAATGACAAGAACAAAGCAGATGGCAGAGGGCAGAAAAAACTCCAAAAATATTGGTAAGTTTGGTATTTAATTACCAATATCGGTAATTAAAGGTAAATATTTTTCAGTGTAAGTTCACTATCTCCAAGGCTTGCTTTTGCCTTTTTGCTTGTTTGTCTGCTATTACCCTTACAATTTTTAAAAGCAGCTCATCCTGGGAACTCTAATGAGGCAAGAAGTCAGCTGCGGGTGTAACATATCTGATGATCTTCACATCTCTAGCAAATGTTTGGTTTCAGTCATGGTACTATTTTCATAAAAGTAGATATAAAAGATTGCTTGCATGAGTAATAGTGAAAGGGTCTAATCGCCTTCATCATTAGTCCAAATTTCTTATTCGAAAGGTCCACTAGTAGAAAATAATTACCATAGCTGGAGGAGACGGGGCATTAATAGCTGTTTATGGAAATATGTACTTCATGGTGCTGCAAAATGAATAATTTGAACTGCTATAAAACATCTCTAAGTTTCATTATTACAGTTGTAGGTTTAATTAAAAATTGATAAAGAACAGAGTGTTTGGGAATGCAAAGGAAACTGTGAAAAAAGTTCTTTCTGTTGTAAGCCCCCTGTTTAAACTGAAATTTAATTTGAAATTTCAGAGCCTGGTGCAACTACTGGCTTGGAAAATCAGAAAACCAGAAAGTACAGCTATTTAAATTGCTTCAATTTCAGGACTAATAGCTCCATCTAAAAAGGCAGAAATGGATAAAGTAAAGGCATATAAACTTATTTTCAATGCCTCACAACTTCAAAAGTAAACTGTGTTTATGTTTCCTTTCTCTGTTTGCATAATTGGATGATGTTCACAGATAGAAGCAACATTCACTGAAAAGAAAGACATTGCATCTTTTATATTCATAAATCCATTCTGTGAATTCATTTACAACTGGAGACATTTTCTCCCAGAATTGAACAGCTTTATTTTAATCTGGAAAAAAGTATGAAATAAATTTACAAAACTTTACTTTAAATTATTTGAGTCTATAGAAATGGAAAGGTGCTAGGCAAAACCCACATGATGTGGGCTGATATGTTGATGATTCAGTGAGAGAAACAGAACAAAGTAAAATAAAAAGCAGGCCATGCCATGAGTGGTCTTTTAAGAGGAGGAGAATTTTATCTAGATCTAATTCTAAAATACATCAGGTGACTTAGTTAAGTACTTTACATTCTAAGAGTCTTACATGGAGCATTTTAATGGTCTTGATGGTGAGTTCTGTTACTTGCAGAGAATTATAGGAGTTGAAAATTGATGAAGATATAATAGTCATTGTGCCTTGTACATTAGCCTGCTAGTGCTTTGAAGAATAAGATTATGTACAAACAAAATGTGGTAAAAACATAACAAAACATTAGGGGAAATATGAAGGAATCTGATTCAGCGAATACGGCACTTCTCTGAGTTGTTACTATCTTTTTATACAGAAAAAAACCCAGATACAAATACCGTAATACCACTACCTAAAAGAATGCAAAAATTAAACATACTGGAGATTGCTTAGATGTGTACTATAATACAATGGCAAATGCTGTTGGTCCCATCTCCCAAATATTTCTGAACTACAGAGAATTACTGGTGAATGCAATTTTACATTGCTTGAGATGGTTCAGAGGGGACATGCATAGAAAACCTGTCTATATACTAACACTTAAGAAACTAACACAGAAAACAATAATTTCTGAAGTATTTTTCAGTATTTTCTTTAACTGGTTTTATCTGAATGAAAGGAGAAACATGCAACATACTGGTGACTCCTCGTCTAATGTACCTGTGGCCAGAGAGGAACTCCATTTTTCAGCCAATGATATGTGGGCCTTGGCTTTCCAGTGGCTTTACATTCCCATCGGAGCTGATCTCCACTGTCTAATTGAGTATCATTAAGTTTCTCCACCCAATGTGGGTAGGCTGCAAGAAAAAAATACCATGCTATATACAAAGCATACAAACTGGTAAGTCTCTAGCTGATATGCAAAGATCTGATCAATTAAAGAGCTTAAATTATGGCCTTTACAAAGCTTAACTTACTCTAGAAAGAAGCACATTTAAACAAATAACCAAAACCAAAAGAGAAAGTAATAAAATTAACAAAACTCCATAACTTTAAAGGAAATGCTGTAATGGCACCAGGCAGCGAGCAGTATCATGACCAGGAATAGAAATCTGCCTGACTGAATAAAGTCCAATGGATTAAATTATAGCACTACATACTAATGCATTTGTTATTACTGAATTAATTTAAGAGCATTTGCTTGGTAGTCACAATAGAATATTTAGTAACTTTTCAAGACCTAAGCTATCTAAATTTTGGTTAGGAGGTCAATCATCAGAGACTCTGTTTCATGTAGTTTTCTCAGCTTACTAGGAAATCATGATTTATTCAGCTAGGAATGACTGGGCATTTGGTAAGGTACTTGCACATATTTTTGTTAAAGTGTCTTGGGTTTAATTCATGTTTCAAGGGAGAAAATGCTTTTAATGTTTTTAAGCACAGAACCCACGAGATTTCCAGCATTCATCAGGAATGTAAATTACACAGTAAGTCAATGTTATAATAGTCTTTTTTTGAAGGTAGACAGTTGTTAGGTGTATATGTGATCATTAGTACCTAACTTTCATGTAATAGTCTGTTGAAAAGCAGGGAATGTTTTTTCAGAGAAGCAGTTCTTTAATGCAGCAGTTGATCCAATAGCTACATGTAGGATCTTATAATTTGGAAAACTTTATATGACTCAGTGAGGAACTGAGCATTCATATGCAGAAATAAAAATGTATGCTTAAAAGCCAGCTTTTGGGTTTTCATACTATAGCCGTATCAATTTGTATAGCAAAGAGGATGATAGATGAAATTAATTAACTTAATGATATTAAATGTTGGGTTTTTTTCACCAAAGAGTAGAGAATAAGTAGCTAAAAGGCCTTCATTGCTAAAGGAATGTAAAATTCTTCTGCTTGGTGTGAATGGAAGTCCAGATCTGTCACAACAAAGTCTCTGCTTCAAACATTGGATAACTGATTATGTACTTACACATGGGGAACCGAGTTTAAAAATAAATCTTTGAATTGAGCTGGCGTTTGACAGGTCACCAATCAAAGACGTGAGAATATATGAAAAGGCATGACAGGTGACTAACTGCTTCTAGCTTACATCTCGTGCATGGATGATAAAGAAAGTGAATGAGGTGTCTATCATTCCTAAGCAGAGAATAGTCTGCTTCAGAGTCCCTGACCAGGCAGTTGTCAGAAGCTGGAAACATATCAGAAAAAGAATCACTAATTTCCTTTTTAGTAGAGGAAAACAGAGTTAAGATTGACCCAATCTCACTCCCAAACCCAAGACCAAAAACATCTGCTCCCTTATTCTTCTTATTACAGTCAAGGCAATGCATGACATGCTCCATATGTGCTCCTTTGCACTGAATCACTTCATTCTTAAGTTATATCAAAAGGTCCCATTAAATCCTCAGAAGCAGTTTGCGGGAGTCCCTGCTCATTTGTTGTCTATTAATTGTGCTAAAAACATAATTCAATTGCATTGTGTAGTTGATGCTGTTGTTTTCTTTTTGAGCATTTTGGTATGCACAAAGGAAGCATGCTGAGAAGCAGTTGTTTCCTTTGAAAATGAGTACACTAATATGAGTCTGGAAGATGTGACAGGTAAACGTGTAACTAAAAACTCATAAAAGTTAACCAGCGGTGCCATAAAATCATGCGGTTTCAAAGAGGTGCTAAACTGTTCCTATTTATATTTCATTCTTTTTATTATTTTGCTTTTCTGAAAATTCTACAATATGACCCAAAGCATATCTAGTCTCATTTTTCTATGTTGAATTTGATCTCATCATGAACCAGAGCATTCAGAATTAGAGTGTGCACCTGTTTACACTGAAATAAAACTGTCTCCCTGTGCCTGGCTGCAGAGGTGTTCTTCTCAGTACACAACTGCCATTCCCTACCCTCTTTCTGATAGCGTAGTCATGGCACAGGTTTTCTTCTGTAACCACAAACTTGCAAATCACAGTGGTATGATCGATTGGTATTAACAAACTTTTTTCATTAGTTGGGGTATTTCTACCCTAAATTTTCTCCTCATAGCCTCAATGGCCTTTGGATTCATAATTTTCAAGCTGTTGAACTTGCCATCAGCCAAGGCGATGACTCGGATTCCCACCCCTTTGAGAACAAGGTAGCAAAGCAATAGGTAGATGTAACAGGAATAGAGCTAAATGCATGACTGAGAGAAATATTTTCATCACTTTTTGGCTTCCTTTCCTCTCTCTATGTACTCCTTACTTTGCCACACACTTCCCTCTCAGCTCATTAGCAAGGGTCACTCTCCATAATATCATAACACTTGTTCTTAAACCCTGTCAATAGTTAAAAAAGTGAAACCTTTAACTGGATATACAACCTCTGGCTCAATGTATTATTTTCTTTTTTTTAACAAAAATTTGTTAACAACATCCTGAGATACATGCAGGCAAAGAAAACTTCATTCTATAATTGCACTTAATTTTAATTAGAAAATATAAATTCTAAGAAGCATTTAAACAGATTTCAAAAGTAACAGGTTCTTTTCTATTTTTATAAATACAACATTTATCTTGGGGAAAAAATGGGTGTTTGCCTGGTTTTTATCTGTCCAATGAAGAGTTTTGGGTGAATGTAAGAATAGAAGGATGTATTTTATTATTCAGTACTCTTTATGGATATTGTGTCATAGCTTTATACAGTGCTCCCGAGATTTTAAAATCACTGTCCAATCCCTGATTTATTTTATGCTGCATTTTGGTACCTGTTCATTCAAGGATGTCAAAATGTTTTACAAACACAAATTGGCAATAAATCTGCAAGCTTACAGGCCAGTTTTTATATCCTCTGTGCAAAATGAAATTCAGATGCAGAAAACTCAGCCTACTTTCTCAAATTATTAAGCAACATTTTGACTGAAGGAAAATTAAGGACAAAATTTTATATAGACAAATTACTTTGGATAGCATCCTAAAATGTGAATGAGAACAGAGTTTGGGGTGAATAAAATTCATTTTCTGGACACGAGGTCAATTGGAAAGTATACAGTAGGAGAAGAACAGGTAGCTGTCACAGTGAGAAAGATAAGATAGCAAATTTCAACCGAAGCTGCAATTTTGACCATAAAAATCTCTTCCTCTCTAGCCAGTTTTACTACATGTATCTGTGGCTAACCTGTAGTGGCAGCAGTGGATTTTCTTCCATACAGGTTTTATAAGGAAGTTATTAAAATGATTTTTAAGATCAGGATGGTCCATTACACTGCATTACAGAATATTCCTGCCCTCAGTTGCTCGCTCCACTCCAGTGTTATGGTAAAACTCCCTTCCTGCTGTGGCAGCAGTGCTGCTCATGGGGCACTGCTGTGAGCAGGATCAGGGAACTGATCCAGCTGAAAGAAAAATGGCCAAAAAAGCCTTTTTGTAGTCTGGTCCACACCACCACCCTCTGCTGAACTGACTGTAGTGAGTAGGTAACACAGAAGCAAACCCAAGAGGTTCAGAGTAAGAGAGGAGAAGGAATTACACAAACCAGCGCTTACCATTGGGAAAATGCTGCTAGTCAGGATTTGTGGAAGAACTGTGATTACAAAAGTTTAATGGCCAATTTCTCCACCCAAATTTTAATTGTTGTGCTGTCTTCTATTAATCAATTTGAGCTTGAATAAAATTTCATGGAAACTTACAGGATGAGCAGATCACTTGGTGAAAAATCACACCTCTCAAAATAGGTTGCAGTGCATATAAGGATGTCTTGCATTATCAAAATTTTATTTTTAATGCCTTTGCCACTTCTACAGCTGAATTTCCACTAAGTGCTGAAACTAAAACAATCTGAAATTGTCAGCATCCAAAATACCACTTTCTGAACAACATCTGAAGCATCAACTGCATCAGACTCCTTGGATTGCAGCACCAGGTAAGAAATGAAAAATCACTAGTTTGTGATTAAATGTGACCAGGCAGGCAGACTGGGCATCCTGGCATTTCTCCAAAATACGCTGTGGTGACCCAGATCAGATGCAACTGATGAAATGAAGAAGATTCAAACAGACAGTGAGTGAGTTCCTACAGAGATATGCAAATTGTGAGACTGCAGTATGACACAGCTGGTCCTACAGCCTGCTCTGAAATTTTACAAGAAAACCCTGGTAAGGAATGATGGCCTACATCTGAATTTCTGGGCCAAAATAATCATTTTCTCCTGGAGGAATAAGATGCCAGTGAAAAGACAACGAACTTAAACGTAAATAATTCTTGTTGACTCTTGTGATGAATAAGCGGTACAGCAGGAAATGCTGTTTCAAGTAAGGCCTCCAAATCCTGCCATATCAGCTGTCAACAAAGGAAGATGAGAATTTTGTAAAGTAACATTTGGCTAAACTTTGCGCTGCTAAACACCTTTTTACCCAAACCCTCCTACACCCCTGGAAAAGGTTGTCAAGGTTTGTAGGCCAATGAGACACCAATGTTGTCTTCAGGAGCACTGAAGGCTGTGAGAGGCTCACTTCATCTCGAGGCCAAGAAAAGGCACTTGTAGGGGGCTAGTAACAGTTTGTGCTTCTTGTTCTGCTGTAGTGGAGGTCACTGCTGGTCTCTTGCATCTGGAAGCCCTCTGTTACCTGCTCTGACCTTGCTCCCTGCTAATGCAGATAGGTGAAACTCTGACTCAGATCTGGTTTTGACTTGTCTGTAAGATAGTCTAAGGTATGATAATAGACCTAAGAGAAACTTAGTAATATACTAATCTCACATATCTGTAAATCAGAGGAATGAGACAATCTGAAGTGGACCCCCTTTGTATAATGTTAAAGAAGTTGTTCCAATATTATTGCTGATTAGCACAAATTGTGCGCTATCCATAAAGGCAGTGATTGTAAAAAATATGATTTTGACAATGGTGGAGAGCTAAAAATTCATATTTCTATCTGGACAGAGTAGACAAAAACTGACGTAGAAAATGTTTTCTATGGACTCCTAGATTTGAGTACCATCTTTATTTCTGCTCTGCTAATGAGAGAGGCAGAGTTGTGTAGAACACTACATCATGTTTGCTGTGATTTTATGCCACAGGTCTGCAGGGTGCTCTTGAGGAAATAATTTCACTTTCCAGCATCTTAGTTTCTCTCTTGAAGAACACCTTTTATATTCCTTTAACTCCGAAAGAGGGAGGCAAAGATAATTGTAACTCCTTTATAAGATGCTTTGGCATTTAGTAGGTTCACAGCTCTAGAAAACAGCTAGTAAGTGTATGAGCTGGGGTACACCTTATAACTCAAATTATTTTTTTTTTTTAATTTCAGACATTTTAAGAAATGTTGTTGAAAAAGACCAGGCATGCTGTTAAATGCCCCCAGCCCCCAGGTCCCCAGCAGGAGCTGGGGGAAGTAATTACATTATGGAAGTAATTGACAGTAAGAATTTGTAATACTGGAGAAATGTCACTGGGGTATTGGCATAGTAGGAGGCATCAGGTAGTTCCTGGGCTTTGACTGTTATTTTCAGCAAAAGCTTTATAAAACCCTTGCTGCAAGTGCAGTATGGATGGCATGTCCAAAACAAAATGTGCAAACTACCACCTTTGCCATCACCGATTTTTTCCAGCATATACGAAAAAAAAATTGAAGACAAAAGCCTCCCCTTGGCTCTAGATGGATGAGAACAAAAAACAAGGAGAGAAGCATCATCCAGAGGTATGCTGATACTCACCAAAAACAAGGGAGCTAAGATAAAGGCATTGGAAAGCTGGAGGAGACAGGAAAATTGATTATAGACCTGGAAATATTGACATATGTGAAAAATAAACTAAATATATGATGCCAGTCTATGGTTATTTGATGAAAGTGTGTAACGAAGACAGAGAACTGTGTGTAGTTAGTAATGGAGAGAAAGCACTAGGAGCCATGGGCTGAAATCAAGAAAAGAAAAATAAAATTGATTAACAGGAGAGACTCCTTCTTAAAGGTATCTATTAGCCTGAGGACCTGTCTAAACTGCAGCAGTGGAATTCCACTGACTGCAATATTTGAAGACAGAAAGCAATTCAGAGTCTGAAAGATTTGTTTCATGATTTCCTGCAGTAGACCTTTCCTGTTAAGTATTTAAGTTTGTAGGATTCATGGAATGATAGCAAGTGATGTAGTTTTAATTGATAAGAAGTAGGTGGGACTCAAGCATACATTCAATATAAGGAAAACTTTAGCTTGTAAATATTCAGGGCATGTCTTATATAAGTTTTTGTTTCTAGCGTCTACGATGCAGCAACAATAATATATAAAATTCATGATTTTTACTAAATATTTTTAATTTCAGGTTGTGTTTTTTCTTTTTAATGTGATGCATGATTTCATTTTTTTTATGCTCACTCAAAAAACTTTTAGAAAAACCAATCCTTGAGAGAAAATGTTCAGCACTTTCTGAAAATCAGAACCTTCAGAAATTGTGCATGCCTAGATTGAGACTTTTTACAAAAACAGACGCACTTCTCCAGTTCTGATTCCTGTGCAATGAATTTGACAAAACTCAGCACCCAGGCATGGCAAGGGTGAAACATTAATAAAACTGTGATAAAAATCCTAAGATATTTCTAATATTGTTTTCTGACAGACACATCATGCTTACGTTGCATGTCATTCTTATACATCTGTCATGGTTTAACCCCAGCTGGCAACTAAGCACCATGCAGCAGCTTGCTCACTCCCCGCCAGTAGGAAGGGGGAGAGAATCGCAAGAGTAAAAGTGAGAAAACTCGTGGGTTGAGATAAAGACAGTTTGATAGGGAAAGCAAAAGCTGTATGCACAAGCAAAGCAAAACAAGGAATTCATTCACTACTCCTCACTGGCAGGCAGGTGTTCAGCCATCTCCAGGAAAGCAGGGCTCCCTCATGCTTAGTGGTTACTTGGGAAAACAAACGCCATCACTCCAAATGTTTCCCACTTCCTTCTTCCCCCAGCTTTATGTGTTAAGCATGACATTATATGGTATGGAATATCCCTTTGGTCCGTTGGGGTCAGCTGTCCCAGCTGTGCCCCCTCCCAACCCCTTGTGCACCCCCAGCCTACTTGCTGGTGGGGTGCTGTGAGAAGCAGAAAAGGCCTTGACTCTGTGTAAGCACTGCTCAGCAATAACAAAAACATTCCTTTATTATCAACCCATAAACATCAAACATGGAATTGTATTTAAGCCAGTTCTTTGAGGGAGTCAATTTTATTTATATTTCAGACTTTAATGCATTACTGAGGAATAAAAATATATAGCTTAATTCAATACTAACTGTATTTCAGGAAAAAAAAAAATTATTTCTACTGGACCTTAGCATCCTTCATATGTAGTTAAAGCCTTAAGTGTGGACAAAGCATTGCTGGATAATACTGTGTGCAGTTACACTTACTGTACACTTGCAGTTGTCCTCTGAAGACATTTCTTCCACGAGAGTTTTCAGCCTTACATTCATACATCCCTGCGTCCTCTAGCTGCACATTAGGTATTTCAAGCACAGCTTGGGATTTTCTCAGGCGGGCTTTACTTGGATTATGACCATTAACTTTCCTCCAAGAGATTGTTGGAACAGGGCTGAAATATTTAGTAAAATTACTGTTAGCACTCTTCCACTATTGAGAATATAGATTCTGTTATCCGGTAATTTAAACACTTAATAATCTAAGTAGCATAAAATATAACCACAATTAAGGTTCATATAATGCTTGATATACCTCACTTTCTGTAGGGAATCCTTAATAAATCGTTTGTTACATGGAATGTGTCTCTTTCATCCACAAGGGAGGCCAAGTTTTTATTGAGATCAAGTAAATCACTTGAAATACTCTCTCTAGAGCTTCTTTAGCACTCTATGCTTTACTCCTGAACACTTTCACTCAATAAGTAAAAGAAAATAATGACTTCAAAACCTGGATGAATTTAGCAAATTCCAACACTTCCTGATTTTCCCACAATGAAACTGCAGTTCAGGAGATCAGTAAGTGATACGTCTATCTAGGTGGGGGATTTTAGTACCCTGTATCTTGGATAAATTAAGTTGACCAAAGTTTTGGAGACCTTTTCTGTTGCAATATCCTTTAAGTTACAAAACTTGTGTAAGAAGTATGTATTAATGGCACTACTGCTTCTGACTCATAGCATTACATGCCTGCTCACAGGAGTGGAAGGGTGTTTCACTGTAGCTTGCTATTCCACACAGGTCTATGGGAAAACTGCGTCATTTACATTCATAGTGAGGGAAGAAATGGATTAGATAGTGTTTGCACTCATTCAATTTTCTTTTTAGCCCAAACACTCATCCGTTGTTGTGCACCCATTGGGCTTTTTGGTACAGACATACATTTGCCTAAATATGGCAGTGGATACTTAGGGGGGAAGAAAAGAAAAAAGAAAAAAAAAAAGAACTATAGTTATAAAATGTTTGATTGTGAGCTGAAAACTAGACTGCTTCAGGTATTCCAAAGGAAGCTTGGAGGACATTGTAAAAGAAAATGTAACTGTGACATGCTGGTACTTCTTTAAAAAAAAAATTGTATTTATTTGAATTGCTTTCAAGTCTAAGCTTAGATATAAACACAATTGGATCTTGTGGCAGTTTAGATGGGGAATGGTTCAAATTCAAAGCTTCTATTAATTTCTGCCATCATTTGCTAACTTCCACTTGCTGTAACTATATGCAGTTGCATTAAAAAAACACCTTTCCCTCAGTATTTCAGGGTGTCCAGTTTGAGACACAACAAATACAGACATGGCAACCAACCACGGGTAAAGCTCTAGCTATTCTTCAGCCAGTTAAAATCAGGCTGAGAGTTACTGCAGTTGTACTCAAAGTTCCAGACAAGATGCTCCAAATTCTAATACTTTACAGAGATTCAGAAAATTCCCAGACTTGTAGTTGGAGGTCCGAAGGTTTCTCTAATCTTATCTCCTGAATGTCACAAGTCACTGAATTTCATTGAGCCTACTAACATAATTACCTTCACAAAGTTTGTTTCTTGGCAAATATAGAGTCCCATATGAAAGGTATCCAATAGTATTTGAATATATCAGAAAGAGACAATCATTGTTTCCCTTATCAGTTTGCTGCACTGATTACTTAACCTGACAAAAGATACTTTATTTTGAGTGTGTGTGGATTCATCTCTGAGGCATAGTCCCTACAACACCTTTCTATTTTTTACCACTGTTCCCCATGGAAGAAATACATGTATGGAGATCAAAACACCTTTTTTATTTAACCTTAGTAAACAAAACAGACTGTTCTCTTTTTCTTCAGCACTCCAATTGTGTATATTTTTTTATAGATGGTTGTAGATCATAAGATGGGTGTGGATCATATAAGCTCTTTTTTTTCCCCTACTGTATCACCATAGAAGCTCCATACCTTACTCATTATTAATCTTAAATTACTTTCTTGCTGACTGATTTCAAATTTTGGTGTCCTGTAGGTTTGGTTTGAAGACTCTTCTGTGCAGCTTCTATGGGTCTAAATTATAAAGTTTGCTTCCTATTAAAAGTTATTTTCCATATTTTTCAATTAGAAGGTTAAAAGAACTTCCCATTCTTATATGACACAAGTACTTCAACCTGTTCAATTCTAAATATGAAGAATAAGCAGGATATTTGTCTCTGATGCACTAATAAAACTTAGTCTTTAGCCCTTCCACTTATGACATTCCTGTCACATCCTTAGCTACGTATTTTGATTTGCTATACTTTGATAGCTATTTTTCTATATTAGAACTAGTATAAATAACAATATTATTTTCTTTTTTTCCCATTTATTAGCTCTCATATTTTATTTCTAATTGCACACTTCACTTTGATATTCAAATTTATACTCTTTCTTGAGTGACTTTCTGGAGATTTTCTAACTCTCTTGTTTTGGGTTCGGTTTTAAGTGTAAACTCCTTATACGCTTGTCCTCTTTCTATATGGAATATAACTATGTCCTGATTGCTGGCTGCAAAAAAGCCACCATCACCAGGCAAGTGTTTAATTAATCCTTATTGATTAATTAACAACACAAGTCCACAGTAGGAATACTTGATGCTGGTACAGTGCAATACTATTCAGTAACTGCTGTTTTATAAATGAGATGATAGGTGTGCAGGTACACTTCATTGGGCACCATAAGGGTGCCATGCTTGTTGCCCATTATTGCTTATTTGCCCTTCAGCCCTACTTCTACTAAAATCAGTGACAAAGATACTTTTGCATGGAAGAAAGCTGGTTCTGCTGAATAGGATTTGTAAGTGGAATTTTTTCATAGTGTATCTTTCTGAGAAACAATGAAGACATTATAAACCGTGAAAGTTGTCTCATTTAGCTGCTATGAGTTTACTCTGAAATTCATGTATTTAGAAAATTTCCTTTAAATTGCATTTAACTAATTTTTTTGACATTTGCTTTCATGTATGTCACAGAAAGTAAATGTGTATAACATGGCAAATACAGATGAAACTTCTTGTTCTCTGGGTCATTAGGAAACATATTTTAAAAAGCTCACTGTTTTCTTCATTAGTATGAGGTAGTAAGTGGAGTTTTTCAAGGAGATAAAATTACTTTAGCTGTGTAGATTTAATGCTTTCAAAGAAAAGTACTCCCAAACTGCAAATCACTGTTCGCAGACAACTTGTAGTTCTGTTTAATGAAGCTTCTTATTTTTCTTGTATAACGTACAAGTGAAGTATGAATTTTACATCTGAAATAAAAATATATCTATACCTATTTCTTGCTGTGACTTGTGTGAGAATGAAATGAAAGAATGAAATATATCTGAGTGAGGATGTGAAAGAATAAAATTGTGTGACTGTTCTAGAAAACTCATAAAATCCACCAGAAAAGCTAACTAACATATGCACTTATTGTTCACCTTTTCGAATTATCCACAGCTTTTTAAAAAATAGAGCAACAGCAGAAGTATCTCTAAAGTTAATATGAGTTTAATGTAATATACATAATTGTTAAATCTTATAATCATTATAATCCTTTTTATTTTGGTTTCAGCAGACATCTATGGGAATATAGTTTCTTTGTTTATTATAACCCTGTTCACATTCAACTCCTATGAGTACCTTTATTCAAGTTTCAACTGAGTTCAAAGATAAGATTTCTCCTCACTTTTGGAAATAATCTATTGAATACTACTGGTAAATCTTAGCACCAGAACTGAGAAAAAAATCCTACTTGAATTCAGAAATACCATCATTAAACTTCTCATTGGTCTGAGCTGAAATAAAAGTTCTAAGAGGTCAATGGTGACAGTGATAAACATTACTGTGTGTTTGTTCATTTTGAATTTGAAGAAAACATGAGTTATGGTTTTACATTTACATCTAGAAGAGATTATAAGAGCCAATTTTCAACACTATATTATTTGGGACAAGTGCTATTGAATTTGTTGGGAATTCTTCACAAGTTTCATTGGAAAGAAAATGTTTTGAAAAAACTATTGGAAGCAATTTTATACTTTTTTTTTCAATTTCATATGAAAAAGAATTTAATTAGATCTATAAAGTATAGATATGGATTCAGTGTTGGCCACATTGCAAAATTCCATATTATATTTTTGTCATCATAGTATAGTAGGTGCTATATTGTGGGATGGAGGAGGTGTTGAGCTACTACAACTGTTAAATAAGGACAGAAGTAAGCTCTGTTTTTGCCTCAGCCATCCAATGACCCTTTTTTTTCTAGTCTCTGTATCACACCCTACCTCAGCTTTCTGGCTGGGGGCACGCTGAAATAAGTGGACATTCTTCTAAAAAGTATTAAAGACATAACAACAGGTAAATTGTCACCGCCCTGTGAGTTGATCAAGGCTGTTGAGAAGAGAATCTGAAGTAACTTGGAAAGCAAAAGACATATATGACATCTGCTGTGTTAGTATGGTGGATAATACGTGAAGAATCCACAAATTTAAGTTAGAGGAGACAAATGCTTTGAAGCAGAAAATTTGCCTGGAAAGGTGACATGTTTTTGGCAGGTGTTCGTATGGATTGTCAGGGACGCAGTGCTACAGTAGCATTGCATTTACTTGCCCTGTGTAAAACTATTTTATAACTGGACTTTCTCTCATGTCATTTTTCTCTGTTCCAAACTTTGCCCAGGCAGAATTTCTGTAGCTGGCACATTAATCTAGGATTTCCTAACTCTGCTGTACAGATATGGCCAGTGTATGTGTACAGATCAATTCCAGAGGACTAGTTACAATGAGTCCAGGACTTCCAGAAACAGCAGGTCTACCACCAATCATGATGCAAATGAGCACCATGTGTAAATCTAGTGTGTCTGGGGTGCACAAGATGGCTTTGAACCTGCTGATCAGCTACAGAGTTTGAAGCCAGTGAGTGTGACAATTTCTGGAAATGCTGGATTTAAGGCTCTTGTACCACACAGTATTATATGCATTTATTCCTTTGTGGGAAATCCTGAAGAGAAATATAACAATGGTAACTCTGGGGACCTGCTATTGACAATTGCCAGAATTTGTTTCCTTCTGATCCTCTCAACTTCTGATACAGAGAGAAAGCCTACATATGTGCTTCTGGATAGTAAGTTTGGAATGCAAAAAAAATGCTCCTCCATCTTTAAACCTAAGCAAAACTGTGTAAATTACTAAACAAACTTTTTAGTAGCATTTACAAGTTTTCTTTGATGGTCATGAGAGAGAAAGGAAGGGGATTGGTAATATTGCTTCTTCAAGAATGACATTCTACTAATGGGGACATGCAGTTTGGTGGGTTTTTTTCCCACTTTTCCTATGCCACATGGTAAAAGCAATTAACTCTAAATTTTTAGATGTAAGTATGAAGCATTTACTCAGAGTGAGGCAGAATGAGCCCTGGGAGTGCTACTTGAGATTTACTAAAGAATCTTTATTACATTATTATGAATGATCACCATATTTGTAACAGCATTATAAAGTCTATGCAAGAACAAGTCCACTTAAAGGAAGGCAGAAATCAACACAAACTGAAAAATAGGAACAAAATCCAACCCTGGTCTAGAACCTTATGACATAAATTCTTATTCAGTATGAGCTAAAAATGAACTTTAGATTGATGAAAGTCTTAGAAAGATTTATTTGACATAAACAGTATGTGCTATCAAAGGAAAAAAATCCTGGATCTATTCCTGTCTTATATAAACAAACTCAGCTTGAAGATGCCATGTTCACATTTAAAAAGGTTCCTTCCTCTCATCACAAGTTTATCTCCAGGGGAAGGAAATTCCTACTTATAACACTGACAGAACAGTGTTATAACAGACAGTACAGAACAGTAGAAATGCTGTTCTACTGAGAGTGTTCATTTCCCTCTTGGGATTGTTTTGTTATCAGTAAACTTTAAGAGCAGCTTCCACAGCTTCCAGGTTTGGTATCTGATAGAATTAAAAAAATCTTTTTCCTAACGTAAGAAGTGGTATGAAGGAGCATGGAGGAACATGATTTTTTGTCCTATGTGACTTAGAAACATATATTTCTATATAATTTTTGTCTCTATCCTGCAGTTTCATTTTGGGCAAATCTTTCTGTTTTAATACCCTATGCCATGGTTTCCCTGTTTTAAAAAGAGAAAACAGCCATTTTATGTCTCTGTGACCTGTAGATGAAAAATAAAATATCATGATAAGAATTGCTTTGGATGGTGAAGGCAAATTACTACCTGTGGACTTCTACACTGTGAATTTGCTTAATACTCAACGATGCTAAGATGCTAGCACTCCTTGTTCCCTTAGTAATTCTCCTACATG
>NW_008824231.1:5265418-5288978 GCF_000699105.1 Pygoscelis adeliae | reverse complement strand
GGAAAACACTGAATATTTGAATCCCCAGTTCCAACAAGGAATTGGATGTATAACATCTAGAATGATTTGCTCAATTTAATGCATGTCAAGGATCTTGGCATGTCATTAAATTGTGAATACCATAATACATTTAAAAAACAAGTCAAAATTAGCTTCCTTTTTGCCTGCAAATCGTGTATTAAATATGGTAAGAATTCTTCAAACCTCCAACCTTCATTTATCAATGCAGTGATTCATCATGTCGTTTCATACTTTGTTTTGACCAGCAGTGTGTAGGGGATAACAATGCATGTGCTACTATCACAGGATTCAGTGGAAATGAGGGCTGTTAATATGCTCTGAATGTCATTAGTACAGAATCAGGTTATCTGTAATATCAAAGGTGTTTCTGTGTGTTACCATTATTGTGGGAAGAGGCAAGAACTGTTTTGTGTTCATAGAAAAGTACAAGGAGGCTTAATCATTTCCGAAAGACAAAACCTAGAAAGCAGCAGCTGGGGCTGAATGGCCATTCCATGAGCTATGTCTCTTGACTGCCACCACACTGTAAAGATCTGCTGACATATCCCAAAGAAATGGCCAACAGAACTGTCATACTTGGCCCTAAAAACAGTGAAGCCTGTTTTATATCACAGATGTTAGTATCATTTTATACTCATGTCATATTCCCATGTTTATACTGGATAATACTCAGCTGCTGCTTGCCACCTTGACTCCTCACTCATCTCGATGCCCCTGGGATGCAGTGTAGTGCAGTTAACAGAAGTTAACTTTATTTTAAACTGTGATCAGTGCATTAGGTCTGCTTTTCTTTAGCATAATACCAGGGCTGGAGTGAGAGGTGGATTCATGGATGTGTATTAAGGAGATTTATGTCAGAAAAGAATTTTATCTCAGAATAGAAATCCTCATGAGACCTTTTTTGACACCGGATTAGTGGGAAGGGGTCAGGTTAGGGAAGGTCCTGTCTGCTGCTCTTAACAGTTTATAGCAGGAGATGCCTCCTGCCAGGTCTGAAGCCAGGAAGAATCTTGCTGTCTACAGCCAACACACGAATACCACTTCTGAAACACTCTGGACCAGTATAAAATAGGTAATATTGGATTTGCCAAGATCAGCCAACAAAAGGATAAAAGTCAGGGAGAAAGATATGGAAGACCTGGGGCATAGTTTTAACTAGTGGACTGAAAGGAAAACCCATCTTTTACAAATTTGAAGAGCAGAGAGGGTTAAGTTTTATCCTTTGCAGTTATGAAACAACATGGTGCAATGCTAGAAACTTCTATTCACCTATGTTGAGGGACCAGATGGATAACTGCGTGTGTTTGTCAGAGAAGTGTGCAACCTGGATCTGTGACTCATTATAGGATTATTGTTTATGAATTTTGTGTTCCTGGCAAAAATCACATATAGCTAAAGTTCAGAGGAAGAAAAGAAAAGAACCAGGTACTATAATACCTTTGACCCAAGATGCACTTCTTGGGTGCCTTTAACCTTCCTTCTTTTCTGAAATTACTCTCTTCCTCATTACATTGTTTGCCAAACACTAACGAGACGTCACAGAAACATCCTTTTAACACGTGGACTTGCAAAGTCTATTACACCTGCAAAAATATTTGCAATATCTAGAAGCCTTCTTTATAGCCATTACCCCATGTCATTGTCTTAAGGAGCAACACCAGCAAAAATAACTTCTTCAGATACTTCATGCAGTTCTCCACAGTTACAGTCAAATGCCCTTCACCGGATCATAAAGATTTTTTGTATCGCCACCCTGATCTTTGTTTAGATATCATATTCGCTTATCCAAACACTTTTTGCTTTTATTTCTCTATACTGAAAAATCTTCAGTTAGCTCTCTCTACATGTACATAGTCTGCAATTAAATAAATAATAGCACTTTTAATAAAAGCTTGAAGAACAATTAGAAAAGTCTGTTAAAAGAAAATCAGGTCAAGGAGACAAAATAAAATCCTATATTCCATGGATTTAAAACTTTGAGATATTTATTAATCAGAATTGATTCAGAGTTCATTATTTCAAGAGAACATTTTAGAACATTTCCTAGACTACAAGTCACTAAATTTCATTCACTTGTGTGACTTGAATATATGTAACTTCACCTTATATTTATTTTATTTCATTTAAAAAGCAAGATTTAAAAATGGACTATCAGCTGAGTTCTTGCAAGCCGTATTACAGATGGGATGAATGCTTATGGCTGAGCTAGAAATCTCTTAAAACAAAATTTACAATAGAATTATTAAAGCAACATTAAATACAACAGCATGAACAATGCTTCTATCATAACATCCTCATCATGATTCAGTAAGAAAAGGAAGTCAATATCTCTATTTTATTTTTATCTTTAACTAAGAATATTTCACAATAAAGACATAGTCTTGACATTACTAAAGTGAAGTAAGCTAGATTTAGAAAGAATATTGATATGCTGTGTAGATGTTACTATAGTACAGAAATAGCACAAGCATAAGTCTCTCAAAAATACAGAAAAACAAGCATATGGTTTGTAACAAAAATTGTCTGTCAGCACTGTTTTCTATTGATTGTTTTGATTAAAATCTCTATGTGTTGCTCTATGTGGTTAAAAAATAACCATAGTGAAAAAAAAGGATGCATAAAACTTATTTTTTTAGCAAAACAATCCTTTTGGCAGCCTACATGGCCCAGGGATCCTATTTTAAAAGCAAAGATTGAAAACTTTGGTAACCTACAAGTACAGCAATAGCCCACATCCTCTAATTTGTTCAAATGAGAAATAAAATATGATTACTCACTCAAAATTGGCTGTTGGCACTATCATAATATAAACTGTATTTTTTATTTTTTTCAGCTGGAGCCAGAAAACCAATGAAGTATGAGGTTTATATGGAGAATAAAATAGAAGCTGCTCTATGGTGTGATGCACAATCAAAAATGCAGTGAGGAAAAGGCTGAAGTGTAAGGGTCAGGTAGAGTGTGTGCATTATACACAATTTGACATTTAAAAATCTGTGTGAAAGAGTGGGCGTAGAAGAATTATTTGAAAGGGAAAAAAGAAGTCAACCTAGAGTTATAATCCAGAAAAAAAAAAGTAAAAAAAAAGAAAAAAAGAAAAAAAAAAGAAAAGGAAAAAAGAATGATATATTTCTGGCACTTCCTTTTTCTTGCTTTCCTCTGAGGGCAAGGGTCTGTGCTCATTGAGGAGGGTTGTAACTTACAGCTTTCCACGCAAGCTTGGACAAAACAGTCCTGTATCGTCATTTGAACTATGAAAACTTGTTTGTTTTGAGGCTTTTAAAAAACCCATATATTTCCATCTGCGCCTGTTTTTAAGTCCACTGTTAAAATAATAGTATTAAAATCACTTATGAGATAACTATACTCCAAATTCAGGAAGTGATAAAGAACGCTCGGATGGCGGTCACTGGAAGTGCTTCGTTGATGAATATGTCACGTGATGGGGACAGAACTTAAGGTCCTTTT
This sequence comes from Pygoscelis adeliae, assembly GCF_000699105.1. Taxonomy (NCBI): domain Eukaryota; kingdom Metazoa; phylum Chordata; class Aves; order Sphenisciformes; family Spheniscidae; genus Pygoscelis; species Pygoscelis adeliae. The sequence goes on along the minus strand of NW_008824231.1, from coordinate 5,285,492 downwards.
ACCTATCAGCACCATTACTTTCATATCTTTTAATAGGTAGCTAAATAAAGACATCAGAATTCTTCCTTTTAAAAAAGTACATGAAAAAAGAAATGAAAGAATTAACCAGCTACCTCCACGATGCTCTTGGAAACAAAGTCAGTAATATTAGAGAAAAAATGCAAATGGCAACCTGCTGTGACAGAAAGCAATGCCCGAGAAATTGCATTTCTGGAGCAGGAAAAGCCAGGAATGCTGTGATCTGTGCAAGAATGTCACCCGGGAAAATCATGGCTTCTTCACCGGAACATACCCAAAGAACAAGGTTATGATCTGTCTTCCTGATTTACATAATAAACTTAAGTTCTGACATTGAAATGATGGACTTGTTAGAAAACCAGGATTATCTGGACTACAAACAACCACTTAATTACCAATAAGCTCATTTATTTGTTTTACCAAAGAATTAGCTTGTCTTTTTAAATAACAGAAGACACAAGCAGTGAAAACTGTGTTACTCAAAAGCAAATATTAACATACTGCTGGTTAGGTTTATTTTTCTTTAATGTAGAGGTTTTGAATTCTTCCATTCAGTAAGTTTTAAAGGAGTTTTTTTCTTTTTTAAATTATTATTTTATTATTTTAACAATGCTTAATGAAAATCTTAATCAGGATTTAGCATTTATGTAAATTAAAAATATGTCATTCGTTTCTTATGAAAAGTTCAAAAAATAGAAGATGTTAATACCTTGTAATTGCCAGAGTTATTTTTTAATTATGCTTTTTAAAAAAATATGATCCTTTGTCTTGTTAGGAAACAAACAAAAATTCAAGTGTTCCTAATAAAAATGACATAATTAAATGGGTGGCAGAAAACGTGTCGGTATGCTATATATACAGATATATATGAAACATAGTTGTAATCGAAACACAAATTGTTGTGCAGATGTAACAGTGAATATGGCTATAAAAACAACCTTTCAACAAAAGTGGGCCAGCATGAATATCCAACACAAATCACAAAACATCACTAATTGCAAAATGTACTCTCTGATATATAGTACAGTAAATTTTATTTAACTCCTTTGTCTGTCATGTCGTCTGTTACATTTTTTTTTCATGTATATATGCAGTGATTTCTTAACCAATGACTGATGCTCATTATAAGCAGCATTATCTAATTCAAATAAAATAATTTTGAGGTATTTCACTCCTGTATTACTTTGAATTCTTTAGCAACAATAAAGTCTATTTATAAGTGGCATCAGTAACATAATATTTTTGCTTGTAACTGGAACAGCTACATATTGCTTGGGTCAGAATGAAATCCTTCTTAGAGAATTTCTGTCTGTCAAGCAATTAAGACATTTGATTTTAGTTTGGACACAAAAGCTGCACAGCTCCAATTTATTTAATTCCTACAGCCATAGTGACTGGCAGTTCTAAATAAACACTATTAATAAATCATTAATCCGTAACTAAAGACTAGGCTCTTTCTGGAATATTTGCCAAATACCTACTTCAGGAAATCTCACTGGAACATCTGTCATTCTCACAATTACAGTGGAGAAAGAAGAGCGAATATTTCAGACAGCTAAATTAAAGCATGAGAAAAACAGCAGCACATTGGCTTTGAGACTGTAATAACCTCTGTGTTATTTACAATAAGAATTCAAAATGCCAAATCTCAAAATGCTAAAGAAGGAACAAATTAGTTGCTAATTCAGTTTGGCAATGGGGACCCATGGCAGTGTAACAAGAAAAGATCCTTACAAGCTATCGGGAATAAGACATGGGATCAAAAAAATGAAAATGATGAAAACGAATAGCACATCTGATGGATTTCTACCTCCCACCTCAGCCTCCAGGTTTCAAACAAGGCCTGAAATGTCACTCATGTAATTATTACCATATCAGGTTGAAAGCAATTTCGACTCAGCTGATTTGATTGTGCATTAATGGCTGCAAAAAGAAGATAAGGAATGTGCATGGTAAAAATAGCTGCCCATTACAATAGCAGCAAATGGGGTCAACTTATTAGATAACCTTAAATTCCTTGATGGTTCAGGTGTTTTCATTTTATTGTTTATTAAAGGTTAATGCCAAATATGAACGTGGAAATAAGCTAATTGAAGCCTTTCCTGTCAACCTTCACCTTCCTTATGTGGCTGTTTGAATAGTGACTGACTCTTTTTGAGAGAGTTTACTAAATCTCAGGGTGCTGATGCTATCAGTAGCTGCATTTCTTGCCTGTCAGTGATGGTTGCGAAGGACAACATGCAGCATACCTCCTCTTCACTGGAAAGTGACAGTTGACTTGTAATCTGTCAGCAACTGCAATTTAATTCCAGCAAAATGAAGAAAACAGGAACTAACATGTTGGTTACTGCTTCAGCCATAACCAAGAGTCTAAAAGGGTCTTGTTGCCAGCTATTGACCTGGCAGAAAATTGGTTAGTGTTGCTGACAGGAGAGAGCCTGGAGCCACCAGCCTCTAGGGCATAGCTCTTTTCTTCATATATTTCAGCATTTCACATAGTCTCTCCATTTATTGTTTTTCTGTCCTCTCTCAGGTACCTCTTTCCTTATCTTTACTGTATAAAACACAAGACTTGTGTTTTACCCTACAGAAGTTCTTCCCTCACATTTGCTTTCTAAACTACTGCTTACATTTATGTTGGGAATGAATTTGCAAAAGCCGCTATCACTGTCTAATGGCTCCCTATATACGGGCTATGGTTTCCTGCATTTTGTTTGGACTGGTTTGGCTATGTCCTGTCTCTCCTTCGACTGCACTGGGCCTAAATAGATACAATTAAAATACTTTGTCAGAATTTCTCTGTAATTATTTATGAATACTTTCTGCTGACCTGCTCACTGAGAGTATCTGGATGTTGGTCAAACAGGAAAAAGAGGCAAGAAGGGAAGCAAGTTTAAGACATATCTCATCCAGCCAGTAGATAGGAACTGTTAAGAGAAAAATCTGAACAAAAAAAATCCAGTGACCAGTGACACATGAAGGTCAAAATGACTATAAAAACATTTTAAAAGCCCTCTCAGGTAGTAGAGACAAGCTTTGAAAAGTTGCTCTGGAAAACCAGACCTGCCAAGCAAGCTGGAGTGGTGATCCTCAGAAAAACACTATTGTCTTAAAACTCCTTTCCTCTTATGTATTGTTCTTACTTAAGTAAATAAGTTAGAAGAATTGGTATGGAAGATACAGTACTCCTCAGACTAATTGATTTGTGAAGTTCCTCCCACAGGAGTTACAAAGACAAATCCTTCCACTATTTCTTAATCAAAGCCAGGCTGTAAGGAACCTGTATGTGCTTTGATGAGCTATGAACTAGAAAACCAAGCAGGGTATATGATTTTGAGTAGCATGACTTCGAGGGGTGGCAGGGGGATGTCCAAAAGGAACACCACTATAAAAAGGAACTGAAAAGAATTCAATACAGTGAGATTTCTTTCAACGCCCCCCCCCCCCCCCACCCCAATTTGATGGGGTATTTTTGAAAAAAACCTACCCTTTACGTTTGTTTATAAGTCTCTAGTGAAACATCACTGATAGAACACCTGTTTTTAGCTACATACATGTGCAGAAGAAAGAATAATTTCTTTGAATCACTAGAACTGCTTCTTAGTTCTGTAGGACTGTGTACTACCCTTGCCACCCTTATTCTTGGCAACAATAATAATAGCAACTGCCTCAACAAAATTGAAGTGCTATCAATTTCATCCTATATTCTGTAATCTGAATAGTGTATAGAAGTAATTTCACTTGTTATTTAATTTGTATGAAATAGCAAAGAGGTATTTCTGAAACCTTTCTCTCTCTAAACTCATTTATCAATAAACGTAAAAAACCCCTTGACATGAATACTAAACACCTGTTCTCTAGTAGTGTTATTAGGTCAGGTAGAAACTAGAGAATTGGCACTGCCACAAAGTGTGTTAGGACATGTTTAAAACATTGTGCTCTTAGCTTCATATATAAACTATGCATTTAGGGGGAAAAAAAAAAGCTATAAATCTTATTTATTCTCCAACTAGGATATTTTGGCAGAATAAATTCTAATTTACTGATTTATATTATCACAGTGAATAAATGGGTGAGTCTGGTAAAATTTTCAATAAAAAACCTTTCCTCCTTTTGTTTACAAGAACGTTACTTTTCATTTTGACAGAGTCTTTTAACTTGAATGAATTACTGTCCACAGAAATGGCTGGGCAGGGAATTCATAATTGGTTACTTAGTCAATTGGTTACTTTGAGTGTGCAATAAGGACTGTCTGTGAAAATGAAATCCAGCAAAATAATGAGACCACAAATTAGGCATGTCACATCTTAATAAACAATGATGTCTAATTATGAAAGAATCTGTACTTACTTGCCAAGTGCAAAACATTCCATCTTAACAGTAGTCCCCCTTGCAGCTGTAACTGTGTAAGGAAAATGGACTTCAATTTTTGGTTCATATTCCCCCATCACACCTGGAAAATAAAGAATGTTTAAAATATGAAATGTCATCAGTTTTCCATGTGTTGAGATTATCACAGAAAAACCCTGCGGCTTGCTTTTTAAACCTGCCCAGCAGTAAAACTAGTAATTGATGGAAATAGCCTCATTTGATCTGATATGCGCTGCTCAGGTCCAGTACATATTCTAAAATGCTCTTCAGGGTTACCAGCAGCACAACACTGAGTTTAAGAAAAAGGATTTATTCTCTCAAACACGGGTTAATATTTACACTTTGAAAGATTAAAGCAGGCAATCAATTTTAGAAGGGTGAGATATTTCGTAGACCAAAGCTTTGTTTACCCATGCAGTGACAATTATAACAAATAAATCAACATAACATGCTGTGTTTGACCGAGGACCTTGTAAGCTCAGCAAGAAAAACTCAAATGATGTAAGAGCATTTGTGTACGCAGATATAAACAGAGTGTATTGGGTTTGCATGGCAAGGTTTTGGTAGGGGTGAGGCTACAGGGGTGGCTTCTGTGAGAAGCTGCTAGAAACTTCCCCCTTGTCTGATAGAGCCAATGCCAGCCGGCTCCAAGACAGACCCACTGCTGGCCAAGGCCAAGCCCATCGGCGACGGTGGTAGCCCCTCTGAGATAACACATTTAAGAAGGGGGAAAGGCTGCTGTGCAACAGCAACTGGGAGAGAGGAGTGAGAATACGTGAGAGAAACAACTCTGCAGACACCAAGGTCAGTGAAGAAGGAGGGGGAGGAGGTGCTCCAGGCACTGGAGCAGAGATTCCCCTGCAGCCCGTGGTGAAGACCATGGTGAGGCAGGCTGGCCGCCTGCAGCCCATGGAGGTCCACAGTGGAGCAGATATCCACCTGCACCCCATGGATGACCCCACGCCAGAGCAGGTGGATGTGCCTGAAGGAGGCTGTGACCCCATGGGAAGCCCGTGCTGGAGCAGGCTCCTGGCAGGACCTGTGGACCCGTGGAGAAAGGAATCCACGCTGGAGCAGGTTTGCTGGCAGGACTTGTGACCCTGTGGGGGACCCACGCTGGAGCAGTCTGTTCCTGAAGGACTGCACCCCATGGAAGGTACCCATGCTGGAGCAGTTCGTGAAGAACTGCAGCCCATGGGAAGGACCCGCATTGGAGAAGTTCATGGAGGACTGTCTCCCATGGGTGGGACCCCATGCTGGAGCAGGGGAAGAGTGTGAGGAGTCCTCCCCCTGAGGAGGAAGGAGCGGCAGAGACAATGTGAGATGAACTGACCGCAACCCCCATTCCCCATCCCCCTGCACTGCTGGGGGGGAGGAGGTAGAGAAAATTGGGAGTGAAGTTGAGCCCAGGAAGAAGGGAGGGGTTTGGGGGAAGATGTTTTAAGATTTAGTTTTGTTTCTCATTACCCTACTCTGATTTGATTGGCAATAAATGAAACTAATTTCCCCAAGTTAGGCCTGTTTTGCCCGTGACAGTAATTGCTGAGTGATCTCTCCCTGTCTTTATCTCGACCCACAGGCCTTTCATTATATTTTCTCTCCCCTGTCCAGCTGAAGAGGGGAGGGATAGAGAGGCTTTGGTGGGTATCTGGTGTCCAACCAGGGTCAACCCACCACACAGAGATATGCAGACACATACAAAGTTCAGTTATTTCATTTTCAGTGACCCTTATAATTTGGGAGATGATTAATTTTATCAGGACAACACATTTAGTACTGTAAGATACAACTAGAAAAACACTCAGGAATGTGAAAAATATAAACACTAAAATCAATAGAGTCATCTGGAATTTGCTGTGGAGTGACTGACAGCTTTGGAGAATCACAAGAATTTAGGAAATGAGAAGTGAGCAGGGAAGGGAGACAGGTTTTATAAGGTGATTTGAGAGGTTTGTATTTGATGTGACTTAGAGGAACTGTCATAATCAGAATGGCAGGAGAACAATATGTCTCAAACAGCTATGTTTGGTTAGACAGAAGATGGGCCTACTGGACTAAGCGATACTCAGGAACTAAAAGCTATATTAAAGTACAAATTGTTCAGGTTTTTAGATGAGGAAAACTGAATAAAATCTGACTTGTGGACACAGTAGCAAGACAAGTCTAGTCTAAATCTATAAAAATCAGTCAAGAGTCTCCAAAGAATTCTAGAGCAAGAAAATAGGAACAAGAGAGGAAAAGAAAGAAGAGAAAAGAGATATCTTATGCAAGATAGAGAAAAGAAAGGAGCATAAGGAGGAACATGGAAATAGGTGATATGAGATTTGCAGCTGAGAGAAGACCACCTGGCAGAGACAGACAGAAAAGCAACCCACAACCTATTAGAGAAAAAAATAATATATAGGGCTGAAATAGTAAAACATATACTTCTAGCCCTTGAAATGTTCCTCATGGGACTCAGGAGTTTCCAGTGGGGCTGTGCTTTCTTCCTCCTGTTGTTCCACAGACTCCTGTGGCTTGGTTCTGGAGGAAGTCTAAACATATATGCATTTAAACATGTCTTTGGGGGCTTAAGTTTAGTTAGAAAATCTAAATGTGTCTGATATGTGAATCAAATAACAGAAGCAGAAAGCATAAAATGCTTTTAATTCAAACAATGCAATTCCATAAATAATGTGGTTTTATAAGTAGCAGTAGATTTCTTTTTAAAAAACATAATCATGCAAGTATTACATGTAGTAACAATAGTGACCCATTTTTCAATGTTTTGACATTGCTTTATGAACTTCTGGAGAAATACTGCCCCTTGTAGGAAAAGGCAAATTCTGAACCAGTTCTGTCACTAAAGCTTAAAAGGTATATTTTGTAGGAAAAAGGAAATTAACCTTTGTGTCCTGGGTATTAAAATAAAGTCAAGGCATCAACCAAATTGTAGTAAATTAAAATTTTCCCTAGCCTAGACTGAAATCGTTCCTAGTCTTATCTGTCATAAAAAAAATATTCCCACTGGCTTGTACTATGTCAATAAATTTCATAATTTAATTATGCCCCTTGTGACTTCTTTTACTGTTTTCTGGCTTTTTTTTGTGATTATGAATACCAGTTTCTGATTCATCTCAGCTGAGTTATTCATGATTTTATAATATATCTGTCATATCCCCTTTTAGCTGTGTCTTTTACAGACTGAAAAATCCCAGACTATTAATCCTTCCTTACAGTAAATCTTTAATAAACTTGCGATCATTCCTAGTGCCCATGTTGCACCGTTTCAAATTCCATTCTATCATTTTGAGATGGGGAAATGAGAACCGCACAGCAATATGGAAGCTATAAATCTTTGTATCACAGTTTTTTTCTACTTGTGGGGTTTTTTTGTTTGTTTTTGTTTGTTCCTTATTGCTTTCCTCATAATTCAGTTCCATTTGCCTTTTTGCACTTGAGCTGATGTTCATCTGCAATGGCATCCTAAACTCTTTACTGATACCTAATAAAGGTATTATATTTTTAGGTTTAGGTATTATATAAATTTGTACTGGATGACATTATTTATCACCTATCTACTCTGTTAAGATGATATCCTTTTGCAGCTCTTCACAGTTAGGTTTAATTTTAACTATCCTTAATAATTTTATATCAACAAGCTTTTCTACCTCCATGTTCATTTCCTTTACACATGGTTTATGTGTTGAATGGTGAAGTCCCAGAAAAGCATTCTGTGGCTTCATTGACAATCTCCCAGTTCTCCAAATTGATCAGATACTCCCACAACAGGTGGAATTTTTTTCTGTTGTTAATTCAAAATGGGGCTGTCCTTCAACCCCTCTGAGAATTTCATTTCTTTGACAGCCTTTGATGAGTGATCCTGTCAAAAGCTATTTGAAATGTCAGTACACAGTGTTACCTTGACCATTCGTATTCTTAGTCTCTCAGACTCTTCAGGGAAGTTGTATACCGGAAGCATGACTTCCCTCTTTAAAAGCTGGTTCATGGTATATGACAGTATGGTAAGATTACTGTATGGTAATTTGATAAATACAATCCTATTAATTGTACTTTTCTATGTATTTTCTATCAAAACACTTGACACAGAACTCAGACTTACTGGTCTGTAGTTTCTCAGATGTTCCTAGGAGTCCCTTTTTTTAAAAAAGCACCTTTTCTACCTACACTCGTTCTAGGCCTGAGGCCCAGTGAAGGAAAATGGTACATCCTGCTTCCTTCTGTATATGAGTTTGGCCTTGGGGATTTGTTAGTATTTGTAATGTCAATATTTCTTCTAAAATTTCTTCTATTGAAACTTCAATTACGAGAACTTCAGTCTTGATAGGGGATCCTCCCTAAGTTTCCTTGTAGTGAACACTACTGAAAATAGTTCATTTAGGTTTTATGATGCAGCCTTATACTCCTGAGGTGTTCCTTTTAAATCTCTGGCATCTGTTGACTGTGCATACTCGCTGGCAGGTTTTGTGATTCAATTAATTTAAAAAAGATTTTTTTTTGCTTTTGTGTAAGATTTTGTTCCTGAAAATCATTGTGTTGAATTGTCATACACTATTAAATATTTGCCTTTTTTAGCCATGAAAAAAATGCAACTCAAAATAGGATTAAATTATTATTGCCTTTAAAATAATACAGTACTTATAAACATATCTGAGGGACAATATTATCTTTCAGATCTTATGTTTTTAACTTACATTAACTCCCTTAGTAGGTGCAATCTGTACAAGTATTGAATGCTCTTTGCGAGTCATGCCACCATTTCATATTCCTAATGAAACACTGATCTACTAATGCTTTGTACCATGTCCTGTTCTTCTGGGTTATTGTTACACTAGCAAGCGACATGCCTGCAGCAACTGGCAGAAAAAAGTAGAAAAATTACTGAGCAATTGCTTGGTGTTTGTACGAAAATTAGGAAACAGAAGTCCATTATTGCAAAGGGATATTTTTCCATCCGTATTATTTATGATCTTTGAGACCAAGGAGGCCATTACAGTTGCATAGACATCAAGAGAATTGTCAAGGCCTTACCTTCCCGTGTTACACTATAATTGCTTTGTTATGACCTCCACCCTCTATATCTTTCCCAGTTTCTGTTTTGGTCACTATGAGTCAGTAATGGTAAAACAACCACCATCTGCATTTTCATCAAGGTTTTTGTTCATTTGTATCAGGTGCTAAAAGGAACCTGAACTTTTAAGAAATATCGAGGCCTTGAGTTATGTGCATTAGAATCAATCTCTCTGAGACTTATATACATTATTCTCTTTCAGAGGTTTGGTTAAGGCCATAAAAATTCTCTCAGTCATTTTTTTTTTCCACTTATCAAACATGAAATATAACAATAAATAAAATTGATCAGCACAGAATAAAAACATAATATACAATTTTTAAGTGGCTAACAAATCACAGAGTGCACGTGGTCTGAGCACTATAGAGGAACGGGGAGCCATTCTCAACACTCCCATGCTCTGCCTTCCCATGAAAATACCTCCTTTCGGACAATCTTTTATCTTCCCAGAGATGACCCCCATGATTCAGTCTTGCATAGGCTAATTAGTTAGTTTACTACACTCCCTACTTCACAAGCTGTGCCTTTCAGCTGAGTTCAGATCTGGGTACGAAAGTGCTGAATTTGTGATTGGTATGAAACACATCGCTTCAAAATAAATCTAACTTACCAGATCTTGAAATTTAGTCTGGGATAAAAAAAGTGGTTAAAACCCAAACTATCCTGTTTGTTTAAGTAAATCTGGGCTTTATTATGAAACAAGTCATCCCACCTTACATTTCCCAGTCTCTGGGTCTCTGCCCTTTAAGTGTGTATGAGAAGCAAAGCTCTCCACATTTCTGTCCAGCCAGGGTCTTCCCTGGCTGGGTGAAGTTGAACTGAGATGAAACACTAATAACCCTCCTGTTATATCTGATTACCGAAAAAAGCACTGATTCAAATAACTGAACATATCCCAGGACTAAGCACAGCTTGATCTAGTTAGAATTAATAGCTTGTTAGTCACACGGGCAGAAATGGAGCTCAATATTTATGGAAGAGTTAATTTCTCTATTCCCTCCTTCAGATATTTTTTTACAACAATGCAATTATCACAGAGCATAGAATCATAGAATCATTAAGGTTGGAAAAGACCTCTAAGATCATCGAGTCCAACATCGACCCAACACCTCCATGCCCACTAAACCATGTCCCTAAGCGCCTCATCTACATGTCTTTTAAATACTTCCAGGGATGGTGACTCAACCACTTCCCTGGGCAACCTGTACCAATGTTTAACTACTTTTTCAGTAAAGAAATTTATTTATTAAATATTTATTTATTAAATATTTATTTCTTTATTAAAGCAATTATTACATACTGTCCAACTCAGGTAAGGAAAAATCTTCATAAAAACAGGTTTAATTTTAATAAGTGGTTTCATTTAACAAGTTGTTCCTCTGACTTGGCTGCAAATCTGTGACTTGAGTTCAGATCTCCACTACTCAAAGTGTCCTATGAACCCTTAGCTACACTGTTGTCTGCATTCTAGTTGTCCATCAAAAAATAGAGATGACACAATTCACTAAATCACAATACTGTGATAAACACTGATTGTGAGGTGCTCACATACCATGGGAATAGATGTGTATAGAATTTCAAGTATTTACAGATATTACTACAGTTAAAACTCTTTACATTATCCCCTGTGGGCCATTTAATGTAAAAGGAGAATGGAATAAAGTAGCAAGATCAGTGTCTGATAGTCAGTCCTTTCAGCTAAGCACAACTGAAAGAGCTACAGACAGGATATCAGTCATTATTGAAAAGCTGGACATGAGCCAGCAATGTGCGCTCGCAGCCCAGAAGGCCAATGGTATCCTGGGCTGCCTCAAAAGAAGCGTGGCCAGCAGGTCGAGGGAGGTGATTCTGCTCCTCTCCTCTGCTCTGGTGAGACCCCACCTGGAGTACTGCATCCAGCTCTGGAGCCCTCAGCACAGGAAAGACATGGACCTGTTAGAGCAAGTCCAGAGGAGGGCCACAAAAATGACCACGGGGCTGGAACACCTCTCCTATGAGGAAAAGCTGAGAGTGTTGTGTGTGTTCAGCCTGGAGAAGAGAAGGCTCCGGGGACACCTTATTGCAGCCTTTCAATACTTAAAGGGGACTTATAAGAAAGGTGGGAACAGACTTTTTAACAGGGCCTGTAGTGATAGGACAAAGGGCAATGATTTTAAACTAAAAGAGGGTAGATTTAGACTAGATACAAGGAAGAAATTTTTTATGATGTGGGTGGCGAAACACTGGAACAGGTTGCCCAGAGAGATGGTGGATGCCCCATCCCTGGAACTGTTCAAGGTCAGGTTGGACGGGGCTCTGAGCAACCTGATCTAGTTGAAGATGTCCCTGCTCGTGGCAGGGGGGTTGGACTAGGTGACCTTTAAAGGTCCCTTCCAACCCAAATTATTCTATGATTATCACTTTGAAAAGGACTGCTCTACCTCTTCATTTAGCCTGCCGCTCCATGACTTTTACAACCTCAAATGAAGAGTGTAGAAAAATTGTGAGTCTATGACTGTATCCACACAAGACTTCTTGCCTTCATGGGGAAAAAAAAACCAAACAGACTGCTGAGAAATCATGACACATCATCTTACTCCAGCTGTGTAGAGGCTAATGCTTCTTTTCCATTAGTCTTCCAGATATTAACTACCCTCTTGAATCTCCCAGAACATAACCTTCCATGATGGCTCCTTAAACCCTTTCAGTTAAAATGATTTGTTTTTTTTTCAAACTGTTTAAATAAGAACTCTTTAACTTACTTCAGAAACTAATTTTGAATGGAACATGTTACAGGGAATACTGAATAAGTGGCTGATAAGCTTTTAAGACAGTAGCTAAAAAAGAATATAAGATTCCTGGCTAAATATCATCAGAGTGCTAGGGAGAAAATGAAAGCCAAAGATTTCCTATATTTAGGAGAAAGATTAGACACAGATTTATACTTGCCATTATTTTATCAGCAAAAGATACAACCCCCATAGTTTAGTGATTAAGAGTGTTTGCCTGAAAGCTTTGGGTGAAGTCCTTGATCTTAATCAGATGGTATAGGAATGTTAATCCGGTTCTCTTACAGCCTGGATAGTGCTCTAATCACAAAATTGGGATGCGGTTTCTTATTGGTTTGTGTGTTCCTCTCAATTTCTGGGAAACTTCCTGAGGAGTGATGAATGTGTCCTGTTGCATAAGAATTTTCTAATAATTTTACAGATCAGAAATTGAGTTTCCTACCACATTGTAATTATGATCAGTTGTGTGAATATGTACAAACCCAAGAAATTTTTTACTAAGAAACTATGGCAGAAATGCTCATGTATAATTTCTTCTCCTGTCAATAATCTGTGATGAAATCTAGGGTTGTCTATCATGTGCATCTTTTTGTGACAAATGAATATTTAGCATTTTCCCTGAAGACCTGCACCATTAAATGTCCCCAAATATTTATTTGGAAGAGAGAACACTGAATACGCACATTTACAATGACAGAAAATTCACAGCACAAAATGAATTAATTCAAGTATAATGATGATACCCACCATTACATCCTGACTGCAGCAGAAATTTTCAGTGCACTGGGAAGAATTTATTGACTCACCTGCCATTAACCTAATTCTAAATAGAAGGACCAGCGCCTGCTCTAAGTCTCTAAAAATTTACCATGGGAATGGTTGTTTTATGATAACTGTCCACAATATTCCTTCTACTTAGAGATCTCTTAACCAAGTTTTGAGCTATAAATTTATCTTTTGAGAAGCCCTAAAAATGCGCATGTGAAATTGTATTCTGCAATGCACTGAACACTAAAGTACCAACAATGTTTTCATATGTTACTCAGAGAGCAAATCCTATGACATATCACTGGATGGAAAGAAGTATTTACTAGAATCTATCCTAATACCAAAGAAAATCTAGTAATTCAGTTTCTGGGAAAAAATATCTTAATGAATACAGCACAAGAAGGGAACAAACTCTTCTTTAGTTTACAACTAGGGGATAAGGTATATATGCAGAAGAAGGTCACAAAACAAAATGTTCTTCTTCCCACTTTAAAATCCATCTTCATATTATACTCCATTTCACTAGTCCATCAGTTACTCTCTGAACTCTGTCTAGAAAGCCCTTTCTAGAAATAGCATTCCTATCTTGACATATTTTAAAAATTAGTTATTTATAACTAAGAAATGTTATGTATGTATGTCATACATACACAAGAGCTTTCTACCTTGCTTAAACAGCAAATACAACTAAAAGTGCTTCATTTTCAATTGTAAGTGGGTGTGTTATGACTGAAGTAAAGGGAACTGGGGCCAAACACTAAGGACACAAAAGCCATAAGGTAAGCGCAGAATAAACAATGAGGGGAACAGTGGTATTTTGTCTAGTTCTTCAAACGAGAAGCCAAAATTTCTAGTCTACAGTTTGGGTTGCAGACATCTCTGTTTACCTGTGTTTGAAAACGTCAAGCAGTAATTATGACCAAGATTGCTGTCTCTCTCTATGTAGAGAAGTCTTTACTGAGTCATAACCTAGACTTCAATCCATCAAATTTATCACATATTTGTAATTTAGCACCTAAGCTCTTCTGTTAAACCCAGCACATATGGCATTGGATGAAACCAAACTTCACCCTTTGGACATTCAGAGATGAGTCTGAATGGCTTATATATAACAATCCGGTACAAAGATTTGTGCATATATAGTTGTAAGGAAACATGATAACCTGAACATTTTCACTGACTATGTATATAGGTAATTTTTCTGAGCAGTCATACACATCAAGAAAAATCAGGACTCCACCACACTAGACAACATGCCGTCTTGCTTGAGAGGCCTAAGAATATGAGTCAACAAAAAGCCAAAAGAACTATCATTGCTTTTTTTTGTTCCATTTTGTTTTTACAGGGGAGGAGATTGTGCTGAACTTGGCACAAGAAATCTATGGCAGATTTCTCTTAGGCATCACTGGCCAATGTTTCTTGTTTGTCCTTTTGAATTGCCTGCTGTTCATCCAGGTCAGGCTCACAAATACTATTTAGAAATCTGGAAAACATTATTTAATCTAAATGATTAGGAGGAGGATCTAGTTTTCATGGGATTTCTAATTATCTTCCTGATGGCATGTTTACAGTTCTCGAAGAACCTCATTTCTCCTATAGTAAATCACATAACTGTTTGTACTTCAAATATGACCTTAAGCTCTATTTTTCTTGCAACATACATTGTTCTTTTACAGGATGAAAACGAAATATCCCCTTTCCAGTTAGGTACCAAGTGTCAAAATTGTTGCAGTGTCCAGAGAGGAATTCTTCATTTGGTTCTGACCAATTAGGACATAAAGTAATGTTGCTCTAATATTCATTGTTATCTAATTAACTGGAAAGAGCTTCCTAAACGGGAAATGTTTTTCAGATGAGACTCCTCCTATAACCATATAAATACAAGTACCTATTATTTTGTCAATAAGAAAGATCAAACTAACACTAACATTTCTCGTCCATTAGCAACAGCTATTGAAATACCCATTGCTTTAGACCCAACAGCAACAAATCATCCTTGTTATAAACTTACTGCAGTTCTAACCTCAAGCAAAATACCTGCTGTTCACAACCAAAGTATTTAACTATGTTGTCAAGAACACCAAACCAACAAGTCATTCTTATTTGAACATTATGCCATCCGCCATGATTGCAAAGCAAGTAGTCACTTGTGAATTTGTATCTAAGATCCTGAGACAGTAAGATGCACAGCATTAGGTATGACCATTCTTAATAATCTGAAACCATTCACAAATATAAAGGTTATTTTCCTTACCAATTTGCATAAATTTTGATTTAGTCACCATTAATTAAAACATTACCAACTCACTTCTGTCTGAAATCTTAATAGCTACAGTTCAATGCAACATCATTCTTAATCCTGAGTTGAATTTAGAGGAACATTTTTTTCTCCAGTTCATTTATTTTATGCTTTGTATACTCTGTATATGGATCAGTTAACTCTTTCCTTTGTGTAATAGTTTCATAAATCATCAGGAGGAGAAGCAAAACAAGAAAACATGAGTGCAAAACATGTGCAAGATGATACGTGTCTAGAATCTTAAATTACTTCAGCTGATTAAAAAAAGCAACAACTTCATTTCCAGCAGATAATGTTTCTGTAAACTGGTGGGAAAACTTAACAATTAAAACTCCTTGAAAGAGGTTATCTTAACAGAGCTCAAAGCAAACTGTTTCACAGTGTAAGAGTTCTTGTTCTACACTGAATGCTGGAACCTAATCTTTTCCAAACCTTTCCCAGTTTTCCTCCTGAAATACTCCCCTGGGTTCAGCCCTTTTATATTGTCAAAAGACCATCCCAGGATGTTTTCTCTATACTTTTTTTATGCTATATCTTTTACAAATAGTGTCTTTGAACTTTTGTGTGCTGCTTGATAGTGCACTTGAGCCATGTTACAATCCCCATAAAACACTCTGTAAAGGGTTATTGTATAGGAGCCCTCCATAAAACTTCCTGCCTACATATAGATTTTCACTGAGAATTTTGGGTGGAAGGACCACTGGTGCTGACTGTAACAGATTTTCTAAATGCAAAGAAACATTAGTATTTTTTTGGGAAAAAAAAAGCAAACACTGCCCCCCCCCCCTTATATATGTGTCCTTGTTTTCTTTTTTAATTAAAATAAGATTGCATTAGGGTCTTTTAATCCTGATTTTCATCCTATTATTTTTGACAACCTTGCAGTGGGATCTAGGCACAAGACCCAGAACGAAACAGACAAAAAATATTTCTTCAAAATACCTGTAATCCATGAAGAATGTATTTTTATTACAGAAAAGCAGAGATTGTGGGAAGTCTTTTATTTTCAGGTTCATAATGACCCATCATTAAAATATCTCACTACAATTTTAGGGGAGAAACAACATGTTTACTACAGGAGTAATGGCTGTCCAGGGACATTGCCATTTTATCAGCCTTCCCCTGGAGCAGACCTTGCGTACTTTGATATCTCTGTCAGTGCTATCAGTCTTTGTATACTGCTAGAGATCAAACTTGATTTTTCCCAGACAGTTTGTCTCTGCTTGAAAAAAGTCAGCGTCGGATTATTTCAGGTTTGAATTCTGTCCTGGAGCATTAGGAGGAGTTCCCACAGTTTCCACCCAGTCTTGCATAGTTTTTAGGCACTTGCACAATTCAAATATGAGATGTGACTGGACACTTAAAAATGCAAGTTAATGATCTTGCAATATAACCCACACGAAAGAGGCAGCCTACAAGCTCAGAAACTCCAGAAAACCTGGAAAGATTAAGTCACATCTGGGTAAGTATTTTCAGCTCCCATTACAATCCAGGTATTCTTTGTGTCTTCTAGAATTCAGGTCCATATGAATAAACACATTAGAAGACAAAATTAGTAATGTAAGTAGGAAAAAAAAATAAATCTCTGCATTTCTGGAAGGGGAAAACTGTCAGATCATAAACATTAGGGTTGATTTTTAAGCAAACCCTTTTAATGTTAATTATCAATTGATTAACAACTATCAGAATTCTTCAGGGATGGAAATAGTCTATGTCCATGAAACGGTTGATTTTACTCTATTTTTATGCATTATTTATTACCTTATTATCCTATACTGGCCCTTTTTATTGCTTAATTTGGGGAAATTACTATGACTTCTTCCAAACTTTTCTTAATGTTGGGAAAGAGATTTTTAGATAACCCAGCGATGTTCAAACAACATATCCCAGAGTTCAACCTGAATAAGCACATGCAAAACACATTTCATCATGGAAAAATATAAATTAACATCCTTAATACCTTGATAACTATTCGTTCTATCATTATGTGAGAATATCAATCATGTAGAATTAATCAATAGAATTAGGACAGACAAGATTCAGTTCACAGAACTATGATGGCATAGAAAAAAAATTTGAAGGTCAAGGTCTGCATTCAGTTACATGAGAATATATCTGGTCAGATATGTCGACCTCTGTTGAGGTATAAACTCATTTGCTCTAATGGAACACAGTAGAAAATATCCTTTGATGTCTGAAATTGTACAGGTTCTCTTTTTTTCTGGAAATTTCACCATAGCAAAGCCACTAGGCAGTAACTGCACAGAGATAAAATGAAGAATTACTTAATTCTTTCCTGTACAGTAATAATGTTAAAGTTAACATCTTTTCAAGGGAAATAAAAAAGATTAAAAAAGGAAGAAAAACAGGAATGAAAATGTGTGAACTTGAAATAACTGCCTTATGCTATCAAGCTTCAAATGTTTTATATTCCCTAGGTTTCTATTTCCTAAATTTGAAGAGGCTTTCTGTTGGTTTTATTAGTCAAGATAATTTACTGCTCCCAATCAGTATCCAAGCCTGCAAAGATCCATTTTAAGAAACCTGTTTATTATTTGTAAACAGTTATTAAATAATTCCTCAAAGTTTCTCATGCATTATAAAGGCAGTTAATGAAATGATGCATTATTTTTTTTTTTCCTGCTAAAACTTTTTGTCTCCTCAGATAGAATTTTAGAGTGTTCTTATAACCCAGCTTGAAGTGAAAGTGAATTGTACGAAATGACTGATTGTCAAGGACATTTGAACAAATGAGGTATTAACTTTATCAGAATCCATTGAAGGATTTCTTGATGTTTTTATTTAATTTGCTTCATATCAAGGAGCTAAGTTCCCTTTTGAGACACATCACGAAAAAAATAAAAGATTAATAAAATCCCGGGAAGTTCCTACATTCTTGCAGAGTTTGACAGAAAGCCTTAATGTTATTCCATTTCTTCCTCATAGATAAATAGAGACCAATGCTGTCATAGGAGTGTTTTTCGTCACAAGCTGTCCAGTCCCCTGGGTACAGGTACTGTTTATACATCAAAATCCGAGAATGATGATAAATATATCAAGTAGAATATTTCTGAGTTAATGATACATATGTCCAGAGAATACAGACTATATAAATTATTTTATTTATATAGTGCCATTTGTAAAAGCTGTTTAAAACCACAAGCTCTTCCTGTGGTTTCTGACAAATGTGCTGACTGAGTAGGATAATGTCAGTTGTGATGCCAACCATTAGAACTCAGAAAGCTATATGATTTTTAAACTTAAGTGAATATTTGAAAAGTTGAAAGTGATTCAATTCATTTTATAATCAAAAAGCTTAAAAAGTCATATTCAAAACCATATAACAGAACTCAGCAACATAGGGTCAAGTAAATTTTCAGGTACTTGGATATTTGTTTTAATGCCTTAATTTCTCACTTCCTTAGAGTCAATCCTCAGCTGTTTCTTTCTCCACAAATTACTCTAATTTTCTTTAATAAGCACCTCTTTTCAGCAGCTATATTATCCCATATTTTGGAGTATAATATATATATATATATTTAAAATTATGTCATCACCCTTTAATATTTGTCAATGGAAAAGGTAATATAACCTAAAGTAATTTCTATCAAAAAGTACAGTACCATTAATGGAATATTTAATTGCGATCCCAGATAGTTTTTAAAAGGCCCATATTACTGCATTCTGTGGAGGAGGTAGAACAAGGCAGATGTCCTAAATAATAAATATGATTTAACAACCAGAATTTTCTTGAATACTTTTTCAAGGTAGGTTTATGGAGACTGCAAGGTTAGGTAGAAAGTCTGGGTCTTTTCACTGAGAAACTTGCTCAGTCATACAGGAAAGCAAGCAATTTACTAAGAAATACTAAAGAACTCCATTACAATTAAGGGGCTTTTCAGAAATCCCAACAGATAAAAATTAAGGCATGAAAGCCTGGTAGAAATTCGTGTGTGTGAAAAAATAAATCGGGAAATTGTTGAGGAGCAGTTAATCTATGTGCAAATGCCTCCCCAATACTCCAGCACAGTTCAGAACGTTGGATTATCACAGTTGTATGACAGCCAGCCGTGAAACACAAATTTGCTTGAGGCTGGTATATACTACCCACTTGACATTTAAGAAAATCTGTGCAGTTTTCCTTCACAGATTTTGTTTCTTAGCTCAGCGATGTAGACTGCTGCATTTATCCTTATTTACTCTCTCCATTTCTTATACTGTATTTTGTACTGTTTTATGTACTGTTAGTACGATATGGATAATTAACCTGTGAATTTCTGCACAAAACTGGAACCCAATAAAAGCATGAAGAAATTTCATAAAGAAACAATAGAGCAAGATATGAATAATAAATATGACAATAAAATTCTATCTTTTTTTTTGTCAGAGTTCAAACTGATTAAAAAGAGAGTCAATGTTTGTTTTTTTTTAATTTTCAAAGGTTGATATTGAAAAGATCGGGTCTGCTATGTTAATTCAGTAAAACTAAACAGCTGAAACTCAATAATTAGCATAGGTACTAAACCAGCAAAAAAAAATAGGAAATGATACAGTAAAACATGCAGCTTTTTGCTGCAGAGGCAGCATGCTGTGCAGACAGAAATTTCAACTTGTTACAATGAATAAACATTAACTTAATTCTATTATAATCTGTGAACACATTTTTTACTTAATATGTTAAACTAAGTCATCTGTGTTTAAGTCCAGCTTTTGTAATGCTTCTACAGCACAGGACTAGTCTTAGTTCTAGAAAAAGCTATAAGCAAGACAAAAGCCTGA
>NW_008824231.1:5241963-5265402 GCF_000699105.1 Pygoscelis adeliae | reverse complement strand
CTTTCCCTCTCTCTCTCCCATTTATGTAAGTATGGATTCACATATGCTGAATTGCTGAAATGTGTTTCTGAAGAACTAGAAAGCATCATTAAATGTGGAACATCTTGGAAAAAAAGAAAATATAGGCACTTATGGAATAATTAATTATTATTCTCAAAAATAACATTATTTTGACAGAAAACAAAACAAAAAAGCAATTATAATTTAATATATGAATCTTTTTGCTGAAAAGAGCAAATAACACAGTTGCCTCTGTAGGCAGATATTCCAACATATCATAGAGAGTTACATATCATTTATATTGAAATGTCATACTGCTCATAAGAAATATTACCGGAAGGTGTTTTCTTTTGATTTTTGGGAAAAAATCCTAAGCCACTTTTTGATAATAACATTTAGGTACTTACTTACACAAAAAAATACAGCAGTTAAATGCATTGATGAAATTCAAAACTATGTGGGTAACTATCACTGTAATCAAGGCTATTGTAGTGTTCTTGGTGGTACTTAGTGCGTTGAACTGGAGCCTGGAACTGTAACAGGTCTTTAGTACAGCAACAGGTAAAGTTTTAAGCAATACGACACCTGTTCAGTTGTCTAACCATATGTGCCTTGTGTCATCTGAGATGCATGAATGTGTATCTCCTGGCATCCTGCTGCTGGTCTGTATGCCCTATGTGGTATTTGCCAGTCCCCTGTGGATGTCTCAGATGCCTGAGGGTATCTCAGTGTGGCAGTGGCCAGTTGCGTTGAGGCAACTGAACTGAGCCCTAAAGAAACAGACGTTACTGAGAAAGGAGATTTGCTTCTTTCTGTCAGTGACAGAGCACCAGAATAGCAAGAAGGAGTAACTGTTCTAAACAGAATACATCATGAGGTGTCAGATTGCACCTCAGCCTTCAGAGGTCTAAATATTCTCACAACTGTTAGATGTTTTAAAAGAAACTGTCTCCTTGAACACCTTTCCTTTGCTGATTGCTGCAGTAAATGCATGCACATATTGAAAAACAATAAAATCATGGTTCTTAAATTACCTAAAGTATTTTGGGCTTAGTATTTTTGCTTCCATGTGGTACCCAGGAATAATGCCTCTTACCATCATTTCTCAGTGTCAGAGGTGTAGGAGGACTCAGAACTCTGGCATTTGTCACTGTGTTTTTTACCAGGCATATATAGCTGCCAACATCAGATGTTTGCACCTTGGAGATGTAGAGATTGCCTGTCTCCTGAGAGATGAAGCGTCTGCTATCTTCTGCCACAAAAGATGGGAATTCATTAAATACCCAGCTATAGATGATCTCTGAAAGAAAACAAAAAAATAAGTGAAAGCAATTACGGAAATTATTGTGTAATGTTAATGGCTACACTCAATAAATGTTCATTACCTTCATTTAAATAATCTAGAAAAAACCAAAAGCTAAAGGCTTTTAAACTTTTTTTGTGTGTGTTTGTTTGTTTGTTTGTTTTAGAACAGAAGAGAAGAATTTTTTTTCTTTCCTTGGGATTTTGGAAACAACATAAGCATTGAGTCCACAGGACAGATTTAGTTCAAGAAAATTAATTAAATTATTCAACAGACTCAGAAATCACCCATAAAATATTAGATAATTCCTTTTTCTAATCTTTCAGGTCAAGTCAGAAATAATATATAAAATATATTTTTTTTTCTACTTGTTCAAAATTTCAGTGAACTATAGCAGGATGTATCCTATAGAGGTAGGGATGACTTTTTTGTGTGCGTGTATAAACAGCTTTTAGTTCTGAACATCTGTTTTTTAAATAAGCAGATTCTAATAACTGTTCAACCTACCTTGCAGGTAGTATTACCACACTACACTTCTATCTTTTTCTACATCTTCTCCACTGAAGAATTTCAGAACCCTTCCTATATGCAGCTTAAATCCCTACGATCAATGAATAATTCCTTAAACCAAAGCTACCAACTGCTTTGCCTCATAATCTGACAGATCAAGGACTAGTCAAAGTGATTTTTAAAAAAGGTAATTAAAGACAGTGCCTTCATTCTCATTTTTATCCCACAAATCTTTCTGTTCACCTGAAAAGTGTATAATTTTCCCTTTCTACTCATAATAATTGGTTGAGAAAAAAGATTATTTCCTATTATTCTGTATGAGATTATATTGTGATTTATTGAAAACCTAGATGCATTAATGTCTCTGCATTAGAAGTATCAGTAAAGTTAATGAGATTCTGATTTAGCAGGGAATTCCTTGCAGGGAATTATTCATGTGGCGTTCCACCAATTGAGACTATAAAGCCTTAACCTTATGTATACTTTTTTACATGTTGTTCTCCTTTCAATCTTATCTTCCACTGTTTCATTTTGTCTTCACACTTTAAAAAAATATTCTTCACTACTTAAACTGGCACATTAACTGTAAGGCAATTTCTTCTGTAACCTACCCCCATGACAGTCTTTAAAGAACTGACTCCAAAATCAGAAAAGCCAAAGATAGTTCAGGTATATAAAATCCCTGCTACTGCTCAAGATGCAAACTGCTCCATTGGTATAGCAAGTTCCAAGTTTTTAGACTCAAATTTCTTACGTGACTACTCTCAGCTTCAGCAGCGATATGAAGACATTAATTGCATGTACGTCAGTCTGGTTCTCTCATACTTTTATCCCCACTACAGACAAAATGTTTTCTTGATATAAAGATAGTTGGAAAAGGAAAGGGTCAAAGGGGTGAGAGGAAACGCCTCAAAATTTAATTTTTTCTGTGTGCTTTTCTGCTAACCATAGGAGAGGAACTGGTATAGCTGTTCATGGTACAAGAAGTGTGAAACACATTAACATCCTAGCTAAATATATGCCATAGCCAGGTGTGCAGTTTGACTTTAACAGTATACAAAGCATTAGAAATTCGAACTGATCTGTCCTTTCTATCCCTGTGTTGTACCGTTCCCTGACATGGTGGTCAGAAAGGAATGGAAAAGCACAATGACTAGGTTTTTAACCAGTATAAGCCAACCGTGCAAGCAATGATGTAGAGATGCAGGATGTTCTGGATTAATTTTGAAGAAGTTCAGTCTAGTTTTGAAATCAGATGAAAATTTTCTTATGAAAAACTGATGGTATTAGTACAAAAATGATATGTTAAAGGACTAAGCATATTTACGTGACAGTAGGGGAAGACTTCTCCAAAACACGGAATTAAGCTGCACACACTGACTTTTTGCCTAAAACCTTTTTCAGATCTAATTGTAATTCTGAGTGGTTACACAGGACGCTGAGGAGTTCAGGGCTCACAGAGAGCTCTCCGAATGTTCAAAATTTCCTTCCTCTTCTGTTATGTTTCAGGCAAAATACTAATTAGCCCAAAATATTTCTCTCTGAAAATTTCATTGCCACATTTTGCTATGATGTCTTATCTGGCAGAAATGATTCATGGCAGCATAAAATTCTGCAAAGTCATGATGAACATACAAGTTCAAGGAAAATGCATAGGCTTTAATTGAAGACACCTGTTACCAATTCAAATGAAAGCAATCAGTCTCACTAATTGCTCTGGCTTAAAAGTAGTTCAAACCAAATGTAAAGTAGCCATCATTGTGCGTTCATTGGTAGTTCATGTAGAATAGAATTTTCTCCATTTGTACCCTAAAAACACATGCAGTTAATTATTCATTTATGAATTAGAACTACCCCTAAGGAATGGATTTCAGGCAATAAATTTTTGTGCCTCTAAGGAAATAGAGTACTTAGTCTTTGCTGATGCTGAATCCAGGGGGGAAACTGTCATTTTGTCACCTCCTAAATGATTTTTGGTGTTAAAAAATGAGTGATGGATGAATGGGTACTGGGATAAGGTACTGAGAAAAAAGTAACAGAACTTCTGCCAAATCTAAACCTCAAATAATTTATGCTATCAAGCTGCAGTTAATGCTTTTATTTGTGCATACCTACAGCATCTGTATTCCAGCCAGGAGCCTAAACTCCAAAGCACAGACAAAAGTGTTAACAGTTTACTTCTTGATCATTGTCAGCCCATTGACATTGAAGGAATTACTTCTATTTTTAATTTCTAAAAAGCAAGACCCTGGGAATACACTTTCAAATGCATGAAGACTTTGCATTTGAATGCTCAGATCTCTAACTGATCTGGAATTCTGAACCTTCTTTGCAGCTGAAAAGCTCCTTACACACTTTATGAAGTTTCTCTCCTATTAGACCTGGTTAATGAGTTCAGCAGATTCTTAAATATAATTTTGAGGGTTATGTCCACACAGTATGCATAGGCTTCAGTGGAAATATCTCAGGAAAACTCTACAATTTCCAATGCATGCTATGCAGAACAGTCAGAAACAACCACAGCTGGCTTGGGATCTGGGGACCCAATAGTTTTTAGCTGACAGAAATAGATGGATGATCTTGCAGAAGTGATATTACAAAAGGGTGTTAAAGAGAATGACTGCAATTATGGGAAAATGGGTGTACCTTGACGTTGATCCATTGTACAAATGTCTCACACTTCTAAATTTACAGCCATGATAGAGGATGAAACATGCATTGGTGTTCTGTATTGGGTTTGTGTGCCAAGGTTTTGGTAGCAGGGGGCTACAGGAGTGGCTTCTGTGAGAAGCTGCCAGAAGCTTCCCCCTTGTCTGATAGAGCCAATGCCAGCCGGCTCCAAGACAGACCCACTGCTGGCCAAGGCCAAGCCCATTGGCGATGGTGGTAGCCCCTCTGAGATAACACATTTAAGAAGGGGGAAAGGCTGCTGTGCAACAGCAACTGGGAGAGAGGAGTGAGAATACGTGAGAGAAACAACTCTGCAGACACCAAGGTCAGTGAAGAAGGAGGGGGAGGAGGTGCTCCAGGCACTGGAGCAGAGATTCCCCTGCAGCCCGTGGTGAAGACCATGGTGAGGCAGGCTGGCCGCCTGCAGCCCATGGAGGTCCACAGTGGAGCAGATATCCACCTGCACCCCATGGATGACCCCACGCCAGAGCAGGTGGATGTGCCTGAAGGAGGCTGTGACCCCATGGGAAGCCCGTGCTGGAGCAGGCTCCTGGCAGGACCTGTGGACCCGTGGAGAAAGGAATCCACGCTGGAGCAGGTTTGCTGGCAGGACTTGTGACCCTGTGGGGGACCCACGCTGGAGCAGTCTGTTCCTGAAGGACTGCACCCCATGGAAGGTACCCATGCTGGAGCAGTTCGTGAAGAACTGCAGCCCATGGGAAGGACCCGCATTGGAGAAGTTCATGGAGGACTGTCTCCCATGGGTGGGACCCCATGCTGGAGCAGGGGAAGAGTGTGAGGAGTCCTCCCCCTGAGGAGGAAGGAGCGGCAGAGACAATGTGAGATGAACTGACCGCAACCCCCATTCCCCATCCCCCTGCACTACTGGGGGGGAGGAGGTAGAGAAAATTGGGAGTGAAGTTGAGCCCAGGAAGAAGGGAGGGGCGGGGGGAAGATGTTTTAAGATTTAGTTTTTGTTTCTCATTACCCTACTCTGATTTGATTGGCAATAAATGAAACTAATTTCCCCAAGTTAGGCCTGTTTTGCCCGTGACAGTAATTGCTGAGTGATCTCTCCCTGTCTTTATCTCGACCCACAGGCCTTTCATTATATTTTCTCTCCCCTGTCCAGCTGAAGAGGGGAGGGATAGAGAGGCTTTGGTGGGTATCTGGTGTCCAACCAGGGTCAACCCACCACATGTTCATATTCTGGGGCTCTGAATGTTCCCAGTTTGTATGCCAGCAAAATTAAAATATAGGGTTCTTAAACCACAGAATTGCTAATGAAGGCTGTCCAAGCACAAAACCTGGGTTTTTGTTTTGTTTTGTTTTGTTTTCTTCTGGCAGTATCATGCATAAGAGAATACCCAAATGATTGCAATGACATATAAAAATAACTAATAAAGAAAAAATTATGGAGAATCAACATTTAAAACATTGCTGTCTATCTACAGAGAAGTCTGTCATCTATAGTACATGCACAGTAAAATATTCTAATACAACAGTGAATATAGTTACATGACACAAGTCCCACAGCAGTTCAGCACAGAAGCACATGTAAACTACAAGCGAGGCTTGCATTTAAATGTTATCTGAAATCCCAGTCTTACAAAATGGCAAACTGCTGAGTGAACTTTTTGAATTTCAGAAAAAGAAGCCTAAGACCAAACAGGCGTTTGGCCTATTTGTACACAGCTCACTCCAGTTGTTAGTGAACTTCAAGCCTATATTTTCCTACAATGGTTTAGGTTAAAAGATTTTAGAACCAGTGTCATTTGGCTAAGCACAAAACACAAGTGTCATTGTATTAACTTTTTAATAGGAGACTGAACTTCAGAGATGCATTTCAAGCCTGACGGGTGAATAATTATGAGCTTCAAGAGATTTTGAAGCTAAAAGTCAGTGCTACCAAAATCTAAATAAACCAAACTACAACTGTAAAATCAGGAAGTAATTACCCTAGATACAAACCTTCTGAAGTAATCTCTTTTTGAGAAAAGACTGAGTAAATAGTTTCTCCATGCGGTACTCATTTTGCTTTCAATAGGGAAAAAAAGTTTAAGTGAAAATAGGAAATTGTGAATACTGCAGTATACAGTAGTTTAGAGTATTTTTACAGAATATATGCTGAGCTTATTTTTTATTTTTATGCCCATATTTTTTTATTTTTAATGTGACACCTATGCCAAAACCACAAAGATGATGCAGAGCCCTTCCTGGAAATTACAGTTGACTGCCAACACAAAAGAAAATTTTACTTAGATATTATTCATCAACACAAACAGAAACAGAGAGTAAAAAGTCAGAGAAATTATGAATTATAGAGGCAGTTGTAAATTAACATTCTCCTGTGGCTTAGGCTGGAGGACTCTTCTGCTGGTAAGTTCTGTTATATGCAAAGTCTTGGTGTGAAAATGATTTAAGTTGTTTTGGTAACCACAAAACTGGTATTTCCTTTTATGAATGACCAGACTTGTTTACAGAAAAGTGTCTCCAAGAAGTTTTGTATCTGTTTTCTGAAGGTCATTTGGAAAGCCTTCCAAATGTCCAATTTGTTTCTATTTTTGATTAGAGTACTTTTTAGTGGGCTATGTAGGTGAAAATCTGGGCCATTTGGCGATAAAGCAGTGAGAAGAGAGCATCTATCTCCTGCCAAAAGGAATTTATGGTGTGAAATTTTGTTTACTATAATTTCTTAAATGATTTTTGTAGATCTATTTTCTCCATTTCACAACACTAATTCCTAAACTGTCACAACATGACGTACTTCCCATAATGGATGAAGCTGGAATACTGATATATCAGCATTTATATTAGTGCTGTATTGTGCTTTTGGACATATCATTCTGATGCAGAAAATGTCACTACTATGGTAATGCAAAAGTCTTTCTGTAATTGTGGGTCAGTAAGAAATAACCCTTTAAGTATTAAAACAAGAACTGTGCTGGAGGCATTCGGATAGCACCACATATTCACTCCTGTGTTAGTGCCTGAATGTTTCCCAGATTTGCTTCAAGGCTTTTCTCCTGAAAAATTGCTTGTTTCATCCTTTTAACATGCAGTTTCTAGACAGCCTTTTCATCAGTCCTGTCAGCTAAGTGGTATTTCTGGTGGCAAGTGAAGATGTAACAAGAAAGTCACCATACAAACTCCTTGAAGGCCACATAAAACCTAAAGGTACAGTCCATAAAATGGTTAAATATTGCATCTTCAAGGGCAAAGCATGCAAATACACATCCCATAATTGCAATTCTACGGAGTTATGGTGTTTTGTGTCTTCTTTCTGTGATGCAGTGGGAGATATAGTACTCCATCTCCTCCAGTATCCTATTGGGAATATATATTTGTCTTCCTCTTTTTAGGATTTCCCCTGATTACCCCAATTCCACAAGATGGCAGTAGTTGATGAATAAATGGTACTGATGCCTGATGACAGCCAAAATCTGAGATAATCTGAGAATTTTAGCAACTCTGGAGAACTTGCTTCTTCTCTTTTTTTATTGATAAAAAAGCAGCAAAAAATACACTCGGGATTACAGGCTGAATTTACTATATATAGCTATAAACCATGAAATTTGCCTGACGGCTTTGCTTTACCATTCAGAAATATTTTATTTAAAAAAAATAAAGTATCAGAAAAATATATGCCTAAGTCTCCCCTGCTGAAAATAGAAAACCTTATTTTATCTCAAGCCCAGTTTTAACCTTTATCATCACAATTGCTGTTTGGATATTGTTTGTACCAGCCACAGAATAAGGGTGCAATATGCGGCACTCTCTAATGATGGAGAACACTTCACGTTCAGAAGGGGCAAGGCTGCTTTTTAGCTAAGATGGATGATAACTATGGGTTGTTCCTCCAGCCTCCCACCACAACCAGATAAATAATTTTGGTGCATTTCTTTGTACTGCTGTGACTTATCATCAGTGCTTATTAATCCTCCAAGAAAATATTTAATGAAGGTAATTTATTTGTTGCATTGTAATGCACCCACATAGAGCAAACAGATATTGTCAATTTATCAGCTAGCAATGAAATTGCTTCTTTTCTGCTCTGGGGGCTCTCTATCTACTGCTCACTTACCTGAAACACAATTCTACCATCACATATTTGTCTTTGTTCGGATTTAATTACAGTGATAAATCTTCAAATATTTTCTTTCTTATAACCATTCACACAGCCAATAACTAAAAGTATGGTAGAAAAGGTAAGTGTACTGTCAGGACTGATCTTGTACTGGAGGATACAAATATTATACTGTCATTATCAATGTACACAGCCAATATAGTCTCATTTGTACATTTGACATGTATGAAATGTAGCCAGTCATTGAAACGTGCAGACCGATGAAATCTCTTTCTCATACATATGTTCTTTAAAGAGACCACATAGCATACAACAAAAATATGGCTTCTGGGAAAGGATGCTAGGTTATTATGTGTATTTGATTGTTACTGGCATGATTTTCATATTAAAAAAAAAAAAAAATCTGTTCCAGAAAGAATAAAAATATTGTGATCAAAAGGAGCTCAAGAACACGTCCTTCAGGCTCTCCTTTTGTCCTCAGACAAAATCAGATATTATCAGCCCAGTCTTTAAAAATGTCCAGTGAGTTAAATTCCTAAATTTAGATATTCAGAGTAAGCTATTTCATTGCTCAGTTAATAATTAGATGGTTTTCCTTAATATTTGTGTACATTTCCTTTTTTTTGCAATACTGTTTATTACTTCTTCAATTTACCATATTGAAAGTTTTGAAAACAATTTTTTTGATGACCTATATTCAACTTTTACAGTTACAATGGAAGACCGTTATCCTTGTTTGTATCAGGCTTCTGTCCTTGAGGCTAGATCAACCAAATCTCTTCAACTTTTCCTTAAAAGTCGTGGTTTCAAATCCTCTACTTAGTTTTATTGTTGTTGTCTCTACTGCTTTTCTACATCTTATATTGTAGGACCCAAAGGTGCACATGGTATTCAATTTGAGACATTGACATTATTGATAATTGGAATAATAGTTTCATGTACTCTATAGGTAGCAGTCTTCTTGGTATATCCTAGAACTGAAGTATGCAATTTTCCATTCTACTAAGTATTCCATTTTCTGTAATAACAGCATTTTTCTAAGGAATAATGCTGTTTAATCACTTATTTCCCTTTATTCTATCTGTAAATTTGATCTTTGGTAAGTATAGTAATCTGCATTTTGCTGAATTCTGTGTTACTCGTTGCAAGCCATTTCTCCAATGTACTAATCTTTTTGAATTCTCATTCTGTGCTCTGCAGTGGTTGTAACCTCTTGCAGCTAGAGTCATTCACAAATGCTAAATATGCCTTTCTTTGCACTAGACCATTCACACTTTCAAAGAAAAAAGATTTAAATTTGATATGATTTGTTCTTGAAAAATCCGTATTGGTTGTTTCTTAACACCTCATTATTATCTTATTGCCTACACATTCAGAGTTTAATATTATGTCACAGTAACTTTGCAAAACTCAAACTCAGTCTGACTTATTTAAAAAAAAGAAAAAACAAGACATTTGATTTTCTTGACATATTTTGAAATAATTTTTGAGATACCATATTCTCAGTAACCTTTTCATGTAAAGGAATGTTTAGACACTCTATAATTTCAGAATTTAAGGCCACTTTATCAACATATATTGTTTTCTTAAGTAAGTAAAGAAAATGTGAAAATTATGTAAATTTATGGGAAAAAAGCTGATGGTGGAAACAAATAAATTTGTGGTTAGGACTGAAAGAAGTCTTTTAAGGAAGAAAAACACTGGGAAGAGAAAACTCTGACCACAAGGCAGATGAACTACAAATAGGAAGTTTTAAAAATCTTTTGAAAGAAATAAAAGAATTCTAACAACAGCTCTACTCTTGATAGTCATCTATCATCAGGTAGGAATGGAAATAAATACTTATGTAGAAAAATCCTGAATGCACCACATAAATTGATGTTCTATGTTTAATAACATATCAGGTAATGCAGATGTCACTGTACAATTCTATTTTCTATGAAAAGCAGAAAAAAAGTGGATGGTAAAAAACAATAAAGTTAAACAGTCTAAATAAGTAATACCAGAGAACTTAATTCAGAATTTAAACATTAGCACTGCAGCTCTTTTAATAAATACTACTGACTTTATAGAATTATTAAAACATCTATGGCCAGCAGGAGTAGGGAAATGATCGTCCCTTTGTACTCGGCACTGGTGAGGCTGCACCTCGAATACTGTGTTCAGTTTTGGGCCCCTCACTACAAGAACGACGTCGAGGTGCTGGAGCGTGTCCAGAGAAGGGCAACGAGGCTGGTGAGGGGTCTGGAGAAGAAGTCTTATGAGGAGCGGCTGAGGGAACTGGGGTTGTTTAGCCTGGAGAAAAGGAGGCTCAGGGGAGACCTCATTGCTCTCTACAACTACCTGAAAGGAGACTGTAGCGAGGTGGGTGTTGGTCTCTTCTCCCAAGTAACAAGCGATAGGACGAGAGGAAATGGCCTCAAGTTGCGCCAGGGGAGGTTTAGATTGGATGTGAGGAAAAATTTCTTTCCTGAAAGAGTGGTTAAACATTGGACCAGGCTGCCCAGGGAAGTGGTTGAGTCACCATCCCTGGAAGTATTTAAAAGACGTGTAGATGTGGCGCTTAGGGACATGGTTTAGTGAGCATGGTGGTGTTGGTTTGATGGTTGGACTCGATGATCTTCGAGGTCTTTTCCAACCTTAATGATTCTATGATTCTATGATTCTATGAAAAGTGTGGCATTGGAATATAATGAGGATATTGTTTAATGCTCAGGAAAACACATCATTGTATAAAATATATATCTATACAGAAATTATTTTCTCTGGCAAAACATTCAACAGAATTTAAAGTAAATTTTTTCTCCTTTTTGCTCTTTCACACTTTACATCTCTCTTGTTCTCTGATCATGCTATGATACTTGATTTTCTCTACATTTTAATGGCACTGGTGTGATACTTACTCCGTCATGGTCTACTTCTTCTTACCTAAGTCTGCTGCAGGGGTGAGCACAATGAAAAATCATAGTCCAGAGCAGTGTTACCTGTGGTGAACCCCAGAATCCTGCACCCAAGTGGGCTGCTACATTACACAGAAATTTCTTTTTATGACTACTGCAACAATACCAATAGATTAATGCATTTCAAAGGTGTAACCAGGACATTCATCAAAAGAAAAAAAATCAAAGTAATGATAGGATGGTGATAATCCAAATTTGTGGAATATGGCTCTGTCAAGTGGAAGAGTGACATTATCTCTTTTTCAGCTGAGAGATGCAAAATATCTGCATGCCTAGCTTTCCTCTACTCATCATTTAGCAACAGAAACTCTGTTAAGCAAATTCTGTAATTTGACTGAAAATACTCATTAATACTCCAGTTATCAGAGTATCAGTCTCTCAAGGAGTTTATATGTATGTTTCAGTTTGGCTTTTTGTGCTTCTAAGAAAGCGAGCAACTTAAACTTGTCACTTCATCCCTCATTCACCTTGATTCCTAATGCCAGGAAGGATTAATAGTAGCAGAAAGATTTATTTAACAAGATTTAATTTCAGGCTTCTGGGTGCAAAAATGAAAAAAGGCTACTGCA
The DNA here is from genome assembly GCF_000699105.1 of Pygoscelis adeliae. Lineage (NCBI taxonomy): Eukaryota > Metazoa > Chordata > Aves > Sphenisciformes > Spheniscidae > Pygoscelis > Pygoscelis adeliae. Next base: position 5,253,303 of record NW_008824231.1, on the reverse strand, counting down.
GTTCTAGTTTATACTTCAAAACACAGTCTTTTCTAACAGCCTTCACTATTCTTTACATGCAGTTGTTGTCATAGGAATTGTATTGGCAGAAACTGCTTGGAGTCCGCAGAGTTGCCTTTGTATGGCTGCACATATTGAACTTAAGATACACCCCACTGCCTCTCTGCTTTATATTCTCTTGGTGCTAAGTGTTTTAATATAAATTTAAAGGCTTTTGCTGGGTCTATCTGCAGGTCAGTGTTTGGTGAATTCCACTATGGCCATGGCACGATATGATTGATGGATCTTCCTTGGGTCTGTTCCTTTGCTCCTATGGTATTTATTTTTCTAAGATCTCAAATCAGGGGCAGTACCATTATCATCACTTTTATATGGGAAAACTGAAGAAGATGGAAGGAAGTGACTTCCCAGCAGTCATGAATCAGGCATAGTCAAAGTGAAATCTCCACTACATAATTCTTTTGATTTCTAATACTCTTTCCTCTCCACACCATCTCTTTGTACATCTACAAGAAATGCCAAAACACACACAAAAAAAGTTTTAGTCAATGAATCCTTAGGAGCTGTGTAAATGAACATTGGAGATGGGTAGCTACCCCCTCATCCTCCCTCTGAATTTGATTTTCAAATGTTCAAAATAAAATTAGCGGTATAAATCACATAATCCCCCAGATGCTCAAGGTCTAGTGCTCAGCTCCTTCTTGGTGTATTTTCTAGGCTTAAATATTCCAGGGAATGGATCCTCCATTACATCTTTCTGAACACAATGCAACATGTGAACATATGCTTCAGAGAATAACATAAAACCAAATTTATAGTCCCAAAAGACAATTTTTAAGTATTAAGAATGACAGTGACAGATTTTTTTTCACCTTAATTAAAAAATAACTCAAAGTGCAGATGAAGAAGACACATGACACATTAGCAAACTGCCCTAGAATGCTGATAATGATGTTCAACCTTGTTGTACAAATAAATCACTACAAATAACCTCAGCAACAATCAATCATTTAAAATTTAACAATGTAGAGACTGTAACTCTTACCTGTTTCTACATACAGACAATACACTGTTGAATCCCTGTGCATATTGTTCTGCACTACTGGAAACCCAATGAACTGCTTCCATCCATCTTCTACTCATCACATAATTGTTATTTAGAGATAATACATAGCCTTCTGTTGTCTTACTTTCAGCCTAGGGCAGCGTCCCATGATTATAAACTTTCCTCCTCAACCTCTTAGCAATAGCAGTCAAAGTAACACCTGATGTGTCACATTATATATATATATATCACATGGAAAAAGAAGATAGTTGTCCAACTCTCCCCAATTCTTTTTTCTAAAAGAAATATAATTATTAAAGTAATGAAAACAACAGGCAGTTCTGCTCTCTCCTGTGCTGAGTACGTGCATAGTTTTCAGAGGACTAATCATGTTTTTCAAAGCGCTTTGCATTTTAGGCATGAAGCATGATGTTGTAAAGTCACAAGATCTGGACTGTAAATAAGTGCAATTTTAGTCTTTTCTTGAAATTTTCTTAATAGATCACCTTCTGTTATCCTCTGTAAAATGGGTAGTGCTCCTTCCTTCCATCTTGCACTTGGCAGAGCTGAAATAGACTCTTCAGGATTGAAACTACATGGTAGCTTGCTAAACTCCTAAAGGACCTTGTGGTTCTGCAGGAAAAGCCAAACTGAGACAAACCTTTCATCAGTATTATCTATATCCTTCTTTCCATTTCCCTTCTTCTTACTGAACTTTTATCCCTGCAGTCTCCAATGGAAGACTTTCTTAATTATTGAAAGAGGAAAATACCATGAAAATTAACGCTTCAATAAACCAGTAAATGAAGTGAAATTTTCCAGTTAGAGATTCTCTGCCCTAGGGTAATAGCATCAACGCAACAGGAATTGTAATAGCTGGCTAATAAAGTCATCAGCAATGATTTTAACAATATTGGAACATAGCATGAGAACACAGGAGACGGAAGTAGGCAATCAAATTATCAGAAATAAGTGTGGTATTAATTGTTACATTGTTAAAAAGATGGCATTGTGTTAAAAAAAAAAGTCATTTTTCCACTGTGATTTCTCTGGAAAACATCTTTTATTGTCAGAAGATAAGGGATGCACATGTGCTGCTGCACAGGGGTTTGGATTTGGCTGTAATAATTCAGATTTTTGTCTGAACTCTATGATATTATGCTTATATCTATTCAGTCATTTTCTCCTTGAAAAATCCAAGCAATTGCCTTTAACATATTTACTGTTAAGTGATAACTACCTTCATGCCAGTTACAATTGTATTGGGTAGGAAAAAAGAACATAAATACACCCAGATATATATTTCTAAACAATTTCTAGTTTCCCCTTAAAGAAAGAAAAATGAAAACTAGATATCCCAAATAGAATTGTTTTCATACTGCTTCATTTATTTGGAACAATCTTCCTGAACTGATTAAATAAGGCTATATGAAAATCTATGTCTCATTAAGCATTGCATCACCTCAAATGGTTGTAAGTTCACTTTCGTATTGTACTTACAAAATAAGGAATAACTGACTCAGATCAGTTCAGTCCAAAGCTTTCTCCTTCTGAATCAAGAGTGTCCTCCTAACATTTTCAGTAGTCATCTCTACCAGAATCACTGCTGAATTCAGTTAATCATGCCTAGTCTGGGAAGAGTTGCATTTTCTGAAAACTCCACTGTTTTCATCCTTTTTTAATCCTTTAAGATTTCCCCACAGCGGTAATGGAGATAAAAAGTTAGAATCCAGACCCTTAGAAATGAATAATTTCTCATCTCTTCCCCCTTCTTATGTTTCCTCTTGTTTCAGCCATCTGATCAGCATTGCATTTCTGGCAGCTTCTCCTTAGTTACGCTGATTAACACGTGCACTCTCACTCTATTCTTTTCCGTGGTATGAAGTGGAGAGGTGATTGGGACTAATTAGGAATTTTCTATCTTAAACAAAATAGGCTTTCTGACTTTTAACTAACTGACATGTTTGTAAAACGATATTGTTCTCCAGCCACCAGCTTAGTAAAACATCAGAACTAAATAGCAAATGGAGTCTAATAGGAAGATTATTATGAGAGGGTCAGTTTTGCGAAAGCACCCTGTACCTCTGTGACTGTAACTGCTGTATGCTACTCCAAACTTAAATCTATGGGCTCCTGCTATTTTAGAAGCTATATAACCTGTGCCACAGAAAAAGTTTTTGCAACACCATTTCCTACTTTAATTGGTACCTTTACAACACTAGTTACAGAAATACAGTTGTGATACCATGAACAAACATTTCTGCTAAACCTGGCAGGACAATACTGTCTTGTTTAATCACTAGATTGAGGGGTTCCTGAATAGTTATGTCTAATTTGTTGGGACATCTCAGTTACAGGCTAGTAACTTGTCTCTAGGGAAGAGGAGCTTGCCCACTACAGAAACTTTTCATCATTATTGTCCCATTTGTCAAGCTGTAGACAAATAGCCACATACGGCTGGCGCCTGAAAGGCAATAGAGCATGAGCCTGAGGGCCAACACACTCAATGCATTTTTTAGAATTAATTAATCTCCCATGCTTCCTCCCTCTTGGTATCTCCTTTCACTTTGATTCTCCTGAACTGGCAGCTGGGATAATATTTGTTGACAATAGTGTAGCTGTGAAACTACAGCACACGTCCCTTAAGCAGAGCCCTGTCACGGCTGCCCCTTCGTTGTGTGCTACCTTAATTGGCCAAGGTCAACCAGCTTTCTTTCACTACATTTTCATAGTCCCTGAGGGGAAGAACCGCTCCAGTGAGTGATCCAGTGGGTCTAGGGACATTAAACTCTCAGTTTCTAGTGTAGCTTAGTGTATTTTTTGAAATAATTATTAGTGTTTTTAAGGGGGTGGGGATGATTTATGAGCAGCGATAACATTTGGAAAATTTAAAAAAAAAAGAAAAACAAATTACAAGTTCCTTGGGAGGATTTACTACAGTTGGACCAGTAATGTATTTCTGTTCATTTATTACTTTTCAAATTATTAAAAAAAATAAAAATAAGAGAAAATTTAGATTTCTATGTCAAGAAAGTTTAAATCGATAATAATTATTTATCCATATACCTACTACACAGACATTGCCTAGAATTTGGGGCACATGCAAATCATTAAAATGTAATTAAAATCTAATAACAACACATTGCCAACAGACTGGGAGTAACTCCTCATTGGCAAACATAGCTTGTTACAATGCTACCCTACAGAAAATTCTATCATTCCCAAACTCTTAAATTTCATACCCTCAGATGCATGCCTTCAACAAGATTGAGGAAGGAAACCCTATAAAGTGCTCCAGGGAAGTCAGCAGCAAAATTACTGGTCATGTATTGAGTAGTGAAAAGACCATAAAAGAAAAAAAAGAAGTTAATTGTGTTTGTTCATTCCATAATGAAAACTACAGGCATAATCATCAATCAGTTGCACAGATAAAGAATACAGATTCCTATATTGAGCTGTGTCAGGGGCCATGGACATTCACTTTAATGATAACACACATGGGAATTAGCATTACTAGACAAGAAAGTTTCAAAAGCAGTCTAGTAAAAGTGATAAAGTAAGGGATGCAAGAAGGAAACATCTTCATGATTCTTCCAGGGGAAAATGTGGGTGAAGAGACAAGATGACCCTATGGAATTAACCCAGAATTAGGACAGGAATATAGAGTTTAAAGGACTGTGAACCTGTCTTCTAAGACTTTTTTTTCTCCCATTATTGAAAAGCAAAGTTCAAGTTTCGTTAGCATTCAGTTAAAGTCAAATAAAAAAAAAATTTAGTAAAGCCTAAGAGGGAAGTGCAGGAACCCTTCAACTCATGATAGCTAACTCATTCAGTTGATACATGTGGCTCTCAAAACAGTGTTTTTAAAATGTTTTATATGTACATTATGATCATTTATATGTTATGGACATGTAAAGAAATGATAGAGAAGTTGTGCTGTCTTGTCTTCTATATATGACATATTAAGGGTTTATTAAAGAAACTTTTCTGTCCTGTACAGTTAGCAATCATTTTCTAATACCGTTACTTAAATGGCCTGTTCCTGTTACTCAGCATCATGCTCCCACAACAAATTAAAATGAGTGAAGAACAAACTGTGGCATGCAATTACAAGAGAAACAAAACAGAGTTAAGATGGGTGTCCTGTATGTCTTCATATAGATCCCTTTACTACAGGTCAACTGTTTGCTAAGTCTAGGACACATATTTGGCTTCCATTTTAACATTAATATAACTCTTAAGGAAAAAAAAAAAAAACAACCACCCCCAAACTTCAGTGTTCCTCTAAACCTTACTTCTGGTAGTAGAAAGAGAAGCATCACATTATTGGACAGTTCTACCTTCCCAGCAAGCCTAGCAGTTAGGAGGCGATGATAGTTATGTCCAGTGAATGTGAAATGTTCTATTTGCCATCACTAGTTTCATACATTTTCACTTCTACAAACTAGTAATAGAAGGTACTGACTGATGAATAAGTTCTGCTTAGCTTAAGGCGGAGTCATGGTTGGAGGTATGACCTGTCCAGCTGTTGTTTTGGGAATACTGCAAGTGGTCAGTGCTTTGATAGGAACCAGCAAAACCATCCTCCTTGTTCTCAAGGTGAGAGAAGAAATGTGACTTTGACCTACACATTGGTCTCTCCTGGAAGCAAACTATATAGCTTTCTATGCTAAAGTTGATTTGAAAAGTCAGATTTGAAAAAAAAATATATCATAGAAAATAACTGGATGTTACTTTACTGTTTAATACATACAGAACTATATTGATATCACAAATCATGATCAGGAAGAAATCTCACCTGTAGTGACAGGTTAGCATGGTGAAGTAGCATCCAGTCATGTTTAGAGAGAGATAGAGATTCAGAGATCTAAGTTCATGCAGGCTTACTATGATTTTGAAGAAACTGGTAATGGCTAGATCCACATAAATACGGAAGTTCTCTGAAATGCCAGTTAGGTGCCTGGATCCTGGGACTGAATCCACAGCCTTAAGATAACCTTGTGAACTTCATATACATAAAGTTAGATATCTGTGAATTGCATTCACAAAAGCCAGCTTAGTAAACGGAGAGCCAGAGGGTGTATGGATGACTTCAGACCAGAATTTGCTGTGTCTTACATGCAGATACCAGAGCCAATTACCTGTAAACAAGCTAATGAGCATAATGAGGGCAGTCCAGCCCAAATATAACAGTCTTGTTATCATAAGTAAGTTGCCTGGAGAAGTCTACTCCTAACAATTCTGTACCTGAATGAGCACAGAGTACTCATTGTACTTAATTGTACCTCATCATGTACCTAATGAATACAGCTGAGAGAGTTGGGGTTGTTCAGCCTAGAGAAGAGAAGGCTTCAGGGAGATCTTACTGCAGCCTATCAGTATTTAAAGGGGGCTTATAAAAAAGATGGCAGCAAACTTTTTAGCAGGGCCTGTTGCAACAGGACAAGGGAGAATGGCTTTAAACTAAAGGGGGGTAGATTTAGACTAGATATAAGGAAGAAATTGTTTACTGTGAGGGTGGTGAAACACTGGCACAGGTTGCCCAGAGAGGTGGAGGATGCCCCATCCCTGGAAACATTCCAGGTCAGGTTGGCTGGGGCTCTGAGCAACCTGATCTAATTGAAGATGTCCCTGCTCATTGCAGGGGGGTTGGACTAGATGACCTTCAGAGGTCCCTTCCAACCCAAACTATTCTATGATTCTGTGATTCTATGAATGAGGTCACTTAGAGACTGCCTTGTTTTTTCTATGTATAATGTGTGCAGTATGGGCCTAACCAGGGGAGTTCTGACTAGAGAGCTACTGCGCTTCAGTTGGACTTGGTTTCCTACTTGTAGTGGAGCTGCAGTCCAAAGTTGCAGTTTTAATGCAAACGCAGCTTTCATATTCCTTTTGCAGACCCTGAGCAGTGAGAAGTGATTGGTTTGTGTTTACTTCCAAAGTAGTTTTCTGTTTATGTCCAAAGTACACACAAAGAGGAGCACAGAACAACTTAAAAAAACATTATTTGACATGACTTTCTCCAGTTAATATGAGGACTAGGACAGCTGTGTGGGAAATAGAAGAACTGGACAAAACCTTCTGGACCTCGGTAGAAAGAGTTTTGTTTTAGCAGCTTACCAGTTTAGCAACACACTATGCAGACAACCAGAAGATGCATGGGAAGGACTGTGATCCCCATAGCACTAGCAGTAGTCATCTTTGGTGAAGCATTTCTCATGAAAACTAGTTTTATAACACTAAAGGGGAGGCATAAAAGATGCAGCCTATAACACAGTTTCCAAACTGGGTAAGATCAGCTTTGTCCTTTAGAAAGAGATTAAAAAAAGTTATAGTTTAACATCTGTACAGATGTTACATGGTGTGGAAAGATTATGTAGCCATGCTCCCTCCAGACGGCAGCGTCTCTTTGAGGCGGGAGGGAGCATGCATCTGCCTTCCCCTGCGCGCATCAGTGCTGTTCTCATCTAACAATGGGAATCGTCATTCTCTTAAGCTCATACTGAAAGCTTTGAATAAAAGCCTTAAAAAGCTCAGCTGAAAGTATTAATTCTGAGAGAAACATGTAAATCTGGATGAAATCTTCCATTCATTTTTAATCTTGCTATGGTAAACCTTGTAATTAAGATGATTAAATGACTGAATAAAACCCTATATTTACATCCTTTAGAATACCACAATGAAAAGCCATAATCCTGTTTATGGAAAAAAGCAGTAGAGGCCTTTTAAAATGGAGACATCAAACAAAGCTTGTTATTTAAGCAGTCAGTAATTAATGAACCTCTTGCTTACCAAGGGTACCTAAGAGTTAACTGTCTAGGAAATCCATCTTGGAGAAAACACTAATGGGGGGATGAGGAAGAATCAAATGTTATGTTTATGGAAGAAAAAAAAAAGGATAAAATGTTATGTTTATGGATGATCAAGTTAGCCACAATTAATATGTTTCACAAGGGACAACTTAATGATTTGCAACAAAAAAATATTAGTGGAAAAGCTTCTAGAGTAGACACATTAAAATGCTACAGGACTCCCAATGAAGTCAGAGGCAGCATTTTTTTTGAGTGATGGTCCAGGTAGAGCAGGAGGTGCGAATCTGCCCGTGGCTGTTTGTCATAAGGAGACTGCACAAAATCCTTTTTGTTGAATGTATTTTCCTTCACCATTCTGAAAGAGGGGATAGCGTCTCTCCCAAAAAACTCCCTCAGCTATTTCTCAGCAAAGATGACAATAACTTAACAAACTCATTTATTAAAACCAAGAAATAATTCTCTCATCTGAATCTGCACTGCAAATATTCTGAATATATTTCAGGTGCACTTTTTTTTTTCTTTCTTATTTCCTCTGTAAAATATTTGGACAACAATCTAATGAAAACCTACATCAATAATCTATAAATATCACAAGTTTGTGTGTGTTTCTTTGTTTATTGCATTACCTCTTGATAATATATCACAGCATAAATAAACAGAAATCAAGTCTGTATACATATGAAACTTGTTTTCTGATTAAATTCTTGTCAAAAGAAATTAGTGTAGTATTTTTTCAGTCAGTGGTGCTTTGTAAAGACTCAGATTTTTCTAGAATTGTGTTCTGTAAGAATGGAATGTAGGTATTATTCAAACAAAAGTATTTACTTTATCTTCTATTTGAAAACATGTTAATAAACTTATATCTCTTTTAATATAGTGTTCTTTCACTAAGTCATCTTTCTTTTCCCACAATTACATCGTTGTTTTCTAAAAGTGCTCAATCCTGAAATTCTAAGGCAAGTTTAAAAGTAGTTATTCACTTTAGAGATTGAGGAATGGGATTCTGTTGAAGGACGAATTGCTTACAAGGTTGTGGAGAATGATTAGGTTTGATATTGTATCATGGATTTATCTCTTGAGATAAGTAAGTGAAAATTATTTCTAAAGGTGCTGATCAATGTGAATAAATCAATATAGCAGAGCATGCGGTGTTCATCCACAAAAAAATCTCTATCCTCAGAAACACCCCCATAAGTCATGGTCTTGTTAATGTTAGATGTTCACACATTTCAAACATGGTTTAAATAGTCTTTAGCTTAGATATATTGACTACAATAGATTAGTATTCACTTGAAAGTTTGTATCCCAGGTGATTTTAAGGGTCAAAATTTCTTAGGACTATTTAGAGGACAATACCATATTTGTAAATCACACACAGAAACTGAAATGGAGTATCCAGAAACTGAATGCTTTAAAAAAAAATTAAAAAATGTATTTTAGATGTTCCTGCACACAAATCCTTGAAGTTCCTCTGGTCTGCAAGAGAGTTTTGTAGCTGGAAGAGAAGTTTCATATTCACTGCTTAATTTCAGAATTGAATTCACACACTTCTCCCTTAAAGTTCTGCTTTTGTCCAAAATTATTTTTCACAAACTGACTCTGATCTGGCAGTCATCTTTCACAATCTTAGAATCATAGAATAGTTTGGGTTGGAAGGGACCTCTGAAGGTCATCTAGTCCAACCCCCCCGTCGTGGGCAGGGACATCTTCAACTAGATCAGGTTGCTCAGAGCCCCGTCCAACCTGACCTGGAATGTTTCCAGGGATGGGGCATCCTCCACCTCTCTGGGCAACCTGTGCCAGTGTTTCACCACCTTCAGCGTAAAAAATTTCTTCCTTATATCTAGTCTAAATCTACCCCCCTTTAGTTTAAAGCCATTCCCCCCTTGTCCTGTTGCAACAGGCCCTGCTAAAAAGTTTGCCACCATCTTTTTTATAAGCCCCCTTTAATTACTGATAGGCTGCAGTAAGATCTCCCTGAAGCCTTCTCTTCTCTAGGCTGAACAGCCCCAACTCTCTCAGCCTTTCTCCATAGGAGAGGTGTTCCATCCCCCTGATCATTTTTGTGACCCTCCTCTGGACCCGCTCCAACAGGTCCATGTCTTCCTTTTGCTGAGGGCTCCAGAGCTGGACATAGTACTCCAGGTGGGGTCTCAGCAGAGTAGAGAGTACAATGTCTTGTACCTTATTGCCAGGACTTCGTGGAATGATTTATTGTTGAAACATCATCAGGTGTGGAATTTTTTGGAAGGCCCATGGAGGTAGCTCTCCCCTTTTCTGGGAGACTCCAGCCACTGTACTAATACCATTTGCAGTCCCATTGCACTAATACCATTTGCAGTCCCATTGCAGTACCGCAAGGACTTACAGCCCCTCAGTATTTTGCAAGTAGGGAGCTGGAGGGAAATTGCATGTGATTCTGCATTACACGGTGAACAAAAGAGAAGGAGGCCGAGTCCCCTTCCCATTCACATGAGGTTGTGTTTACATCTGCATATCAATGCAATTTTTCAGCTTTCAGTGATTACTCCTCTACACTGCAGAACCTTTCTTGGCATAGCTATGGTGACAAAATTATGCCAACAGGGGCTCAAAATATTTTTCTAGAATTAATTTTCCTGCTGGCATAGCATACCAGTGCTCAAACAATATAAACTAAACCAACCAAACGGTGTCTGTGAACACAGTAGTTTCCACAGCAGGGGTTTTGCTGGCCCACCGACGGAAATGAGAGATACCAGTTTTTCACCATCAAAGGCAATGTGTGTATTACAGTAGAACATTGCATTGGAATCTGTCTAAATATAATTTTAAAAGCATAATTTTAGGGAAAAATTTATAAGCAGTTTGATGACATATAAGGTGCATTTTGTGGAATGACAGCTGTTACAAGGCATATGACAACTTCACTATTGATGCCCATCTATCCTTACGCTCTCAGTTTGTTTGGGGAAATCAAATTCAGCTGTGGTGTTGAAACTGCCCCTCACTTTTTCTGCCTACATCTTTTCCCTCCCAGTTTACTTATCATAATCAAGTCTTAACATCATGCACTCAATTCTATCACATAGAGACTGTAGTGTCAATCTCAGAAAGACATTATAAAGGCAACCATGACAAGGGAATGTATTCAGAAGAGAGAAAAACGTAGAGATGACCAGAAGATAATAAGCATTAATTACATTGATAGTTGTAACACAGTAATAACAATCATTCCAGAATAAATAGAAACTGAACACATCTCTCTAACAGAAACCCAGAGATGTTATTTTCTGCATCTCTTCCCTCTGCAGTCTGACTTTTTCCAGGGCTCAGATTTGGACGAAGAAAAAATCCCATCAGTACAGACCTCATTTCCTGAAGGGGAAAAGGATAGGCTATACTGCATCTATTGAAAAACAAGATATTCTGTCTAGCATCATGTCTCCAGGTGTTATATGGTATGCAAATATAAAGATGTACTTAGCTATCTGCAGACATTGC
>NW_008824231.1:5231163-5241952 GCF_000699105.1 Pygoscelis adeliae | reverse complement strand
GCCAATTTGAAAAACAAAAATGTAACCTCTCTGGAATATCTACACTTTCATTTGGGAATCCACAGGCATTTCATGGTATTTATGATATTTCTGACTTCTCGCAATGATGCAGATGTACTGGAAACTAAGCTATACAGCAAAAGGAAGCAACCAAAATCATGGCTGTACTACTGAAAACTAAAGACAATTTGTATTCAACAACTGTATCTTGACAGTGACATTTGGAACAATTTCTGAAGGCTTCTAAACTCTAAAAGAAGTCTTCTGTGACCTCAAGGCAACATATTCACCACTGGTGGCATGGAGACTATTGTTGTTACATTCAAGTTTTATACTGGGAATAAGACAATCTTGTAACAGAAATTCTGCTGCTACTCAGTGTCATTTGCAGTATACGAGCTTTAATTACTCCTTTGATACTCCAAAAACTGTCAACAGAATGGTGGATATTTCATTTTTGAAGTTCTGCAATCAAATACAAGTTGTATCTAAAATACTGAGCATCCAATAATGAGCATACTGTAAAGGACCAGTGTGCAAAAAAGCTGCAGCCTACTGTACCTGGCGAATGAAGTGGAGGGGAACACATCAGAACAACTCCTTGACCTTCACGTACAGATACAGCACTTCTTGTCCGACCGCTAAAATTCCCCAGATCTATCAAAAGAACAGAGCATATTATTTACATACCAAAGATTTTAAATTTTGTGGCTGGGGGGGCTTATATTTTATTTCCTCTTGTAAAACTGTCAGTTCCTTTTTTCATATCTTAATCTATAATAGGAGGGCCTTTAAAAATAATTCTATTTCCATTACAAAAAATTCCACGTTGCATCAGCACTTTATTACTCTTTTTAGTGCACTTGGATACAGTATCAAATGACAAGCAGCAGACAATATATATTCCATTTACAAAAACATTTAATAATGCTTTTATTTCTTTTTGCCATATCCTGTTTGGTTTTTTTCACCAATAGAAGTGATTCATGCACAGTGAAAAAAAGAAATAAAAGTGGAGAGGACGCCTTGGCTAACATCCAGGCTGATGGCGTTGCTAACATCATCTGGATATTGCATGGCACATTGTGATGAGAAGAAGGGAAAATCAGCTGCATTGGTTCTGAAACCAAATCTGGTCTATAGCACATCTACTCTTTCTAAATACTTTCCTTCTGATTTCCCTGGTGTTATAAACACAGTTGAGTTGTGGGTAAATATATTTTCCCTCCACGAGTTTCCCTCCAGCAGATGAATAAGGAACATTTCACTTTTTGTACAAAAACTTTTGAATGAGGCTGTAGGGTGCTGCTATGAACAGTTCATTGTGTTTATTTAAAGGCTCTCAACCGGAAGATCCCATTACTCCATTTACCACAGGGAGCACTGGACCTGGATTCACATTTGAGGTGGATAGCTATGCTCTAGCGTACGTATCTGCAGCAGAACATATGTGACAGCTCAGTTCTGACATCAGACTGGTGCCTTCATCCATTCCTCAGTGCCAGTGATGCCATCTAAAGCCTCTATTCGCTCAGGGGTTTTCTAGAGAAACTTCTCTCTGATGTGGATCAAGGGGAAGCGAGCTGCAATAAGGGTACCCCAAGATATCTTTGAAAAGGACACAAGCTTCAGCAGGCACTAAATGAGGCTCCAAAATATGAATAGATGGGGCCAGTGGGAGCATCTCTCATTGACATTCAATGACCTATAGCTGTACCTGTTTGTTTCTGCGTACAGACCAAGGTGCTGGTATGAGCCAGACAGCACCGAACAGTTTGAGTAGGTTGAGTAGAATTATTACTTTCTTAACTGCACTCAGCTGACAGTTCTCTGTCAGATGCTGAAGCTCCACCTCTTGCTCCATGCCTAGTTGTGCATAAAACCAAAGTTCCATGATTTTCAAAAGTAATATGAGTTGATCTTTGATGGATTTTCATAATGGGTTTAGGTGCACTTTTTTAAGTAGAAAGAGACTTACAATCTTTCCAAATGCTTTTTCACATTTCTAAAAGATGTCTCGGGCATAGGCAGAAGCCTAGAATTTAAATGTTTTTGAATTTTCATTGTCTTTGGCCAAAATAAATCTGTTCTCATTTCAACAATAGATATCGTGCTTGAACAGAGAAAAGGTGGATGGGCTGCAGTAGAATTTTAAGAAATAATAGGGCAATATTTGTAAATTATACAAAATTTTGCTAGGCAATACTTAATGAAATATATTGCTTTTTAAAATAAGCCCACCATGGGTTATAATTCAATCTGGTGAAATTTCACTTAAAAGTGTCACCTAATGAATGTTACCTGATAGTATATTCTGCAGCAGTGTAATTATTATTATTTTATGTCTGGAAATTAGTGGGCTGGTATATCCCTGCATAATCAGTTGTTTTGGACGGGAGAACAGCTTGCAATGAAAAGTTTTCTTAGTTAAGAATGTCTGGATTTCACTTGCATGCGACTTTGGGTCTAAAGCTTTATGTATGTTTGTGTTAAGTCCTGTATTTTTCTAAAAAGAAGTTGATATATCAACCAATATTGTCTGCATTCTATTAAGAAATCAATGCTTAGCTTTCATTTTAATGCACAACTTAGGAACACAATCATCTTTTTTAGTGAGTTATTGCTGAGTCCTTGTAAAAACAGTGTGTGTCCTTAAGGATTTTTTTGAAGGTCAATTTTTCAGGCCAGAATGACACTAAATTTCCATAAAATTGTTCTTGTAGCCTTCCTTCTCAAGAAAATATGATGAATCTTCTCTGTATGTGTGTCCTAAAACATGTAGTTTGGTTTACTACTCAAATGTCTTCAAAGCTCCAGACTGTATGCACAAACAAACCTCAGTTAATTTAAAATGTGGACAGAACTTGAACTGGTGTGCCATGGCTTCAACATGATTTAGGAAGATGTTCTGAAACCAGAATAGCTGCTCTGTGAGAAATACATAGGCCACTTTTCTGTGTATTGGAATAGATATTATCATAGCAGTACTTCCTTCCCCAGCTTTTGGAGGAGAAAAGTAACCTATGTTGCAGACATCAGAAAAAGAGCTTTAATACTACTGACTACCTGAAACCCATACTGCAAGTCTGCTATATGCACTGTAAAAGGAATTTTCTTTTTTTTTACAAAACACTTAGATCAGAGAATCAAATAACTGAATAAATGAAAATATTGTGAGTTCAATAGTAAAAATTCATACCAGTGTGAGGAGAGATTCTCTACAGTATATAGAAAGAGCAGGATGAGAAAGCTTTTTTACTTCTAAAAGAAGTTTCTGAGATTTGTTTTCACAGACTGTTTCTGCAATTTCTTGTAAGCCTGAAAATAAGTAATCAGAATTTTCAGAAACATTTTTATTTTTTAAAAAAACTTCAGTCTTTCGATTTCAATTCCAAACTCAATTTGAAATATTGAATTATTTAAAAAAAAAATCTTCCATTTTGGAAAATACATTTTATTTTCTTGAAAAAACTTATATTTTACATATTTCTTCTGGAGGATAAAGTATTTTAATTTTAATGTAGAATCCTGTGTCTCCTAGGGTTATGTTTTCATCCTTGACATTAAGATTTTACTATCTGTGATGTACGGTCAACACAAAATAAGGGAAATTTGTGACAATCAAATTGTAACCTCTATAGGCAGAAATAAAAGGTCTATAGTTTTTGCTATTTTTTCCCTCAGGTGAATAAATGCTATTTTCCAATTAGCTATAGCAACCTCGGGATTTTTTTTTCCAATTTCCTGTTTTGTATGTGCACTGTGATGGACAAATATTCCTTTTTTTCTCCAAATGAAAAAGAAGGATCTTCTTTTTTAGTTAAAAATAAAAGCACTATGTGTGACTCAAGTTTCTATTTGTTCAAACCAATTAATTTCAAACTAAAAAAGGAAGTTAACAAAGAGCTTTGAATTTCAACTCTTTTCTGTTATCTGTTAGTTCTGAATTGGATTTCTTGTTAGCATACAGTGAAAAAAAGGATTAACAGGTAGAAAAACAGGGATTTAGCTGTAAAACAAAGAAATGTAGGAAAGCTTAAAAGGAAGGAAAGGTGAAGGATCATGCTTGCAGTTCCCCCACATTAAAATAATAAGTCCAATATGGAAGAATCAAATGAAAGGTAAATTTAATCCATTTCCTGTAAATCTCAGCCATTTCCTATCTAGCTATATTTAAAAAAAAAGCTACTAAAAAAGTATTCAAAACCCTACTGTTTTACTTTAAAAACTCTAAAAAAAGTAGATAATAAAAGAAAGGGTGGACAGAATATAGCTTTGGAGGTGGGGAATGTAACCTCTCACACAGCAGTGCTGGCCATAGGTTCAGTATTCTTGCTGCAGTATAAACCCGTAACATGTGTGACATGTCAGACAGCCCTACACAGAATGAGTCTATCCTTCATATTATAATGATGTATACGGTTGATTGATAAGAAAATGCCTTTTTGTGCTCCATAGGTGTTCATCTTATGCCCTGAAAGATTAGATTTATTTACTCTTATCTCAGTGCTAGCTGCAAAGATGATAACACCTATTATATTATTTTCAAAGCGGTTCCTGGGGTTTTAGCTGTATGACTTCCATACTCTTTAACATGAGGCACAGCCTTGACCACTTTGAAAATGTATAGTTAAGCGTCAGCCACCATTTCTAATGTAAACATAGTATTAGCAATACATACGCAAAACATGCAAAGAACATTTAGGATGAAGTGTGTGTGGTGGGAGTAGCACAACTGTCCTTATTACTAAAAAAATATTCAATTCAACAAATATTATACAGTGTCACTAGAGAACAACCTGTGACACAGGAGTGGTCTCCACTATGAAAGGGAAACAGTAAAGAAATTCCAGAGCTAGTGAAGACGCAAGACATTAAATCCAATGGGTTTGGTGCAATGCTTTCTGGATGTCCTACTTATAATTCAAGTGTAATTAGCTCAGTGTAGTACTCGTTCTTTGACAGAAGTTATAAGCTTGGGAAAAGCATTCAGATCTCTGATCCAAAACAGCTGCCAGGTAGTATGGGTGTCTCTGCAGTGGCTATCTTCATTCTTCTGAAAGGAGCTGAAGTAAGGGTTTCTCTCAGCACACATACGCACGTATTGATGTGCATTGTGAAAGAATGACACCACCATAAGAGTATCAGTTTAAATAAGACCCAACGGAAAACAAAACACTTCTGCTGAGGGTGAAAGGAGTAATGGAAAATAAATGAGAAAAATCTCAAGGCAGTCAAAGCAACAGAAAAGCTTTGCAGGACTAGCAACAAAATAAACAACTAAATAAAGGGGAAATATTCTGCCATTGACATGAAGGACTTGTGCAAAAGTTGGAGAAGTGTTTACCACTTAATAGCCTTCCAATCTGCCTTCACTGTAGTTTGCCTTTTAGGCATGCAAAGGAGGGATCGTTCATTCTTTGTGTTCCTCAGTTGGCTGCAGCTGATGGGGCAACAGTGAAGGGGCAGGTTTTTGTGACCTAGACAATGGTCTGCTGATGCTTGCTATGAAATTAGGATCAAATTAAAAACGAAAAACAGATCCTGTTTTTATTTTAGGCAATTACTGCTTGGTAACCTAACACGGAAGCTGTGGAAAACTTTGTAGTTCATTATCAGTGACTTAAACCAGTCAATTCACTTTTAAAGTAGAAATTAAACTGGTGCAGAGCAACATCTTCTGCCAGCCCAATTCTGTGAGTTTAAACTATTTTATGTGCAAATTTATTACAGAGTTTAAAATGAACATCACATGATATGTATTAAAATGTTTAAAGACACATGCTGAAGATATCTAAAGTATAAAGCAGGCGATATTCTTTCTAATAAGGTAAAAATAGCTCTACACGAGGTAAAATTCTTCTGTCAGGCCAAGGACAAACTTATTCATTGTATTGTCACTACAGAGAGGGTAGCCTTCCTCTCCTTGTATTTGAAAGGCAGGACTAAGAAATAGACCTTGAGCTGGAATTGTAGTGCTTTAAAAAAAGGTAAGATTTACAGGGAAAAGAATTCCATTAAAAATAGGTTTTTCAAAATTTCATTATAACCTAAATCAAAAACATGGTTTGACTGTACACGCTAAACAATGGGAAATATAAATGTTGTGTTTAATAGCCCATAAACACAGGCTATAGAAGAACAAAAGGTAGGTATTAAAAAGAAATGACATGTATGATCATGTAGGGAACTTTTAAATTGGATGAATTAAATACAATGCTCACAGAATATCAAGATGTCCAAAGAAATTAATAGATCATTTTGTATCGACATATACCTATCTTCTAGGAATACCAGATTAAATAGGTGGAGTCATATTATTAGAATCACTCATTGGACCTAAGAGTAATTTTTAATACTGAAGACGTTAACTAGAAAAGGTGTGAAAGGATGCTCAGACAAAAAGATTTCTGCCATGACAGAAACATCATCTCACCATGGTTAACGGGAAAACATACATCTTGAACTTTTAAAAATCACATCACCATATGACTTTTAGGTGACAAAATAAGGGCAAGATACAAGTACTTTAGAAAGTATCATGCTTATTATCATTGCGACTGTTATTATTTATTACCAGAAAGTTTTTGAATCCTCCGTGGATCTTCAGTCTGACCTGAAAAAGGTAATTTTTTTTCCCAAAGAAGTTACTATGCAAGTATATAATGAGACAAAACAGAAAAAGAGACACTACAGAGAAGCAATGATATATTTTAAGCCTGTACACCAGCCACCCTACATCTCTGTACATCTGCACACCCACTGAAGAGTTTTAAGGAAAAGGGGTGGTTATACAGATATTTTCAGGGAGTGGCAACAAAAGATGACGAGGAACACAAGAGAAAGCTTAAAGACTCCTGGCTGAAAATGTAAAAGATGAAGAAAAGAGGACAAAAGACACTGTATTTTCTTATATTTAGATCAACATCTTCCAGAATCTTTGTCAGATACTACAATGCAGTCTTTTCTCAGGAAAAAAAAGAAGTCATTAAGGAATCTTTGAACAATGGTGGTCATTGAGTGTGTTCTTGTAAAAAGAAAATAATTTTATTTCTACCATGCTGTCAGCATGAACTATAATGTATACACTATTGATTCATTAGCCCTGAACTGAATTTTCACTAGGAAATGCAGAGGAGTAGTTAACTAAAGGAACATTGTTTTTTTACTGCCTTTAATGACATATTTTTTTATATATATATATAATTTTTATATATTATAACAATTTAAAAATACCTGGTCCACTGCAGTTGGTAGTATTACCCTGTTTATTGTGCATCTTCATCTAGCTGTCTATGTCTAGCTGTTTTATCTTGTAAGTAGAAAACAACTTTTTGTACTTTCTACATTTCTTGTCACAGAGAAGTCATGAATCCATAAATGTGGCTAATACATGCTACCATAATACAAATTATTATAGTAATAATTAACTATTCTGGTGAAGATAAAAAATGTATAGAACTATTTCCTAACATGATTTATTGCTTCTTGTATGAAATACATTATAATAATTTTTCCTTTTTAATTTCCTTCACAAATTAGATTATTATTTTTAATTAATTATTATTAATTAGAAAATTAAAACCTTTATAAAAGGGAAAAAATAGAATTTGCCTTTATTTACTATACCATACTTGTTGAAAGGGAATACTACTTCTAAATTAAAATATTCACTACCTGTGATCCTACATAGATTTTATATAAAATATAAATTGATATGCTTCTTCCACAGTTTTTGCTTGACCAGCTACTCACTTTTTGATATAATCTAACCATTCATGGAAGGGTACCCCAGGAGTCTTATGTGTATTGGGAGCTTTGAAGAATTTTTTATTTTGTTACACCTAGTTTCAATAGCATCAATGAATACCACCGGTATCATCAATAAAGCTTAATTCTTCCCAGATCCTTGAAGAAGAAAAGGAATTTGTAGATACCAAATCTCCCTGAACTTCAGTAGGATTTCTGCACTCATAAATCCTGAAGTACTGGATCAAAGTGAATTAGAAGAAGAAATATTTACATGTAGAATAAAATAACAAGATTCTGTTGAAAATTATAGAACTGCTATATGATTCAACTTGCCATGTTAATTGCACAATATCTGGGATGTTTGCAGTTACAGTTGTTTATGGTTATGATTAATTAACTGCAATCATTCTGTGTCTGTCACATTTCATCTATTCTCACAAGAATTATTACAGCATGCTTCTCACCTGTCTTTCATATCAGCATACTATAATATCAAGGCAAAACACAGAAACAAGTGGAAATATTATAGTTAAGACTTTTTCATCCTTTCATTCCATTCATGATCTATCATTTAGGAGAAACAGCTAAAACCAACCAACCAACCGACCAACTTTAAGTAACAAATGAAAGGAAAGATTTTCAAATACAGTTGTCAACATTTAATCACCAAAATAAAGTGGGTCAATAAATGGTACTATTTCTAGAGCTTCTGAGTAAATAGATTTTCACTTGAGTAATACATGCAATGTATTTTTTTTAAACACATTGTTTTACATAATGTAATCTGCATCTTGAGAAACATACATTTCTATTTGCATCCTTTTTAATACACCTTCCTGGCACTGAGTAGTATACTAACCTGTATAAATTCTGTATACATGATATTGATAATTCTACTTTCTTACTTTTTTCCTTTGTACTTATGACTGCCTCTTCCTTTTTTCTTGTTTGCTCTTTTAGTCACTTTTTCCAGTTAAATTAATTCCAAACATTCAAGTATATATTGCAAACACCATTTCGTTGGTTGTAACTTTCTTCAATTAGATGTGACTTTTCCTTCCTTTAATTAGTGACTAAAGATAGCGATGCCAGTTAGGATTTTGCATGATTAAACATAGCATGACTAGCACAGTACAGTTTCTTATCATATGATGTCATATAGAACTGACAGTGACTGATCTGCTCCCTGTAGTTTATTGGAAAATCACTATATAGGTGTTGTGGTTCATAGGAAGCTGATCTGTAACAGTGTTAGTAATACAGAGAAAAATAACCCTTTTCTGACCACTCTGTGGGAACAAGTCATTAAGGATAAGATATTCTGTATTTCATTGAGCTAATTCATATTAGAGGGTAAAACATTGCTTATATATATTTAATATTTTTATTTCATGTGTTCTGGTCCCAAAGATAACATAATGGCTTCACTTCCATGTGTACAGGACAATGTTGCAAACCTTTAGCCTCAAGGATCCTTTCTCCTACATCTCTTAAGTACCAAATCCAGCTTTGCCAAAGCTGGAATTTATCAGAAGAAAGGGTATAAAACAGTTAAGAAATTAAATTATTCCCATCAGGGAAAGGTGGCAAAGGAAGTAAGCTTTCCCAGGTTCAGAAGAAATGCCACTGAGCTCACCCAAATTAAAATCTTTATAACTTCCACAGCTTCTGCATTCAAGGCTATCTTTCTGCTTTTATACTACACTGACAGAATACCACAGTATTTCCATGACTTGTGTCATCTGACCTAGTTTAGATCTCTAATTTAAGAAGAGATTAATCCTACCCAAGAATTGATTATTTCTCTTTATTGACTACAAAGGGGATCTAGATTTACAAATTCAGGCAAAGACTTTTTTAACTTCATGAATATTTTTATTCAGTGGCATAAATCCAGCAAAGGTGGCACAGACAAAGACTCTGCAGAAAATAAAAGAAAAGCCTTCCCTACCAGGGTACCTGTTCCGAGGATAACAATGTAGAGATGTTTGATAATGTTTTGGTTGATATTCTTTTTTTTCTGACTAAATTACATTTTGTGTAAATGGAGGTTTTGTTTCAGAATTGCAAGTTATATGTGCGTGAACTAGGACAAATATAATATCTGAGAACTGCTTTTCAGATCTAAGGCATGGAGAATGGCATGACTGTCCAGATTCCAGTAACAGCTGGAGGCTTGCAGACACCATTTCCATGAGGTATGACATACCTAATTCTGATTCCACTCTAGACAAGTCATTTGACAGTGCTGACTTTTCACTAGACTAATATGTATAAATGCCTCCATACTTTACTTCTGTCTGTCATAAAGAAAAGAAGAAGGTCATAATCTCCCAGAAATTATTTATTTGCTCTTCTCTAAGAGTTGTGGTGCCCAGTATGACCTACAAGTCAATTGTGACAAGATAACTAAGTGCTTGGACACATACAAGGAATAAATCTGGAAGACCTTGGTCTTAGCTGAATAGCTTAACTGGAAATGAAGGCCTTACAAGCACAGAGTGTTTCCTAGGTAGCAGCTGCTTGTTACATATGATGCCAGATAATGTTTTTAATAAGGCAGTTTGTATTGGAGCATGTTATTCTGCTTAATATCAAGGTGATACGAGTCACTGCAAATCACAGTTTAGGATATGAGCATGTAATTGAACAAGTAAGAGTCATCGAAGATAAATAAATTGTCACCAGTCAGCTGAGCTACTATAAATTACTGTTTATGTACTTTAACCTTTTCAATCTGTAAACTAGAACACATCAATTAAAAGCCCTGTGAAGGTGGTTTGACCAGTCATTTAATGATCTAACGTGTGGCCAATGAATGGCACACTATTTATTTATTTGTCATATAAGTAAAGTTAAACCTTCATAGAAGGTTTCATTATTTCATGAGATGTTGGCTAAAGCTGTTTCATATGCTCTCTAAAGTGCATTTACTTCTCCCACCTCTCTCTTTGTATTCTAATGTTACTGTTCTACGACACTTACTTTCTAATTCTGCCACATGCTAGTGTCAGAGAGCGTGTTTAGCATGCAGTAC
>NW_008824231.1:5222473-5231083 GCF_000699105.1 Pygoscelis adeliae | reverse complement strand
CTCTCCTCTCCTCTCCTCTCCTCTCCTCTCCTTTTTCTCCAGACTGTTATGCTTATCAAAATGATATCCTACCTAAGATATGTATATAAGAAACTGAATTAAGACACAGATACATCAGTAGTACTATGCAGGCTGCCATGTAGTGACAATGTTGCACAGAGAAGTAATCACAGTCTTTGTTTTAGGAATGTACATCAGGCATCAATCCCTCAGTAGTTCATCTGATCATTTAAACTCCTTTATCATTTGTCACAATTATATATTATTGCCTGTTGATCAATAAAAATAAAAGTAAAAAATGTTTCCTGAACTAAGTCAGTTAGATGCTCCACAATATGGATTGTTTTCTTTAAGCAATCTAATAATTGCTTCTCTTTTTAACTGACCTTCCTAGGGCAAAGCAAATTACCGCCAAGTATGTCCCAGCTGTAACAGTGGCACAGACTTCTGATACTAAAATTATGCGCAATCAAAGCTGTGAAAGCTGTTGGTTTGGAAGTTATAGGTAATTGGGTAGTATTACCAATGCAGTGGGGAAGAACAGCAGGACAGCTTCTCTTCTCATATGAACTGCTGACCATATAACATACGAGAAAGAATCAAATGTTAGACCATGCTATCTAAGCCTGCAGCCATACCTAACCATAGTAGTATGCAATCCTTTAAAAAAAAAATAATTCTGAAAGGCAGATATTTCCATTTAAGTCAACTGAACTTGCTCACAGGACAGGTCTGGGTGCCCTACCAAAGAACCATACTTCCTCCTACGTTATTACTAATGAATTACACAGCACTTGTAAGCCTTAAAGCCATGATTGACCATAATCACAGGCTTACATGGAGACAAAGATTTGCCACAAGAAAACACTGGGCTCTGTGATGCAGGTATTGAGTAGTGTGGGCAAAATCAACCCCTGAGAGGTTAAAAAAAAAAAAAAATCAGGCTGGAGAAGTTTTGAGCACTGAATACATGAATTCTTCATGTAATAGGAAAACTTCTGTTAGAGGAACCAGACCTGTTAGGAACTGCCCTTGTAGTAAGCTATCATAAAGCAGTTGCAACAGTTTTTCAGAGAGAGTCAGATGTAAAAGAGGACATGGGGGAAAAATGTTAAAAAGAAGTTTAGCCATTTCAAACAAATGGTGTGCATTTGGTAGAGCAGACTAAATAGATAATGTTTTTACTAGCAAGAAGAGAATCCAAGCTTCTGTAGTGAATATGCTGTAGAAAGAATTGAAAATTCAGTTCAGAAAAACAAAAGTGTCAATGTGTTGAAAATAATGTCTGGATTTCATACTGAAGTGGACCAAATAATTAGAGACTGTCAAATGAAGACTATGAAGATGGCTGATCAGATTTTAGTATTATGGAATGGTGTAAAGAATGATTTGGATATTAATGAATATCAAAGGGAAAATCAGAAAAAAAAATCCACAGATGAAGTACTTACAGAAAAACAGTTTCTGCAGCAATATGCCAGATGATCACTGGATGGTTTAGAACAAACAGATCAGTAACCTCGGAGATGTTGAAAAGATTGTTCCTGAATATAAGTTATTAAACTACAAAGGACCTGACACAGCCGAAGAACCTTACTAAGAAAAAATACTGGGTAAAATCCTGTGTATGTGACTCTGCGATATTCCTGGAGGAATATCTTATTCATACCTGTCATGTTCTAGATGGTTAACTTTATATATTATAAAAGTAGTTTGTTTTCCCTTACTCCAGTGAGAGTTATAGTTGTTTTTACCAAAAAGGGCTGAGTTTTTGCTGTCTGAAAATCAGGTCCTTTGAAAATTTCTCTGTCACGTAAGTATGATATATTGTTCTGATGACATGCTTGTAAAAAGAGGTAGACAAATCTGAAAGGCTTTAGAGAAAAGTTATAAGATTAATTTGCATTACAGAAAACATCTTACAGTGATAAATGCCTAAGTCTAAGAAAAAAATATTCTGATGAAGTTAAAGGTGAGAAAAGGAAAAAGACTTTTCCATCATTTCCTTTTCTTAAAAAAAAATCTGAGTTTCTGAATCAATCTCCTAGTGAGTCTAGCTGATCCTACAAATAAACATTATGTGATTGTTTAAGTTCACTCCTAGAAATGGTCCCCTTGAACTCAGTGGGTATACTCAACTGACTTAAATATGTGCATAAAAGTTTGTATACATTGGAATAAGATTTTTAACATAGATTTCATGCATAAATTATTTACACAAAAAATAATAGCAAACTAAGAGATACTCTTAGAAAAGATAAAAAAGAAAAAGTACTGAAGGCTTTTCATTGATGTGTGGGAAAGAATAGGAAAATGATACCAGATTATTGCAGTGTTATCACTTTAATAATGATTAAAGAAATCTCATTTGAAGGACTGACATTTAAGGAGATGGTACCTAAATACCTGAGGAGAATTGCATCCATGCTATCAATGTAATTTAATATAAACTATTTTGTTTAATTCATTGTAACCCATTTTACATGTTTTGCACTCTAAGGAGATGAAATGGGATTTTTATCAGCATAATTGCAAATTATTGACAAGAACAACTACAGTGGTAGCATACATGCATTTTATCCAAGTCAGTTACTACTAAATATTATATGTTTCCAGTTAACAATACAAGCATGGTTTATAGGTTAAAATTAACTGTGATTAAGCTTGTTCCAAGTAAAAAGTCATGTTAGAATATTTACATTTAATGATTCAGATAAAGTCATATCATAAATGTCTTTGTCTACCAAATATGAATCAAATGTAAGCAAACCTAAAATGAATGGTGGTGTGACTAAATAATGGTGACTAGTCATTGAGGAGATTCACGTGTAGTTATACTTTAAGGTAACAGTATAATGTTAATGCTGAGAAAACCTTTTTGATTTATTTTTATGCAAATGATTTTGAATGTAATCGATCAACATTTCAAATTGTTATTCCTACTATTTGGGAATTTTTTTTTGGTTGGAATATAGATGAGTTCTTTCCTTTTAACATGTCATCACAAAAGCAATATTCCTGTGTGCTAAATTTTATTTTCAGTGTGGGGTTCAATTGCCTGATAGCTACATCTGAACCAGTCATCCTAATCTTCCTTTAAAGACAATGCAAAGAAATAGACACTTCAAAGGCCTGATTCATTTGACCTATTTTAGATGTCAACTTGACATGAATGAATTGCATCCTAGTAGTGCAATAGATTAAGTAGGGAATCTAAACAATTAGATCAGTTGCAGCGCCTATAGTGTAGATATCTGATATTAAAGGAGAATGAATAAAGCACATTTAGAGACACTTTACTATTTCCTTGATCTTCAGGTTGTTTTCTCAATATAATTATTTTGTCTACAATGCCCTGATAAAACTGAGTAGAAGATGGCAAAGGATTCCTCTGATACATGTAAGAAAAGTAGTAAAAAACAAGTATAAAATCCCTTAACTCTGTTGGCCCTTCGTTAGTAAAAGGTAAAGCAACAGTTTTCTACTCTTGTCAGTACAGCAGTGAACTAACTAATTTTTTTAAAGGTACACAGGAGATTAGGATACAAGTGTAGTGTTTTTCCAAACAATTTCCAAATAAAGGCAAATTCTGCCTTTAACCTCATAGACTTTCTTATTGTGGCACTAATTGTATTGCAAGATACTGTTCCAGAAGGACAAAGATAATAGCTTCAAATTTAAAACAACTTGGATATACACATTTAATTTTGCACATATTGTGTTTCTTATTGTTCTGCAGTATAGAAAATCTAAAAGTTACATGTATTAAAGAATTTTACATTGACTTTTAAAAGAAGTTTACAATGTGGTGAACTCTATCTTTTGCGTACCTGTTTGGTGATTAATGTACACATGCAGGAAAACCTTCAGCTCAGTCTGCTGAGCCTGAGTGATACTTAAGACAACCTAATCTTCTGCATCTCCACGAAAACACTTATTGGAGAAAAGATGGTGTCAGAAGTGCCACCATCATAATACTGCATTAAATGTCCAGCTTCAGATGACTAGCAGACTGAATCCAGCATGCATAAAAACAGCTAGCATTTTGTATTTATTGCTTGTAATTTCAGTGGAAGCAAAAGGCTTTCAAAATATCTTGTCTTTGTTATGCATCTGCTTTACTGCATTGACTTTATAAAGAGTGTAGGAAACTATTTCCCTCTCTAGGAACACCTGTAATGTCAGAGAAGCAATGCCTTTGGGTAGGTATTGATTTTAAGGAGACAACACAAAAGATGATTGCTATTATGTAAACCTGCTCCTCAGCCTTACAAATGCAGCTTGAGTATTTCTGCCTGTTAAATCCTTCCTTTTAAATGACATCATTATTTAAACACTTCCAAGTTATTTGACTGCTTCTTAGTTCTCTTAAGTCAAAGCTGAAAAGGAACTTAACAGATACATATGATGGGATGTATGTACAAAGGCCAGAAAATCTTCCTAATTAAAAGTGGAAGGAGGATTGATTTTTTTTTCTCGTAACACTAATTTCTAATGTACAAATAGTGAGAGTGATGAAAGAAACAAGCAAGTCCTAAACTCTCAAAATAATTTTTCATAGTCATGCTCTATTGAATTGCAATTCTATCAGTAATTTTTTGGACATACCCTAGAAAATTTAAATACACTCATATATTTTAGTTTCTATAATCAAACTACACAAATAGCAGCTGTTGATATTCATACCTATCATAAATAAATAATGTGAAATCTATTGGATGTGAAAGGATCTCACTTGTGTTTCATCAATTCATTTAACCCAACTATCTTATTATTTAATACATGAGGTTGCACTGCAGTATTGTTTAAGTTCCCGATGTCTTGTTAGGCAGTATTAAATCTCTACTCCTTTGAACCTGCTCCTATTGCTGGTCTGTTAGAAATAAATGGTTTTGTCCCCATGTCTGCACTTTATCCTTTAAAATAATAGGTGAATGGGACTATGACATAATCAATATGATAAAAAAAATCCAAACTGTTGAACAAATACTTACACATTTGGCAAGTAAAGCAATAAAACAGTGATTTCTGAACAACAGCCGTGGAATCCTCAGTGGGTCGTGAAGAGATGTTACAGAAATATGTAGCTGGTCAATTGAAGCCTATTGCTTTTACAAGGATTTGAATTAAATGCTTGAGGCTGAAGATGCAAGGTCTATAACAACCTCTGAGAGATGGCACAAATTAATGCTCTGAAGTTCAGAAATAAGTATTATAGAAAAAAACCCAAACACCTATAATTGCAGATTGAAGAGGCCAAAGGCAAAGGAAGTAGATACAGTGTAAAATAATACGACAATGGAAAATATTGTGATACAGTGACCTCTCATCAGAGAACAGAAATCAGTTCTTTCAAAAAGTTTAGTTTGAAAATGATTAATCTTAATACAACATAAATAAGGTTAAGTCCATCAGCAGAGTAAACAGAACATATTCACTGAAAATAAGACTACACCCATTTATGCCAAAATTTTATTTTTTTGTTCATTAGTTTGACATTACTTTTGTTTATCCCAGCTTTGATTTAGGTCCGTTGTTTTCTAGTTAACTTAATGGTTGTGTTCTTGGTCACTGGGGTCACTAGGAAAATAAATGAAATTCCAGATTTACTTCCTCTACAGTTTTTCTTAAGTGTCATTTTGTCTTCTTATATTACTGCAGTGAAATTCTCCAGAAGACTTGTGAACCTTTCCTGAAGCATTTTGTAGACAAAGACAATGACTGGTCAGTCTTGTTAGATCTTATAGACACTGCCTTTCAGTAGAGCTGGCAGAGATGCTTATGGCACAGTGCCTTTAGAGAAGGAACGTCCAATACATCAGCTATGAAGGGGGTGCAAATTTTGTTTGCCTCCAGCAGACTGCTCAATAGCTGTTTGGTAAAATATCTGTTGTCCTGCCTTTTTCTAATATAACGTGAAATGTAATCTCCAGAATGATTACCTTTATGTAATCCTTGGGAAAAAGAAAAAAAAAAAAAAGAAAAAAAGAAGAAAGTGTTTAAATGTTTAAATAGACTTTGGTTAAAGGCAAGTGTCTATTGCTCAGCTAGCCTCATCCTAAGCCTCCACTATAATGTATCTCAGGTATGAATAGTCTCAGTGAAGGTTCACAGATCTTACCATGTGTTACGACTCAGACTGGGTGTCCTTGTTTTTTATCTTTGTGTGTAAATAAGAAAAAGCAAAAAAGTGATGTGTTCAAGGATATACATATATATGTATCTGAGAATATATTCCAAGGTTGTTTTGCACTGAGAGTCTACGCTAGTCAATTATATCAACAACAAGAAAATGCATACAGTTTTTGTAAGCATTCTGAGAAGAGCTCTGGTACACTTGCAGCGTGTGGTTGGCACACATCTTTACTATGGAGTGATGGCTTGTCATTCAGAAAACACAGAGCCAAACAACCTTTCAGGAGTTGTCTTTCAGACCGATTCTGAAACTAGGTTCTTTCTCATCTGGTTATGCAATATGAATATTTTCATGTGGCAGCTGATTCCAGCAAGCTTTCACAAGAGGCTTAAAAATGTAAGTAAGTTTTCTACAGATGAATTCTAGCCCATATATGGCCTCGAATTGCTTAGGTAGATGTGAAAGGTCCAGATTAGTATGTCTCCAGATCTGAGAGAAAGGTTTCAGGTATGGCTCACAACAGCAAAAACTGGTGGAACAATGGAGGACATTCCCCTTCTCTCCAGAAGGAAGAGCAGGACATCCTCTGTAGGTGCAACTCACAACCTTATGGTTAACATACAAATGCAAATTTGAAATACAGTTTAACTACAGTGGACTAAAATAATTTTCATTTTCTCCATACTCTATCTTAAAGAAATTTGTCCACACTTTCTGTATAATGTGTGATTTTTCCACAGGGTATGCCTATTCTTACCGGTTGAATCACAGAAACAGTATCAAAAAGGGGACATTTGCAATTACTTTGCAATTCTTAACGTAAGTAAATTCTGAAAGAACAAATGCAATAGACAAATACTATTTATTAGGTTCTGCTGTATGTTCTCTTATGTCCCAAACCTTGTCTGTGGCATTAATGTGTTCTTTCATAAGTGAAGGATGGCATGTGCAGGAGGAGATAGATCTGAATCTTATGATCCAGATGTTATGTAGCTATCAATGATGGTCAGGTGCTAAGCAGGGGAGAACATGCTCTCCCTAGATGACAGACATCAAGGGTTAGAAGGGGAAAATCAGGAGGAATCTGACTGCTCTTCATTTGGTCCTGGGTGTCCTTCAATATCTCCACTGGTAAGCAGAGCGTTTGTGCAAAATCCATGGACAGAATGGTGGAGCTGCTTTCATCTTTTGTCACCCTACAAGGAATTGTGGCTGATGGAGTCAGAGCTTTGCAATTTGACCTTCAAATGCCACAGTGCCACACAACCAGATGACACAAGTCCCAGTTTGTACCTGTTTCTTTCTTCTTGCATCATATAAGCTTATAAATCTGTCCTTCATTTTTTGGGGGCACATGTAAAACCACTATTTTAAAATTAAAGCTGATATTTCTTGAGGATACTTTATGTCTTCTACCCATTAACTATACATTCAGCCAAATTCTGTGAACCTGAAGAGACAGCTTGTTATTTAGCTATTCTGTCATATCAACAAGGTCACAGTACTGGGGGAAAAATCCCTTACTGTTCTCATGCTTTATTTTGACTTTTTCCCCTAAACAGATATCAGTTGCTGAAATTCCTAAACGAACAGTAAAACCCCCTTAGTAATAAGTTCAAAAATCTAAAGCTAGATGTTTAATATTCTATTTTCTGCTCTCCCTACAGTGAAGGACTCAAGTCACCCTTAAATGAATTTTCTATATTTAAATGAATACAAAGAGGTATTTTTTTTTCCTTCCAGTTTCTCTGTGTGATCCAAATTGGTGTCAAAGGGCTTTCTGTCAATCCTGTCTCACAGAACATGGAAATACGTGTCTTTACCTGCCTTCTGAATAAACTGAAAATACTGCACTTCACAGTCCTACCCTGCAGTAGATTTCACTTAAGTGCAACAATAGACGTGGTGCTTATTAAAATACCAAAGTCAAAGTTATTTAACAGATGGAGGGACATATAGAAGCTGGAATTCAGAGAAATCATTGGATCAGAGGATAATTCAGAGTAGAGGGGACCTCAGAAGGTTGCTGGTCCAATCACCAGTTTAAGGAAGGTCATCCTGAGGGTTACACCAGGTTGCTTAGAGCTTCATCTAGTTGGGTCTTGAGAACCTCCAAGGATGGACACTGCACAATCTCGCCGGGGAACCTGTGTTACTGCCTAGCTGTCCTCATGGGGAAAATGTTTCTCCTTATAACTCTCACTCCAGTTTGTGTCTGTTTTCTCTTTTCCTCCTGGCAATCACCACTTTGAAAAGTCTGGATCCATCCCCATGTTAACCTCCCTATAGGCACTGGGGAGATGCTGTTAGGTCCCATGAAGCTGTCTCTGCTCCAGGATCATAGAATCATAGAATCATAGAATCATTAAGGTTGGAGAAGAACTCTAAGATCATCAAGTCCAGCCATCAACCCAACACCACCATGCCCACGAAACCATGTCCCTAAGCGCCGCATCTACACGTCTTTTAAATAC
>NW_008824231.1:5221864-5222391 GCF_000699105.1 Pygoscelis adeliae | reverse complement strand
TGTTTAACCACACTTTCAGTAAAGAAATTTTTCCTCATGTCCAATCTAAACCTCCCCTGGTGCAACTTGAGGCCATTTCCTCTCGTTCTATCGCTTGTTACTTGGGAAAAGAGACCAACACCCACCTCACTACAGCCTCCTTTCAGGTAGTTGTAGAGAGCAATGAGGTCTCCCCTCGGCCTCCTTTCCTCCAGGCTAAACAACCCCAGTTCCCTCAGCCGCTCCTCATAAGACTTCTTCTCCAGACCCCTCACCAGCCTCGTTGCCCTTCTCTGGAAATGCCCCAGCACCTGAACGTCGTTCTTGTAGTGAGGGGCCCAAAGCTGAACACAGTATTCGAGGTGCGGCCTTACCAGCACTGAGTACAAAGGGACGATCACTTCCGTACTCCTGCTGGCCACACTACTCCTGATACAGGCCAGGATGCCATTGGCCTTCTTGGCCACCTGGGCACACTGACGGCTCATGTTCAGCCGGCTGTTGGCCAGCACCCCCAGGTCCTTTTCTGCCAGGCAGCTTTCCAGCCA
>NW_008824231.1:5208665-5219699 GCF_000699105.1 Pygoscelis adeliae | reverse complement strand
ATGAGCCCTGCCAATTCATAAGCAATGACCCTTTTCCCCCTGTGAGACAGCTGAACTCCATCTGTCACCAGCAGGCCCGGTGCTGTGTAAACCTCCCCATGATCAAAAAAGCTAAAAATCCTCTGATGGCACCAGCCCCTGAGCCACGTGTTGTTCAGGTGTGTTTTCCTGTTCCTTGCAGTATTCTTCCCTGCCACTGTAGGGATTGAGGAAAACACTACCTGTGCTCCTGATCCTAATGGATGAACAAACCTAGCTCCCCCAGCCTCTCCTCACAGGGCAAGTACTCCAGCCCCCACCACCTTGTTGGATCCCCCTGAAGTCCCTCTAGTCTATCAATGTTTTTTCTCTACTGGTGGGCCTGAAACTGGACACAGTATCAATTCATCATCTCATGGAACAAACGGATCTCATCAGCAGGGACTGTTTTCTGCTAAGTGTCCGAGTCCTTAATTTTCATCTCTTAAACTTTATCCTATTACCACTGTAATTACTTAAAGAACTTTTAAAATAATTTGAAATTATTATTAAAATAATTGAAATAATAGAAGTACTTCTTTGCCTCACTATTTATAAAGAGGCTGCAATTTAGGTTCTGTGACAGAGTCAGTCAGAATCTCTTAGTGCTAAAAGCATGAGCCTCTACAACTTGAGTAAATGAGCACCCTTTAGTGTTGACAAGTATAAGGATCTCAGGGGACAGCTGTGACATTCAATGCACTCAGGCAACAAGTTTCATTTCTATCAGACAAATTACCTAATATAGTCACTGTGTGGTCCCTATCAGAGGCAGGAAAACACTATTTATCTTTGTAAATTTAATTTTTATCTCATTTACATCAGCAAGGATTTTATCAATATTATCTCCTTGGAAATCATGCTTTGAGTAGTCCATTTATTTTGTTGTCATGTTTTTGTCTAAATCCTTTCTGGGCATTCAACTCTTTCGACTGAATTAGTACCAAGAAATAAAAAAAACAGGGACAGTAATACCAGAACGACATAGGCCCTCCACATGGATTGTCTTTCTAAAAAGTTTCTGACAGTTCAATAGGTAATTACATGAAGTCCTTTATGTACCAGGTGTCTATGAGCTGATTCTCTTGTATACTTTGTGTCACTGAAATAAATGGAGTTATGCAAATATAACCACATATGCAGATCAGTTTCCTTGTACCTTTGTTATCTAAATAGTCAAAGCCCAGAGGCACAGAAGGTTAACGTGGGATATAAGTATTTCCAAAGGTCTAATGCTGTGTAAAGCACTGTGTATAAGATAGACAAAAATGTATTTAATGAAAAGTGCTGGTGATAAAGAAAATAAACTACAATGATTCATCTGTTGAAACTGTGGATGAAAGGGGTCAAATTTATCCCTTATATCATTCCATTAGCTTCACAGAGTATCACAAAGGGTACATTTAACAATTGTATATTCAGCTGAGAACTGAATGATATCTAATTTATCACTTTGTGACTCTACTTTTGTGTCAGAATCAGTATTACTGAAGAGCAGCAAGAGAGTATAAAACATCCATTTGTGAATGATGCATATATATGCAATGCTTATAAGGGGAAGAATATTTTCAGAGAATAATAATTCACCAAAAAATACCTTCTGGGTTTCAGATCTGAGTGCTAGCCAGCTAAGTTACTGTGAAGGGACTTAACTGATCACCAGTATCGGAAGTCTGTCCCAAGTCAGCTACTCTTCTTAAACACATGTAAACTAAACTTACTTTTTACAGCATGCAATGTACAGGAATAAGTAGGCCTATAACATACAGTCTTTGTGCAGGGGGCTTAAAAGGTTTTCTATGGGCATCCTGGCTGGAGAGCAGTTCTGCATTTTCCATTGGGTAGAATTACACTGACAAGAAGATCATAAGTCATTTCGTGAAATAACTTGTTTGTATATTCAAACACTCTCTCACCAAAAACAGTGTTTAAAATATGTAGGTATGGAAAGGTATGCAATCAGCATTAACACCATGGAGGAAAACAGCTCAGGAGCTGTTGCTCTGCACAGTATACACCTGTGAGACACAGCAGGTCCAGGTTTTGACCCCCCTCAGAGGCTGGAAATGAAGAAGAGCTTTACTTTGTACAGAGGCATGGCTCCAGCTTCCCTCTGCACATGGCAGCACCTTCCATACTTGCATACTTTACTTACAGAAATAATATACCACTAACCAGTATCTTCTATCCACTTTGGAAAGAGGAATTACACCCACATTTTTCCTGGCTTTGACCACTGCATGTGTGTGTACAATTATCAGACGGAGCTCAAGCCATTTCCATCTTTTATTGTTTCATCCTCCTAGAAGAGAAAAATGACAGCTTCTGCTGCAGCCAGATCTTTTACATTGTTTTTCTGTTTTGAGTACAGTAAGTGTGGATGGCCAAATTTGAGTCACAGGTACACAGCCTAGTATTCATAGCAAATTAATTTGAATTCAGACTGTTGGAACTGGAGTCTGACTTTGGCCAAGAAACTTCCCTTCTCTTCCATAAAACTGTCATAGAATAATTTAGGTTGGAAATGACCTCTGGAGATCATTACAAACCTCTGCTAAAGGCAGGACCAGCTTTGATCAGGCTGCCCTGTCTGATCAAGTTTTGAATCTCTCCAAGGAACCTCTCTGCCAGAAGACTAGAGTTAACAAACTGTCTCTTGGGGCCAGACAATTTAGACTAAAACTCAGGGAAAATAAAAATATATTACTAATGATTTTGATTTCATTAATGTCCACTTACTTTATGTCTAAATGTCTGAATTTGTTTTATATGGTTAGACATGGCAAAGTTAGTACAATGATTGTCACAGAGAATAAATCAGGTATCTCATATGTAGTTGACTGGAGAAGAGAAAAAGTGTGAAAATAAATTTCAGAGATCCCGTGAGTAAAAAGATGGTATGTCAAAGTCAAGCCGCTAATCAGACTGCATACCCTAAGGTATACCAATAAATCAAGTTGTCATGAGTGCTCCTAATGAAGGACCATTTGTGAAAGTTTTACCTTTACTGCCTTCAGCTATTATGCAAGTGAATAACTGCCATGTTGCTTCCAACAGAAAATGCAAGAGAAACAAAAATTTAGAATGCAATTTTTAAACATATCTAGACAAAATAAGAAGTGATAAATACAGAAATGACCATTGCAATAATCTACTGTAACTCCTGTGTAACATGAACTATAGGATTTCTCTAAATTAACTGCTGTTTAAGATAGACATCTCTTCCAGGGGAAAAAAGAAAAAAAAAAAAAGAAAGATTTGCACTACTTTCCTAGCCAAGTTCTTCCAGTGGTTATTTTTTCTCCCTGTGAAGTTGCAGATTGTCCCCAATAAAAAATTTTAGCTTTAAGTTTCAAATGCTGAATTTTGTTACTGCTTCACTTGCTAGATTGCAGAGGCCACTGTGAGTGTATTTTTATTGACTATGTATCAGTGCATCAGTAGCCTTCCTTTGAAGAGCTAAACAAAATAAATTCCATTTTTTTAGAACAAATTCTTGTTTTCTACTCAATCCCCCAAATCCTTTCCCACTCATCAACATCCCTTTTAACTTGCAGGCCACAGAACGTAGAATAGAGAGATAGGGCAGGCCCCAGAAGTGACAGGGTGGAGAGGAAGATCAGGAATCTTCGTACTGTCATTATGGAAAGAATAACCTTAAATAAATAAAATAATAAAATGGAGCCTGGAATAACTCAAAATAGTCGCTCCCTTAGATGAGAAGCACCATGGTCAAGGAGAGGCACACTGACATCAGAGGCTGATCCATAGGGTAATGTGAGTCACAAAGGAACAACAAAGAACATCACCCCAGGAAACCTTGTACCATATCCTAAAGCTAATGAGTGCCAATAATACACGATCTCTTTCATCCTACTAGACAAAGGAGCTCAAAAATCCTGACCCTGCTAAGACTCAGATGGGAAATCCTACAGCTAGACAGAGAAAAGAAAATAAACTGCTGCTGAAAACGTAGAATCAATTTTTTCTTGTGAACTTTTTTTTTTTTTTTTTTTTTTAAATCCAAAGGAGCTCTATGTGAGCAATTGAACTCCATGGGAAGATCTGTGTTCTGGTCACAGGATATCTGTCAACTTCATGCAAGGTGACAGAAGCTATGTGTCAGTCCAGTTCCTTGGTAATTCCTATAGTTTTCTAGCAGACTCAAGAAAAGCAGTTGTGATGACAGGCACAGAGTAAGCAAATAGCTGTGTAGCTGGAATAGGTGGATTTTTCTTGGTATTGCTCTCACAGAAATAGAAAGATGACGTTGCATCCACTAACTCTTGGGACATTTTTAACATTATTCTCATTAAAATCTTAATGAGAATTGCAGTTTTTTAACTCATCTAGCTGAACCTGCAGGAGACAGTCTACTAAATTCAACATTTTATATCTGTTCTTAAGTCTAGATTCTAAGAGAGTCACTGATTCATCTTCTATCAGTAAAGAAGTTTGTGGTCAAATTTGTGTAGGAGGAACCAGTCCCTTGTAAGTTCAGAGTAACCTCAAGATACAATCGCAAACAATTTCTTATGAGTTTCACTTGTGAATTTCTTGAGAAGGACAAATCATTTAAGATTTAAGTTCATAAAAGCTAATTTGGAGGCTAACAGTAGGCAATGACTGTTACATGACTTTGCACATTCTGTGGTTCAAATCATCCTCACATTACACCGTCTTCTACCAAAATATCTTGATGTGCTTCTCAGCCTTGGAATCTGCCCCTATTATCTGGCTCAGCTGTTGCTTTATAAAACCTTGAGCAAACATGGTGTGCAATAATGCAAGCAACAGTGTGGCAGGTGCACCCGCCCTGACAAAGACTGGGGGCATTAAGACCGCTGCATCCTTACTTTTCGCACCCTTACTTTCGTGCCTTTAAGGTGACAAGTGCTGACCTTCATGTACACACCTTGGGGCACTGATTATGATCACGTATACACCTCGGACAAGGGGTAAGAAAGTCAAGGCCCTCAGCCAATTAGAACTGACCACAGATCAGATTCAACTAGGGTATAAACGGAGGCCCGCTGGAGGGCAAATGGAGTCGGTCCTCCTCAGAGCAGCACGTCTGCAGTTGGGGACTCTGCCCTTGGGTCGGGACGCCGTCCAAGGAAACTCCTCGAGGTTGGGAGCCCTCATCTTATAGGGGAGTGATTGTGCACATTTTGGATGCTCATTTCTAAAGCCAGCTGTGCAGTATTAATTCCTTGTACGCCATCCTGAACCCGTGGTTTACTGACATTGTTGGAGTGTTGACACCTTATTTAGTTAGTTTTCTCTTAAACAATTTTGGTTAAAATAAAGTTTATTTTTTAATTTATCACTTGCCTAGTTTGATTTCATGAGCCTCCACAACAAATGGACAGAGCAGAGACAGTCAGCAGCATAAAGAGATGGCAAATAAACCAGTCCTATACAGAGTGGCATTAAGTACAAAAGTCTTGGACTAATGATTGACTCAGAAGTTTAAAGTCTATACATGTATGTAGATGTATGTATATATATATATATGTACATGTGTGTCTATATTCATCTTTATCAGCTAGATAAATATAAAGCATATGATTGTATTTTAAATACACATGTATGCATGTATATGGCTTTTGTGACATTTAATTAGTTGATTAGCAACAATTTCATCAGGAAGACTGTTCACACTAATCTGAGCTCACACTTTGAGATCCACACCTATGTGCATACAACATGATGTAGAAAAGAGAGGCAGTGAACTGCCAATTTTAGGCTATCTAATAAATTATAGCAGAGCTGAAGAAGTGGTGTTACACCATTGCACAAATATCTGTTATAGGTAGGCTGAAAAATCTGAGTTCAGACTCTGAGGAGCTGCAAGGAAGAGAATAAAATGATACATGTGCTATGGTTACTACAGAAAGGTGAATTATCAGCTGCTTACATTCTTTTAAGGAAGAATTTGTGAGATATGGAGCTCAAGATCATGGAAAAAAGGAAACCCAGGAAACATTAAGTTGTGCAAATTCATGCAAATGGAATGAGGGTTCACACTCCTTACACCTAGCAGAGCTTTCTTTCTCATGATAGTTATGACAACAATGCATAGCAGTTCAGGATCAAAGGAAAATCATTGCAAAATACATTAAGAGGCTGCCTAGTGTTACTTTAATGCTCCCAATACTGCTATATTTATTTAACACTTGGGGAAAAATGCAGTATGAACTGACATCGCTTGAAAGAATGAACAGTTGAAAATTATATGAGTAGTGCTTTTGTTGTTAATTGGGGTTATTAGAAACATTTTTGCCTCAAGCTTCCTTTAATATTTTTTGATGCTTGTAAATATGAATGGAAAAAGTGATAGAAGAGATGGGAAAGAATCATAATGTGGTGAAGAAATTATACAACTTTTTCTCTCTAGTCATATTTGTAAATGAATGTGGAAGGAGAGTGTCTGCTTCTTTAAGGGTATCTGGTCAAGGACCTTTTTCAATGCAAAAACGGATAGTACGAAATGAAGTAAGCCATAAACAAAACATACAGGGCAGTGATAAGAACCAAACCTGGTCAGTCACGCTAATTGATGAGGGCAAGTGAGATTGTGAGAACACTTATTCCAGCAAGGTTATCTGATGGGGGACCTTGTCAACTGGGAAACTAAAGGAAAAGGGGGAAACCAGAAACAACACCTACAGAGACATAGACCTGACAAAACAAATGTGGAGACAATGACAGGAAACAAACCTCACCAGTTACACTGATTGACGGGCTAACAAGAAACCACAGGAATCACTTCCAGAAAGATCAACCTGGACTTTGCAACTGGTAAGATTGTAAACCACGGGGACCCAGACAGGGAGGGGTGCAGGAATGGATAGAGCTGTACAAACCCATGGGGAGCGTGCAGGGGAATGGGGAACAAGGAGGAACAAAGAGGAAGTAGATAGAAAAGACT
The DNA here is from genome assembly GCF_000699105.1 of Pygoscelis adeliae. Classification (NCBI taxonomy): domain Eukaryota; kingdom Metazoa; phylum Chordata; class Aves; order Sphenisciformes; family Spheniscidae; genus Pygoscelis; species Pygoscelis adeliae. Next base: position 5,212,747 of record NW_008824231.1, on the reverse strand, counting down.
ATAAAAAAGGTTGGTCACACAAAATGGGGCTGGTCAATACACTTGTCTGGCTGAGCCCTGTGCCTGATCACTGCAGTCTCTCTTATATTCTTATAACTTCTTACCAAACTTTTTCTTCACTATCTCTCTATATAATCTCACTTTCTCTCTCCTGCATATGTGTGCTGCAAGGACTAAGTGCCAGCTACTGGTGAGACCTCTGTGTGTGTGAGTGAAAACTGATGCCAGCTGCTGGAGCCAGTGGAGTCTTTAACCTCCAGTCACTGGGGCAACAATGGTGTGTGTTCCCAAAACCAGCTACTGGGTGGACTGGGGTGAGTGAGCTCTGGGTGGACTGAGGTCAGGGGCTTTGCGCTGGCGGCTGGAGTGGGACTGCAGGTCACAGCCTGTGTCCCTGGTGCCAGCTGCTAGGGGCGCAAGTGTCTGTATCTTCCTCAAACCTGGTGTACGTGGGGTGTTGTCCTGGTTTCAGCTGGGATAGACTTAATTTTCTTCCTAGTAGCTGGTATAGTGTTGTGTTTTGGATTTAGCATGAGAATAATGTTGATAACACACTGATGTTTTAGTTGTTGCTAATCAGTGTTTATACTAAGTCAAGCACTTTTCAGCTTCCCATACTCTGCCAGCGAGGAGGTGCGCAAGAAGCTGGGAGGCAGTATAGCCAGGACAGCTGACCCAAACTGGGCAAAGGGATATTCCATACCCTATGATGTCATACTCCATATATAAGTTGGGGAGAGTTGGCCGGGGGGCAGTGATCGCTGCTCAGGGACTGGCTGGGTGTCCGTCAGTGGGTGGTGAGTGGTTGTATCACTTCTGGGTTTTTTTTGTTGTTGTTCTTCCTGTGTTTTGTTCATCTCTCTCACGTGTTTTTTTATTTTCCATTGCAATTTATTATTGTTTATCATTATTATTATTTTATTATTTCAAATATTGAACTGTTCTTATCTCAACCCACGAGTTTTCTCACTGTTGCTCTTCCAATTCTGTCCCCCATCCCACTGTGGGGGGGAGGGTGAGTGAGCGGCTGTGTGGTGCTTAGCTGCCGACTAGGGTTAAACCATGACAGGTGTGCATGTGTATTCACTAGCAAAATTCAGGCTGGACTCGCTGGGTCCGGACTGGAGTATCAAGTGGGTCGGGGGTCCGTCCTGGTTCGCCCAGGGGGACGTGCGAATGTGCAGTGCCTGAGGGATGAGTGTGTGAGTGCTGCAGGTTTGCCAGTGAGCATCAAGCTGGACCAGATAGCTAGTAGGGGACCCATGAAGTGAGAAAGGGGGCCTGGGATCTGGGCAGGGGTGGTGGGTGGACAGAGAGGCCATGCTGGTGCTTAAGGGAAATGAAAATATGAGTGTGCTTGTGAACCTAGAGAATGTCATGTGTGTGCCTGTACTAGTGAACTTCTATCTCTACCAGTTGAAGAGGAGAGGGACACTTGCCTGTCTGTGTTTGTTTTACGTGAGACCGGTGTGTAAGTGCTGTTGAAGGCAACATCTTGTCTGTGGCAATCTGTGTGACCAGCTGTGTCCATGTTGTATGTGTGTCTTTGGGCACTAGGCTGGGCTCCAGCAGCCGGGAAGGAAGGTCCTGGGCTGGAGCTGCTAGAGGAGGCGGCCACATTCTTAACTTCCCTTAACAATATTATTTTCTCTATTCCTACTTTTGATGCCAAAAATAGGAATAGGACTGCATTTTTGCATAAAAAAGAAGATTTAAGCTTTTAACTCCTGGGAATGAGAGGTTAGGTAATAATTTGAGCAGAAGTCATGTAGATTAAATGTTGGGACAGCACTAATATGAGCATAATACTCTTTTAATGTGCCTTAGCTTTGCAGATATAGAAAAAGAAGCCAGAATAATCAAGGAAGAAGTCACTTCCCTTACTCGTGTTTGCTATGGCTACAAAGCAGAATGCTGGTATCATGTCACTATCCGGCTAGCTCAAACAGCTCAGAGTTCACACACATTGCAAATCATGTTCAATTTGATGGATAAATATTGGTCAGTACTTTCCACTGAGCTATTTGCTCCCACAGTCTACAGCACAGAAACACTTGGATGTGGGACACTTTCCACATACTCTGTGTATGTAAGCCAAGGAATGTGACCTCCTATTTAGAAGCCTCTGTCGACTGTGCAGATCTTTGCTGATTGCTAGGTCCATTCAATAATTTTTCCATATTCTCTCATATAATCTTTAAGCATTAGAAAAGCCCACACAAATTCCACTCCCCATTACATTGCCTATCTTCACATTTTGGCTTAATGTCCATTGCTGTTGATTTTTTTTCAAAACATTCCATAGTGCTCTAGTGATCCAGAATACCTATCACTTAAAGCACTAATACTAACCTTTGCATGCTGTCTTCCTGAGATTTTTATTGCCCTTTTACCTCTTAGCTTTAATTTGTTTTGTAAATCTTTTAGTTGTTAACCATGTTTTCATAGAATCATAGAATGGTTTGGGTTAGAAGGGACCTTCAAAAATCTAGTCCAACCCCCCTGCCAGTGGAGTAGAGAGTGAGAATCACCTCCTTCGACCTGTTCACCATGCTTCTTTTTATGCAGCTCAGGCCGCAACTGGCTTTCTGGGCTGCAAGCACACATTGCCGGCTCATGTCCAATTTTTCATCCACCTTTCAACAACTTTCAGAAGTTTGCTAATGATACCAAACTGGGAGGTGCTGTTGACTCTCTTGAGGGATAAGAGGCCTTGCAGAGGGATCTAGATAGATTGGAGCATTGGGCAATCATCAATGGTGTGAAATTTAACAAGACCAAATGCCAGATTCTGCACCTAGGACGGAGTAATGCCGGGCACAAGTATAAATTGGGAGAGGAGTGGCTGGAGAGCAGCCCTGCAGAAAGGGATCCGGGGGTGCTGGTTGACGGCAGGCTCAGTATGAGTCAGCAGTGTGCCCTGGCAGCCAAGAGGGCAAACCGCAGCCTGGGGTGCATCAAACACAGCATACCCAGCCGGTCAAAAGAGGTGATTATCCCGCTGTATTCAGCGTTGGTGCGGCCTCACCTTGAATACTGTGTGCAGTTCTGGTCCCCACAATTTAAGAAGGATGTTCAGGTCCTTGAATGCGTCCAGAGGAGGACAACAAAGCTGGTGAAAGGGCTGGAAGGAATGTCCTATGAGGAGCGGCTAAGGACTTTGGGTTTGCCTAGTTTGAAGAAAAGGAGGTTGAGGGGTGACCTCATTGCCCTCTACAGCTTCCTGAGGAGGGGACGTGGAGAGGTAAGTGCTGATCTCTTCTCCCTGGTATCTAATGACAGGACACGGGGGAATGGTTCAACGCTGCACCAGGGGAGGTTTAGACTGGACATTGGGAAACATTTCTTTACCAGGAGGGTAGTTAAACACTGGAACAGGCTTCCTAAAGAGGTGGTTGATGCCCCAAGCCTGTCAGTGTTTAAGAGGCATTTGGACAATGCTGCCCTTAATAACATGCTTTAACTTGGTGAGCCCTGAAGTGGTCAGGCAGTTGGACTAGATGATTGTTGTAGGTCCCTTCCAACTATTCTGTTCTGTTCAGTTCTGTTCTGTTCTGTTCTCCTGTGATGGGTGGGATTTCATTCCTCCAGTCCCTGCCTTGAGATTCAGGCACCCAAGAGATGTGAGAAGAGCAATTGCCAGTGTAAAACCAAGGCAAAAATGCTGTTGAGTACCTCAGCTTTCTCCATGTCAGTTGGCACCAGATCTCCTGTCTCTTTTATCATGTTTATACAGTATCTCAAACAATTGGCCCTCAGTTTGTTGTGTTTGACCTCTTCATTATTACAAAGAAGGTAGTAGTGTAAAATAATATTCTCCCATCTCCCCTAAATCTAAAACATGCTAGAATTTGGGAACACTTACATAAATGGTAATCAGTTTTCTGCTTATACTTCAGTTATAAATACTACAAACCTTCTGTATCTTACTCAAAGTTCTCGTGGGTAACAAACACTGGAAATATAGATGACAGCTAAGAAGCTGTCCTAGGTAGTACTTTAGCACTATTTTGTTTAACAATGTATATACAGAAGATAGAAAAATTTCCTAGCAAGAACTTCAGTGTGAATATCCTGAAAGG
>NW_008824231.1:5207210-5208641 GCF_000699105.1 Pygoscelis adeliae | reverse complement strand
AAACTGATTTTTTTGCCAGTCTTACATTCCTCCAGGCAACTCTGGCTTCTGCACTTCACTGTAAAATGTTTCCATTATTTTTCTTTAAATAAAATATATTGCAGTGCAATCTACTTATTGAGCCTGAGATTACCACAGTTCTTTCACACCTTCAACCCCTTTTTGTCTTAATGTGCATTCTTGAGATGAGAATGATGAGGTAGCATCCACAAGAGTTTCCATGAAAAAGGAAAAGAAAAATATAATTTATGTAAACTAAGTGTTCTATTTTACCAAGTAAACTATGCAAAGAACCTGCATAAAAGTAAATAGAAGTCTTATAAATCAAACCTTAAGTGCCTAAATGCATTCCCATTTCATGCAGTAATTTAAAGAGTTGAAGCAGAAACGTTGTCTTTGCAGCCATTATAATTCAAACACTGAAACCTGTAAGCCTTTTATTGTAGCCCTTTTTCAAAATGCCTATGCTTAATGTAAGAAAGGTATTTCCACTTCCAGTAATCTGTGCTATCAGACAGGTACAAACAGTGAATGTAATGTTACTCCCTGTAGGTACTTTACTTGTAGGTTATGACTATAAAACATAGGGAAAAAAATTTTTTTTTGTAATTACTTCAAATTTAATTTCAGGTATCATGTCATGTAAATCTTTCCCAGCCTGAATGCTTATTCACAAACTGATGTGCACCTCAGATAACTTATATGAAGTCAGCAAATGAGACCCTCCTAATGGCAAAACAACCCATGGATACAAATTCCAGATTGCATGTCCCATAGATGTGATAACAGGGATCTGAGATGTGAGGTGCTCACTGATGATGCAAGATAGAGGAAGCAGTCAACGACCTGCTACGCCACCTGGATGCTCACAAGTCTATGGGGCCGGATGGGATCCACCCGAGGGTGCTGAGGGAGCTGGCGGAGGAGCTCGCCAAGCTGCTCTCCATCATTTATCAGCAGTCCTGGTTAACAGGGGAGGTCCCGGACAACTGGAGCCTTGCCAACGTGACGCTCATCTACAAGAAGGGCCAGAAGGAGGATCCGGGGAACTACAGGCCTGTCAGCCTGACCTCGGTCAGTGCCGGGGAAGATCATGGAGCGGATCATCTTGAGGGCGCTCACAAGGCAGGTGCGGGACAACCAGGGCATCAGGCCCAGCCAGCATGGGTTCATGGAAGGCAGGTCCTGCTTGACCAACCTGATCTCCTTCTATGACCAGGTGACCCGCCTAGTGGACGAGGGAAAGACTGTGGATGTGGTCTACCTGGACTTCAGTAAGGTCTTTGACACCGTCTCCCACAGCATTCTCCTCGAGAAGCTGGTGGCTCACGGCTTAGACAGGTGTACTCTTTGCTGGGTAAAAAACTGGCTGGGCGTCCGGGCCCAGAGAGTTGTGGTGAATGGAGTTCAATCCAGTTGGCGGCCGGTAAC
>NW_008824231.1:5199278-5206459 GCF_000699105.1 Pygoscelis adeliae | reverse complement strand
CGGTCTCTTCTCCCAAGTAACTAGCAATAGGACAAGAGGAAATGGCCTCAAGTTGCGCCAGGGGAGGTTTAGATTGGTTGTGAGGAAAAATTTCTTTACTGAAAGAGTGGTCAAAGCTTGGACCAGGCTGCCCAGGGAAGTGGTTGAGTCACCATCCCTGGAGGTATTTAAAAGACGTGTAGATGCGGCGCTTAGGGACATGGTTTAGTGGGCATGGTGGTATTGGTTTGATGGTTGGACTCGATGATCTTAGAGGTCTTTTCCGATCTTAATGATTCTATGATTCTATGATTTAGTTTGCGAACCAAGTCTCAAGATGTTGCCTGGTGGCTTCTGTCTTGAAAATTAGTGTAACTGGTTTCAGCTGTCTCTTTCCCACAGAGCCAATTATTATCACTGAAGAGAGTGAAATGTCTTTAATATACAAATTATCTGTGTTTAAATCTCTGCCTATTTATTTATTTTTACGGGAGTATTCCCAGGAATTTGTGTGCAAGTCATTTGTAAGCAAATGACTTAAATTAAAAAAAAAAATCAATATGGACTGTACATATGGATGTACAGGTAACCACAGTGAGAAGATATTTGGAAAAGTTTTTTCAAAAAGCCACGTAACTGATGTAAAACAGTTTCTGTGATATCTGTTTTCCCCTCCTTGAGTTCTACAGCATTTTTTTTTTAATTCAGGACCAAAGTCCAATACAAGTATTTTACCCTCACTGGTTTATGAGAATGTGCTTTCCAGCTACTTTGCGACATTGTTATAGCATTGGCTCATGTGTGCCAATATCGTGGTGCTCACAGTGAGCAGTATGTCAAAATCCCACATGAGTTTGCAGCTCACAAACTGTTGATTCCCCAAAAGGTGACCCAATTTGTCAAACAAAATGACCGCCTGATTGAACTAACTCCAGTATAAATATTTCATCTGAGTATTAAGGTAGATTTAAGCAAAACCAGAAGCAGAATCCTCTGGAATCTAAAACATTTACGAAATGAAGACTTATCTTCCAGCATATTGCAGCACTGACCTAGTTTGCATGCATTTTCATAGTGACAACAGACATATCATTAGCCTTTGCTTAAAACAGATCAGTCAATTACAATCTGGAAACAGTATCTGCTAAAGTGGGTGAAAGCATTTTAAGACCATTAATAGTGAAAGCATGGAGCTATATGACAGACATCATTTACAGATTTTTCAGCTGTTAAATCACAAACAGTATTTCTTGCTTTTAGAAAGTGTTTCTTTGCCTTTTTTACATCAGTGACTGATTCACTTGCCTTGACTATTTTTTCATTAACTGAGGTAAGAATAAATAAGAACATGTATGCAATGTACTAGAAAACCCATCATATTTCAGGATACCCAGTAACATTAAAATAAAAAAAGGAATAAAACTTGGCAGCCCTGACTAACTGAAGTAGACTGCTGAACACTGCCTTCATTACATTGCACTGTCACAGAGTGCCAGGCTCTAAATTAATAAAGTCTGAAAGCAAGAATTCTTTGTAACTGATCTGGAAAGCTTGGCTATTTAAAAATAGAAACCATTATGTATTTTACTGATCTCCAAATATTTTTGTAGAAAGTGAAAGGACTGCAAAGCAAGCTTATTAGATAGGGTTGTGAACAATTTATTGGATGTACAAAACAACTGATGTGAGGATTCATTATTATTTTCAAATAGGATGTCTCCTAAAAAGATGAGATGAGCAATTTTAGGCACTGGTATGTGTCTAAGTGTATTACCTAGAAAAACACATGTACTGTCCAAAAAATAATCTGTCTGGTAGGGATCGCTCCATCTTTCTCTGTATACCGTGTAATTTCTTTACACAAACACTATGTTACTTTAGAAGATAATATATGACTGCTTTGAAAACAAATGATAGGAGGCCTACAGGAAAGATGAGGAGGGACTTTTTATCAGGGAGTGTAGTGATAGGATGAAGGTTAACGGTTTTAAACTGAAAGAGGGTAGATTTAGATTAGATATTAGGAAGAAATTCTTTACTGTGAGTGTGGTGAGACACTGGAACAGGTTGCCCAGAGAAGTTGCGGCTGCCCCGTCCCTGGAAACATTTAAGGTCAGGTTGGATGGGGCTCTGAGCAACCTGATCTAATTGAAGATGTCCCTGCCCACGGCAGGGGGGTTGGACTAGGTGACCTTTAGAGGTCCCTTCCAACGCAAACTATTCTATGATTCTATGATATGACTGTATCAAGTCTTTAAAATATGCAATTATCGTTATTCTTATTACCTTAATTCATAGAATCATAGACTATCTCGAGTTAGAAGGTACCTGTAAGGATCATTGAGTCCAACTCCCAGGATTTAGTTTATTTAAATTTATTTCAGTAACCATTTTATTTAAATCAGATAAGGTACCTGTGATGCTATGAAAATAAACATTTGAATTTCATTCCCTTTCCTTCAAGTTTGAACAAATATTATACATGCTTTAGATCTATGTCACTTAAAAATACTCAGTTGAGTTTGCTTTCAAATAATGTGGGAATAATTTTATATGCTAGTTTACTGTCTTTCTTAAAAGGTCTTTGTAAAGCATGTTTCTTTTCACGTTATTGATCTGATACAAAGTTCATTTAAAACAGTCAGAGAATCCACAGGTTTTGGGTCTGGATAGTTTTTCCATTGTTTCTTCCATTTCTAGTCTCTTTTATTCTACCCTCTTTTATGTAAATATTCTCCCCAGGGAAAAATATGTATATATGTTATGGTCACACATTTAGGAGGGTATATGACACAACAGCAAAAAAAGGTGTGCTTCTGGGCTGCGAATAAGTCTCACTTTAGGTCTAGGTGACTAGGCAGAATGTGCATGCCTTTGTCATCAGGTAGGCACACTGAACAAGGGTGATTTATTGGCTGTGGATCAGGTAGTTTAAGGAGAAGCTGTATGGAAGAGCTTGGGGTGGAAGAAAGGGAGGGAGTTTAGACAAAATAGCACTATAACAGTGGCAGTTTCACTACAACTTAATCTGTAGCCTTACCTTCCTCATCAGATTATTTTCTTATAACTCCACTTCAACAATTGAAGAACTATAACAGAATATTAAAGACTTAGTGACATAGCTTTCAGAAAAAAATAGTAAGATCATTATAATGGTATTTCAGTCTCAGTATTGTAAGTGTTTTGTAATTTTGCAAATTTATCAGTACAGAAATATTTTGTAGGAACAGTCATGCACAAAAATAGTCCTTTAGACTTTTTGTTTTGGCAATGCTGAGTCAAGTTTTACCATGTCTAAGTACATATTACATATACATATGAATTGCATATTTTTTTAGTATAATACAAAGCCAAAATTAAAGTACTCAAAATTCTGTGATAAAAATTATTTCACTTCACTACATTAGGATTTTCTTAACCAAGGTATATAAAACAATTTGACATTATTAAAAAAAAAATATCTCACTGACTCCAAAACATATTGCTTTGGAATTTTATTGTGAAAGAAATAATAAAAAAGATCAAATTTGTATTTAAAAAAATATGAAGTGCTTAAATCTCCTGTGGAACTAGGATCCCAGTTTTTAAACATCCTTTGTTCACACAGTACACAACTCTGCACGTTTCAGAGAACTTTGACCAAAATATGCAGCAAAGATCTTTATCCTGAATACAATCCTAGTGACCTAGAGTGAACTGCTGGCGATTGTGTTTTGCAGGATAAAGTACTTAAAGGATTGGCTCCTCTGTTGAGATTGCCACAAGGCAATCTCGAATTGAGAATACTTAGTGTCTTTTGATCAGCTAGCTATGATTTTCTTACCAATATTCCAGCTCAACTTTTACATTCACTGATAGATTTTATCTCTGTTGTTTCCACTTTTTTTAGCAGATATGATTTTAATGAGGTAACAACAGTTTTAAGAGTTAATTAAAAATTAAAAGAGGTGCCACTTCCCGATATCACATTAGCAGCGATATGGTGATATGATAACCAGCAGTGAAATGGAGTTCTTATCCATATTTGCAGTTTGTCATGGCTGTTGATGATCATAAATTAAGATTTTCTACATTTCTTATGCTCCAGTGTAGATGGAGCAATAGCCTTTCATTTGTAAACTCTAAAGGAACATAGTAGGCAAGGGCAGAAAATGAAGAAGACAGTAGCACAGTAAAATGGCAGTGGAATTCAGAGGAGGTGACTGATAAAGGCTGTCTTAAAATCTCAAAATCTTGCAGTCACCAACCAAAACACAGGTCACAGTTAATCACTGTTATATTAATGAGGATTGAGGGAGATGGCTGAGACCTCATAGTAAAGAAAACATTGATAAATGGCAAGTATTTAAGTAGAAATGCCTTTCCAGACAGAAATTTATCCAAGGAGCATCTGTTTCATTATGGTGTGTTCTGCAGTAATGATTTAATAATTTAAAAAAGAAAGTACCAGTTACTGAATTATCAGAACTTCCTACCCAACATACTGTAACAGTTTGCCATTCAAAGCCTTGACCCACTTTGCTTATGAGAGCTAATGGAGTAGCAATTTAAGTTATTTAGCCTGAAGATATATAGAATTGTTCTAATTAAAAAAATTCATTCTGCCAATGGATATTTGTACTGTCAAGAAATCCATCCATTATTATAAGCACAACATGTAGCAACTACTGTGATTAGGATGGCCAGCACTTTCCATTAGAAGATCCTGCTTCAGTTACTCCCAGTTTTAGTTAAAAAATAACTAAATGTTCATTTACTCTCTTAAGGCTGCAGAAGGTTATGGTTGGAAAAAGCATACTATAGAAGGTATTGAATAAGGACAGGGAAGGAAACTGATCTTAGGAGCCTGGAAGTGGGAAATGTGAGATAGAGGAACTGCAGGCAATGAAACAAAATGAGCACATGAGACTAAAAGAGAGCTAGAAAGATGTTACTAACTTTTTTAGTAAAATAGATGCTTTCAGTAAGTAAGGAAACCACAAATGGGATCAGCAGCCTAATCTATAATAGGAGAGAGATCAGAAACCAGATGCAGGACTGAGATATGACTGATACAAAGGCTGAGAAAAAGATCGGTCGGAGTGATGAATGGGAAAGTGGTCAGTTCTGGCTCTGCTAAGCACTTGGGAAAAGCAGCTCCTCCTGAGCTCACGTACAGCTCCCCAAATTACTGGATATTCTACATTAATCTCTCATGTCTTAGTTTTCCATTTATAAAAAGGAGATAGTAATAACTACTCACTTCACAGGGACATTGTAAAAATAAATGTATTAATGTTCATGAAGCACTTGGACGCTGTAATGATGAGCACCATAAAAAGCTTCTGAGGAAATTAATTTTGTCTTCAGAGTAGGTTTTGAACAGTCTGAATTAACGAAGGTGGGGGGCTGTGCACTGAACAACAGAAAATAGAACACTGTTCAGTAAGTGAGCAGTAATTTTTCTGTGACCTGAAAGAGTCTAGGGGGTCTAATGTAAAAAAAAAGTGATTGTGTGACAAATCTATATTGTAGGACTCTTGCATGCAAGGCGAAATTCAGATTGCATAGACAACGATAAATTCCTTATCCCGTAGCTTGGATGTTTGACCTTGCAACTCTAATAAAATTCAGGGTAATATTTAATGTGCAGTTAGACACACAGTATATAAATTTCTGACTTAATACATTGTCTTTTAATTAGTGTGGTGTACGGAGTGGGTAGGTGAGTGGGCTCAGGTTTTACATATTTATAGAATCCTGAGGACAATTTTACATATTTCCATGCTTGATGAGATATAGGGCTGAAACCTAATTAAAGGGTTTGTTCTGGATTTTTTTATTGTTTAGCTGTGTGTGTTTGTATATGGAGACAGGTTACAATATGTTTTATAGAGAGGATTTGCTCCTTTTTATATATGTACCATGTTCTATGAAACAAACTTCTGATATCTGACTTTTAAAACCAGTACAGAAGAAATGATGAACTTCTGGGTCCTGGTGTGCAGATGTAACACATCAACCCAGTCTCACTGAATTTAAGACTATCGTGTTTGGGGACTTGACATTATCATCACATGGTGGTCATCAGAGGATGCTTTTGATGTTATCATTGTCACTGGTAAGAAATTATTTTTGGAGCTTGTTTTGATTTTATCCTCAAAATAATTACAAGAAATGCTATGCAAAATGACAGTGATATTACCATGTTCATGACTTTGAGTGCAAAACATTACAGATAAATTGTATAATTATTATAGTTGAGAATACAACTTCTATGTTGACAATACTTCCCATTTTTGTAGCATTAGATAATTTAATTGATTTTATCATTGTGCTCTGAACACCAGTGAAAATATCAGGAAGAACAAAGGACAAATTGGCCCTGGAACTGCACATTGTTCTGAAGTTATATCACTGAAGTACTAAACTTTATTAATAGAACTCATGGATGTTGTAGGAGCCTCAGCTTTTATCAACTAGTGCATTTTAAGTGTGGATTTACTTTTGCAATTCTTGTCTTCTCCCATGCCCAAACTGAATACATATCTTTCTGTTTCTGGTATCTCATGCTTCATATGGAATCAGCTGTATAAGCTACTCTGCCCTTATGGAAAACCAACGAAAGGCAACCACTGAATTTGAGGTCATATGTAGATTAACTTTAATTCTATCCCATCATATTTTCTTATTAATTTTTATCAAGGTAGCTAAAAAGCTTATCTATATTTCTTTTAATTTCCTTTGTCAGTCTAACTCAGCTTGACTTCTGCTAATTCTCACTTTATCCATATGTTTCACAACCTTCCAGATGTTGTTTTCTTTGATGATCAATCTCCTTCATTCATTGTAGGCTTTTCTTAAACTTAATACCTCCTCTGCAGCGTTACTAACTCAGCTAGAACTGAACTCTTTCCTAGAAGTTTTCCCCCCCGAGTTCCAAAAGTACTATCAAAAGTGACTCCACTGCTTTTATATTCAGTGCTGTTCCTGAGTAGGTCAGCTTAAATGCTCTGTCCACTTCTCCCTTCTTCCTTTCCAGCCTTGTGCTGCTCTCTCCCTTGTGCCGTCACAAGTACCTGTGCACCTATGTTTATGAACAGAAGAATAACTTGCCAGACAAGTTTATTTCTCAGCCAGATCAGGAGCCTGATCTGCTTCTCAGGAAAGCCACAATACGCTGTGTCAGGAATAATGGTGGGAAAGTAGTGAGGGCAGGAATG
>NW_008824231.1:5179270-5199266 GCF_000699105.1 Pygoscelis adeliae | reverse complement strand
ACACTGTGCAAGAAATTTCAAGTAAAACTAGACTTTTAATTTGAAAGAAGGTACCATAATCTCACCACAATCTGCACACCACTATCTGCAACGCCTGGAAGGCTGTAAGGAGAGAGATGACATGATAATTACCAAAAGTTAATCTGAGTTAGAACTTGCAAAGGAAATTTAGAAATCATTGTCTGGTCTTGGCACAGAATTCTCCTTCAGCCTTTTAAAATTTCTCCTACTTAGTAATGCTACTCTGAATTATTGTCATCTATATTTAAATGCCAAGACTAATGCTTCATTAGCATGATAGATTAGATTATGAAAGATAGGTAAGTAGGTTATAGGCAGGTTAAACACCAGCCTTCCAGTCCTGCAGAGAAATGCACAATGCTAAAATGAGAAGTCAGTAGATGTACTATGCATCTTTAAATGATTGCTGTAATTACATTTCAAACTGTGTCTCCCTACATGACTGATTTCTATTAATGCTTCCACAGAACACAAAATATAAAATGTATTGTTTAAAGCACATTTTCAGAGTTAAAGACTGAGCAGAACTTAAACCTCAGAATACTTTTTTGGCATCAAAACTTATGTAGCAATAAATGAACTTGACAAGATTAATAAATCTCATTTCCATTTGAATACTTTGAAATAATCGTAACTTTTCTGGTGTTTGATGGATACGAGGATCAATGAGGTTGAAGTTATGCCTATGTGCAATTCAAATGGAATGAGATAGTAAATGTTGCTCAATGGAGTACATCCAGAATTGATACCCTTTTCTGAAGCTAGCAACTTATTATAATGAGAATCAGATTTGCACTGTATTGATGTATAATCCCTAATTAGGGATCTGACCTCAATTGTTCAAGCTGCCTTCATTCTAATACCACCGTGCAAAAGAATAAATGCTTCTGCTTCAGAGCTTCCTGAGTTTCGGGTCTCAGCTTTGTCAAAATGCCCCTCTCAGGCTGAGGTAATGTGTGATTTCACCACATAGAAGTCAAATAGGTGAAGTGAAGGAATGAATTAGTTGTTTGTAAGGACACATGCAGAGTAACCAGTTTCTTTTAGGATAACAAGGAAAGGCTAATATTTTTGCCTTACAGAATATCTCTGGAACACAGTGCTGGTTAGTATGGTCTTCTCATGTTCCGAAAGTCTTCATGTTTAGCTGGGATTCTTCAGACTTAATCTCCTATATTAAGATGTCTGTCCCAAGTATTTTATAACTGAGACATCGAGATGCAGACTGAGAATTAAGGAAGGATGGACACAGACTAAACCAAAATTTGAGTAGCTTTGTTTAGTGCTTTTTAAAATTAATTTTTTTCATATTTTTTTCATATAGTAAAAGTTATAAAATTACATTATTTCAGACAACTATGGCATGTCTGATTCATACATTAAAGATGCAGTGTATGCATTTCCCCTAGTATGCTGAAGACTTAATTCAAGATACTCAGACTTTGTCTATGCTAGTATAGTGAAAAGTATCAAGAAATAGTCTCCTGCACTGGACTTTCATCACGGACACTGTCACAGTGTTAGAAGTGTCCATGGGATTCTTTGGTAGGACCACCGCCTTCTCCAAGACAATTCTTGTCACATTTTGTGTGTTAGCAGGAGTGACTAGGGGCCATTCCCAAAAGACAGTTTAGAAGTACTCTGTGTCTTGGAAGACAAAAGAGTTTAAAAGTATGGATGTGGACCTTTCCATACAATTTGTTCTCAGTGCTAAGGAATGTTTAATTTACTAGCATAGACACAGAACCCTTTTTGGAACTGACAAGATGATACTGATTCAAGGCAGCAGGGAGAAGATAAAACAGAATTTACCCACCCTCCTCTTGTCTTCGAGGAAAGAAAGCATTTGCTTTTCTATATAGGAAAGAATTGGGTTTCCTCTGCTCTTTAAAGTGATCTAGTCCAGGGGCAAGGCAGTTGGTCTTTTAAAACTGGTGTAGCAATGGAAAAATAGAAACTTGCTACAATTCTCAGACAGCTTCAAAAACAGAAATAAAGGGACAGAAATACACATAGCAAGTCTACCAGAGCTCTTAGCTGGTCTTATGCTATTACAGATTAGTCGCTGTAGATAGGGTCAGGAGACCATTTCTGAAGACATGCTGCATGCTTTGTGTGGAAGGGGAATTCCAGGAGACAAGGTGTGTATTTTTTTGTCCTAAAGCTTTCAGTGGATATCACTCTTGAATACAGTTGAAATCCCATAGGGTTTATTGCCTGGCCATACTCATTAGTGGTCTGTTTGGAAATTTGAACAATGGATAAATATTCATTCACTTTGGCATTCTTGTCAGAAAGAGTGGATGCTGTCTTCACAGTTTTAGGTGACCTCTCAAGTGCTGATTTCATTTATTTCTCCAGACTTGCTTTCGGACTTGGATGAAAGATTCACCTATGTAAAGCAAGGTCGAAGGCAGATTTTCATCAAAGATTTACCATAACCACAATGATGAACGCAGATCTATCTTTTCCAACAGAGAACGGCTTCTTTGAGAACGGCTGGATATAAGGAGTTGTAATGAGTTTTGCTATTTTTAAGGCATGAATTTTATTATTCTAAGCTGTTTATTCACTTTAGGAAAGAAAGGATCAAGAAATGAATGGCAGAAGGCTTAATTAAACCTATTATGTGTCTGTCATGATGACACTATGGTAACAAATCCATACAGACTGTCAACTCTTGCTTTAGAAATTCTCATGTTTAACAACAACAAAGAGTTTAAGCATGTGCTTAATTTTAAGCACGTATATCATCCCATCAACTTCAAAAAGATTATGCAAATACTTTAAGATTAAATACTTTTTTAGACTAGGGCCAAAGTTCTTAGCACCTTGCACCATTGAACTTAATTGTATAAGCTAAATGTTTCTAAACAACAAAGTAAGTATCACTACAGTTAAAATTCAAATAACTTGGTTTTCCAAAGTTGAAATTAAACAAAAAGTTCTAATTTGACTCAAAGCTTCATTTTTTTACCATTTTTATATGAAAAAATACATATCTTTCAGTTTGAAATTCTTTCTGATTCTCTTAACAAAAGAAAGGACTAGATCTGCAGAATTGTAAAGTAGATATGTGTAAGTGGTTTGAACATTTATGTGGGAAACTGTGGCCCAGGGGGTTGATCCAAGTCCTATAGTCACTGAAGACCTTAGCCTTGAAATCTCATTTTGTAAGAAAGATCTCACAATCTTTCCTTGTGAAATTGTCCCACCTTGCACAAATAAACAATGGAAGAGATATGAAGCAGAATCTCCACATCTGAACTAGAAGTCAGATCCCTTCCTTCAGTAAGATAACACAATTTCCTCAGTCTTCATTTACCTGAAACTACTCGTGGAGTGTGACACAAATTCATATTAATCTGAGGTTCACTGGATGATATTCTTCAATAATAAAGTATTTATGAATAAAATGCAACCAGTCCTATATACAATGAATTTTTTCTGTCATGTACACCTGGTTTGCAGGTGTATCTTAAGCATGCATTTCCCCCAGACAGCAACTTGGAATTATGCAGAAAAAAATCCAAAAGTTTTATAGTGCAAATCACTATTGTAGCTGTAGCTATTCTTAACCAACATAGTAATATTCTTCACGTTGGTGTGACGGTTTCAGAGCAAAGCAATACCCAACCTAGGCTGTATTACAGGATGATCAGGGACATTTTTAAAAATGAAAGTATGACTAGTTGCATTCTGATTTCTTTTCCCACTTCAGCTTGTTTTCATCTTTCTTTTAAAGTATTTAATACTATTTAGCTTTGTATGGTTTAGAAGAAAATGTTGATATTGTAATGTGATCAAACATTTTGTTATGTTGCATATTCTGGAATTAAAATGAGAAATCAAGGTTTTTCTCATGTATAGAGGGTTGTAATTAAATCAACTCTTTACAAATTAATACTAGGAAATTATGTAGTAAACCCAATAAGATGTCCAGGGAACATGATGGCAAGAAAGAAAACATGGATCATTAAGCTCATTTCTTAGGAGGTGAACTCACTAACAGGCTGTCAGAAGTGTGCCGTGATGGAACGGGCAGTGCACAGGCTGTCTCCCCAGAAAACTATTGATTTATATGTCTGCATCATGGCTGACTTCTTATTCTGTACATCACTGGACAGTCATGGTAGCTCATCAATTGGAAAAGGACATTTAAATTGTATCTAATCAATACCCTTCTCTGTAGATTAAATGAGAAAATAGATTTAATAAAAAATAAGGAAAATGATACAAAGAAGCCAGTGGCAATCAGATTAAGAAAATTGCAGTGAGGAGTCTCATAAATGACAGGTGAGAAGTTATTTCCCCCTACCACTTCTTTTTTTATCCCCCTACCACCATTTTTTTTAGCCCAGGCTGTAAATATCATGGAGATGGTAGGTTTGTGAAAGGTTGAATAATCCACAGATAGAGAAAAGCAATTTTGTTTTGTGACCTAATGGAATACAGGGATTGTACATGTGGCAAAGGTAAGCACAAAATACATTCACTGTTATAGCCAAAGTTGTAGTCAAAGCCACTGTTCCAAAGAGAGGCTGTGGAACCCAGCACAAAAATCTGCAGCTGTTGTGCAGTAAGGCAGGTAGATTTAGTCAATTTGGAAATTCTGTATTTTTTTCAATTTTCCATCAGGCTCAAGTCACTTATTCTTTTTTAGCTCATGTACAGATGCCGAAAGTAGCCAACACTGAGAAATTAATATTAAAGTTTAATTTTTAAATCCTCCCTTTATGTTACACAAATTTCTAACAACAGAAATAAGAGGAGATAAGAGACCAAACTAAAACCATCTAACAATGTATGTGTGCTTAGTGCGTAAGTTACTTCATAAAACTTTTACACTTTGTTATTAAGTTTCATACCCTCAAAACACTTTTGATGTTGTGCACTTCTTTAAAATTACTAGGTGTTCAACAAAGTTAGGTGTCTGCTTGCAGCAACTATGAGTTTGCTATGCTTGCTTTATTTGGCTGATGCTCTTGCCTTCATATATACACAATTTTTCTTAATGGAGTAAAAACTTAAGCTAGAATAACTATCTTTCCCTTTTCTATTTCCATTGACTGCAGAATCTTTAAAGATGTGTTTGGGATTTGAATAAGTCTTCCATAGAGCTAGCCACACCCAGAACTACAAAATTCATTAACGTTAAGATGGGCCAAAGGAATTCGGTAATTATTCCTCTAATGCTCTTACATTTTAATGAACTGATAAGAATCTTGTTAAGAAAACAATATACTTCGTATATGAACTATTCCTTGTGATTGTGAAGTATAAATGACATTTGAAGCTGTAGCAAACTGATAAGCTTTTTATTTTTTTAACAACCTGCTATGAGCAAACTTCTGAAATGTGACTTTAAACATATAATTTTTGTGATCAAGAATTCCGATTTGCTTGACATTTTGTCAGTGTTATCTTTGGGCTTTTTTCCCCCATTTTTTCTGCATAAAATTCTATTGAAGACAAAAGAAATTCCTGGCAAATATTTGCTTTTATTGACAATATATTTATCCTTAATTTCTGTTACAGTATGGGTTTTTTCTCTTTTTTTTTTTCTTACTTTCTTAAAATAGCATAAAACACCATGACCTTGGGTATGAAAGATCATAAGAAATGCAAAGAAGAGAAAAAAAGAGGAGAACTTTTTCGGTGCTTAAATCTTCATAAATGTTTGCTATGAGAGTTTAAAATTTTGAGCAGACCTTTAACTGCACATAACTGGTCTTTCCACTTTGCTCCATAAAAATAACCAGTGATACAGGAGGCTATTTCAAATGTTACATGTCTAAACATGTATAAAATAATGTTCATTTTATAACTCTTTCTCTTTCAAATCCAAAGACATTGTATAAGTATTTCAAAGTCCTATTTTAATTATGCACACAAATGCAAATGATACAGTACATAAACATTTACATTTGTAATGCATCACCAATGCTGAACTACATGATAATAACCATAGCAACTGGACTTTTGGCCATGCAATTGTGAGAAAATGAAGAGCCAATGCAATAAACATGCTCTCCTTTTTCAAGTTTCATGATATTTTGCATAGGCACATGTCCTGGTTTCGGCAGGGGTAGAGTTAATTTCTTTCCTAGTAGCTGGTACAGTGCTGTGTTTTGGATTTAGGATGAGAACAAAGTTGATAACGCACCGATGTTTTAGTTGCCAACTGAGGTTAAATCACGACAGCACATTACAGCACATGCTTTTTCCTGTAAGACAGTGTCAAAGGCCTTGTTTAATGGTCCCTGTTGTTTCCTTTTGAACTGTATGCCATTTCTCTCTTTAATTAGAAGAACAGCTCTTCAAGCTGCAAAGACATAACTATTTTCCACAGCAGTAAAACCATGCATTCAAGTGAGTCCATTAACTTAATTTTTAATTTTTTTCTGTGAAAGTGGTAAGTTTCTAAGCTTCTGGAATCCATGGCTTTCAGTGAAAAAAGGGAAACTGAATGGCATTATGTGTAGCTCTGTATCTCATAATCAGAAATGCCTTGGTTTATCCTTGGGGTTATAAATTACCCTTCAAGCCATTAGAGCCCAGTAAAATTGCAGGGCACCTATTACTTTAATTACTTTAAGGTTAGGACCTTTCCTTACAAAAATCTTTTTCAATGCTTTACTTTCTATCTACTGAAAATAACTAGAGATATGCAAGCCTGCTGTTAGCAAGCAATACTATAAAATGTCCTACTTCAACTATACTGAAATTTTATCTTACAGTATTTCATCATAAGCATGACATTTTTAAAATTCTTATATTTATTTCAGGGTAATGTAAGCTAATCTTTGTCTAGTCCATCGCTACTTATCTATATAATGCTTTAGAGCTCAATGTTAATTACTGTATGAACATAGTCTAATCTAAAGACCATTTAATTGTATACTATCTCAGCTAAGGCTGTTTTCAGGTAATTAATGAATTTAAATGCAAGAAAAAGAGTTATTAATAAATAAGATGTCATATATTACTTGGTTAAAATATCTTAATATGGAAAATTTCCTAATTTATTTCAGAAAGATTGTGATTACAGAAGTTTTTCTAGATATGAAGTAAGAGGTTTCCAAAATATTATGTTTTAAATCATAAAACCATCCTTCATGCTGTAAAGCAAAGATCTTCCCTTTAAGCATCTGAAAAGCACATTTCAGTTTCTTAAAGGAAATAAAAAGTATTAGCACTTTGGGAACCAGTGTAAACTTTATATCACCCAAGATATCAGGATGAAAGTATTGCATTCTTTGCTTCAAGAAAATTTATCTGAAATTTCTGGTCAAATTCAAGACAGTGTCTTAGATATTTTAAAGCTGAAATCACAATGAAAATCTTTATTTTAAATTTACTTTGGATCTGACTTACTAAAACATTTCTGTGATATAAGCTTCTGATAGGTTGCTATGAGTTTACAGTATGGTGACACCAATTTATACTCTGAGTTGCTGCATGATGCAAATACTGTTTCAACAGGAACACATCAGCCATTTAAGATCAGGGATTTGAAGAAGCATTAAATCAAGAGTGGGAGTGTCATGCTACAAAGAAGTTGAACTACAAATATACATTGAACTTGAAATCACTCTTGTGAAGGGGTTGCTCATGAACTTCTAAGAGAACTTCAACCAGTTATGACTCTCTATCCTTTTTTAAAGATTTCTGTGTGCTTATAATGGCCTCTTCCCTCTCGCAAGTTCTGCAGCATTGTTTGCTACACCTCAATGCTTCCAGCTAGCATTCCTCCATTAACCTTGCCTGGGAAACTTTCATTACAATTCCCAAGTAAATACTTTAATGAACAGAAGTCACATTCAAGCCATTGTAGTATAACAACTTTGATACCTGCAAAAACAGGTGCGCAAGCTAATAATAATTTTAAAATCCAGTAAGAATAAACCCACCAAACCCAACCTCTTCTTTCTTTTTTTTTTTTTTTACAACCTTATCTAAATTTGTTTTATTGGAGGAGATAATATTGTAACTAGAAGTACATGGGGTCCTGAATGAACTGTGGATATAGCTACTGAAACTCATAGGCCTTCTGTTGTTTGAGCTCCAACTCTCACTTTCTCTGTATTATTTTTTCAGCTTGAGGTCAAATGGCCACCTGTTAGCCATGCTCCTGATATGGGAACAGAAAGCTGAGGTTCAGAGCCCTGGGACTTATCTATATTTACCAGTTGTCAGGTTCTCTAACCAAGTGATTTGTTTTATGATATTTTTCTTGTCTAAAAGATAAAATGTAGCAGAATTTTCTCAGAGCTACGTTTAAGACTGAGGTCCAATAATACTGTGATAAGACCACTGTTGCGATGTTTAGAGTTTTAAACATACTGTCCTGGCATGAGGAAACTTTGACAAATGTCAGTATTGCTCCCAGCTCAGAAGTAGGTGGACAGTGCCATGATCTTGCTAACAAATACCTTGACAGGATCTGCAGCAGATAAGACTAAAGCTATAGATTTGAGAGGTCTGCCTTCACCAGGAAGGGGTGGATTAAGGGAGAATCTCAGACCCCACACTATCTCTGCTGAGTTCTCCACACCACCAGATGTGTTAGTAGACATGCAGGTAGGCAACTTGTCCTTAACCCCACTGTTCTCCAGTTATGGCTATAAGATCATCTGCCTCTTGTTTCATGGTAATGTCCTTGGATCTGAGAAATCAGGGTGGAGTTCTTTTTGCATCCCTGCCTCTTAAAAACCCCTCATGGTAGGATTTACCTAGATAAAGCAATAAAATGGTGTTGGTTGCCCTCCTGTAAAGTGCTGAAGGGAAGTCAGGGTTGGAGGTAGAATATCTGAAATTCTGTGCCTGTTTTTCCTGATAGTATGTTTGAAAAAGAACATGCTACAGATAGACCATAGCATTTACTTGGGATCATGAACTGTTGATAGCTTCTAGAAAGTATATTGTAGTGAATGATTTCAAAAGCTATGACATTTTCAGTTTCTATTAACAACAAAAAAACACTCTCAGTCTCATAATGTATGAATGTTTGCATGATATGTATGCATAAATATGGACATAAAACATGTATATTTATATACATATATACATACAAAACTATGCTCTCACACACATAGTTATAGGTGCAGATTATCCTACAGATATATAGGCAGTTTATCCCTAACCCTATCCCTACCCCTAAACTCTATTCCTAAATTTACAGTTCTTTCTCTCCTGCTCAGGTGATGTGGCAAAGTGATACATGTTTCAGGAAACCAGCAATGAGTGAAATATATTGTTGTGGAGTATTCAAGTACGTCATTAAAGGATAGCATTTAGGATAACATACTAAAGTTATTTTCCCTGATAGTTGGTTCTATTTTAGTAGTACAAAGTCCACAGAAAATCACTCCTTCCCACTAAGCATTTTATTTCTAATTTTGAGATCTTAGCCCAACAAAGTCAGTGAACAGTATAACTTGTGTAATGGATTCAAATTACCATTTAGAGCCTTATCAAGCAATGTAAAGATCTGATTTATCCATGTTAAAAAAATTGTTACTCACATGCAAACTGAAGAACAGCCTCTCTGCTTAAAATACTGCCAAACATGTTGGTGGTTAAACACTGATACTGTCCAGAATCCTTCATTTCACTGGGGTTGTTGATGATCAAACTTCCTTCTATTAAACTGAAGCGATAATCACTTTCAATGTCGATTGCAGTTCCATTTCGAAGCCATCTTAGGAAAAAAGAAAGAAACTCCTTGAGCCTTTTATGGCCAAAGGCAGGCATCAAGCTTAGCATACAGAACCTGACAGCCCTGGCAGTTACTAAGGAGGACGGCTACTCAAAGGTACCCTGTGCAGGAACCCACTACTTTGGCAAAGCTTTGGATGGAGAAATTCCACAACACGTGCCTGACAAAAGCTAAGTTTTTCTGAAAAAACACAAGTAAAACCAGATCTTCAACATCTGAACAGAAAGCATATTCTTTGTTTTGCCTATGCTGAATCAAATTAGTAACCTCTATTTTTTTCTTTTTTTTCCCCCCAAAAAACTATCGTCCATAAAGGCTTCAGACTTAAAACCTGTTTAACAGATGCATCCTTTATGTAAAAAATTGGACTTTAACCGTGCTTATGATAATCAGTGTTTCAATTCACATTTCATCATTAAAGCCTTAGGCCTAGATGAGCTTAGCATCTTCGTAGAGCTGAGTCTGCATGGCATGACAGCAAGGAACCTTTCTTTTCAATTCTTTCAGCATTTGTTCTTCTGGGCCCAAGAAACGGAGAAGCCCGATTTAAATACAGAAAGTAGAAGAGCAAGGCCTGTGACGAGCACGGAGGTAGACTGATGTACGTAGGCTGTTATGAAATAAAGGATGTCGGCAATGGACGGAGGCAAAGCAGTATCAGCTGGGCCAGGACACACGAAATTCAGAGAAGTCTGGTCCAGGGGAGACTGGAATTAGCTGGCACCTGTTCAAGGGTAATGCCTGGCAGCTACCAGGTAAATGGAAAATAAGATCAAATGAGGAGTTGGCAGAGGGAATGCTAAGTTTGGGAGGTGTTTGGGAGTGAAATGAGAAGCCTGGACAGTAAAGACAGGGATGGGAGTGAAGATAAGGTGGAAAAAGTCAGGCTGTAGAAAACATTAGAAAGTATCACACCTGAGCCAAAGCATTGAATAATTCCTGAACAAACACTTCTTTTTCTGAGGTTTCAGAAGTAACCTAAGAGTCTCATAATTTTTCTGTTGTGTGAGTGGGTTTTGGGTTGTTTTTTTTTCCCCCTGGACATTCTCTGCCAAAAAGCCTCACCCCTTTCATTCATCTCCAGACTGAAACAACAAACCCTGCACTAATCCACTGGCTGCAAGAGAAAAGATTTTGTGTGGTAGATTAATAGACTCCAGTATGCTGGAATAACCCGGGGGTGGTGGTGGTGGTGGTGGTGGTGGTGGTGGTGTTGCAGTATCTCAGTTAAAAAATAATAACCCACATAAGAAGACTTTTTAGATTTGTTTTTGTGTTAAACTGTATAGAACATGAAATTGTTAAAAGAATGCAAAGAAGAGATAAGCAGTGTGAACAGGTACGGCACAGCTATTATGATGCACAGATATTTCCTTCATCGCTAGTTCACAGTCATTCTGCAATTTCAAAGTTGCCTCAGGAAATTGCCAGGCACTTCCAAGCTTTGCGAGAGTTCAGCAAAGGCGAAGAACTTGGCAACATCTAGACTCCAGAGGCAACTTTAATGAAGCAAAATGATTATCAGTTCACCCTATCTTGTTAACATTCATGGTGAATGAGGTACAGACAGCAGAATTCAGCTGAAGTAGCTCTGAATTTTTCTAATTCCAAAGGTCAGAATTGCCAGAATTAAGGTGAACTGTGGAACTATTGTTTGCCCCCTTTTTTCATGATTGGACTTTTGATCACAGAGGACCCCTGCTTCATTCAATGTAAGAAATGAAACACCATTGGCAATATATTTATGTTGCAAAGGATACTAGGGAAATGTCTGTAGGATTCACTACATTTTTAGAGATTCATACATAGCAGAGCTAAAAAGAAGAGGAACATTTCATCTTGAACAATTTATTAATGATTCAAGATTTTGAATGAAATCATAATGAAAGTTAACTTTTACACATGCATATATATTCATATATATATGAAATAAAAATTCAAAATTAATTGATCCAGAAATGATGAGAGATTTAGATAAGGAAAAAGTCAGAATTACATGTTTTGGCATTTCCAAATGGGAACTGACACAAAATTCAGTTTGTTTTAATTAGCTTTCTTCACTTAGTTTCATTTTCAGTTAAAGTCAATGCAAAAATATTTTTTTGTAATGCTACCGCAAAACTTTGGATCTTGATTGCTGCCTGCCTATATATCTTGGGGTCCATCCTGAATGATTGTATTCCCCTCATATAATCCAAGCACATTAGAGGAAAAGCAACACTGAATTGTGTGACGTGTTTTCTTCCAGGTACCCTGACTGATCTGGGATGACAAATATAATACTTAAAATGTAACGAGCTGATAGGGAAAATCAGCTACATTTTTTCTTTAAGACAAGTGACAGATAACATTTCAAAATATTCTCATTTAGCTTAAGCAGACAGAAAGTAATTTTTAAATTTTCTTTTCAACTGCCTTTTCTATCAGGAAATGATATTGACAAAAAATTTCTAACCAGCTTATATGTGTCCTAAGTAAAATAGGAAACGCAGTGTTTCACAAGCAATGAAAGCAGTGTAGTGAAGTGGCATCTCAGGGAATTCTGCACCTGCCTTTAACTCAGTAACACTGGTGACCTGTGAGATCCCACAGGAAGCTTGTGAATGTCTGCATTCCTCATCGAACGTGTCTCAGTTATGTTCTTTATTGTTTGGGTCCTGACTTGTGATACTAAAGTATGATTTGCAGAAATGCCGAGCAAATGGAATCAGTTTATCTCAGGGAGTTATTCCCTAAATGAATGCATTTAGATACCTTAATGACTGGAACTCAAGAAATTAAAAATTGTTATTTCAGGGTAGAGCTTGAACAAGGGGAAAAAAGCTCTTTGCAAGGAAGAAGAAAATCTGAAATGATGTGAGCATTCTCCATTCTGTTAAAATGAAGTAATGTCCTAGCAAAAAAAAAGAATTTGTAAACAGGTTATGAACACTGTGTCATAAGTTATTCAGACTAAGGAAATGAATTAAAATGGCAGAGACAACTTAATTTTGGAATTTTTGAGTGCTTTAAATGTTATTTTAATGTAGCTTAAAAAACCAAAAAGTTGTACTGTGCTTTGGTTTTGGCTGAAAATAATTCTTAGCAGCATGGGTCTCACAGCCCATGTAAATAAAGATCTCTATTGTCCAGTGTTTGTAGATAATAGGACAGGGTCTTTGGTGATATGGAAATATCCCTTCTCCTCACTACTTCATATGCCAAAGGTTGGGCAGTGGCATACAACAAACCTTTGCCTATCTATCTGTAGCATTTTTTGAGGCTAATTCCCTCTGCACCTGCCCTGGAGAACAGTATATTCCTCACAAAGTAATTTATATCTCTTTTCCCTTCCCCCAAATGGTAGTGTGTATTGCATATGCTGTACAGACAAGTGGCAACAACAGAAGGAGGAGAAGTTAAACTGTGCTGTTAGAATTAGGCTTTTCAGGTCAAAGCTTTCCTTGCATGAACAGCAGTCAGGAAAGTTTGTTTACAAGTCTGCTGACACCAGTTAATATCTGGAAAACTGAAGGAATGGATATCACAAAATCATAAAACAGCCCAGGTTGGAAGGGACCTCGAAAGATCATTTGGTCCAATCTTTTGTGGAAAAGGGAGCCTAGATGAGTTTATCTAGCATCTTGTTCAATTGCATCTTGAAAACCTCCAGTGATGGGGACTCTGCCACGTCCCTGAGGAGGTTGTTCCAGTCAATGATTGTTCTCACAGTAAAAAATTTATTTCTTATACTGAGATGAAACCTCTCTTCTATGAAACATCCCTTTGCAACTGTTGCCGCTTGCCTTCTCCATGTGGTTCTTTGTGAAAAGAAGAGCCTCTGTCCTCTTTGTAGCTGCCCTTTAAGATATGCTGAAAGTCTGTATTTGTTGATTGCATTCCACTGAGAAAATGCAAAAAACAGTTGGACCAAGAAAGAAAGGAGATGACATAGGTTCTCCAAAGAGAAAATCTCCACAAGAATAATGAGGTTGTCTGGGAGGGCTGAACATAGGGTTCCCCTCTTTTGGTGGGAATTTGTGCCTTTTCCTCATGGTCACATGCTATGTTTAATGGACTGATATCACTTTAACAGTGTGTGGAACTAATATACATATTTTTTTATCAATAAAGCAATGAATATGTAATAGAAATTACACAAGGAATGTCAATGAGGAAGAATGCAACATAGCTTTCATCCCACATGGTGAGGAGTTCATGTAATTCCAGTTTGAAGAATTTCTGGCCACTCATTCCTAATCCCATGTTACATGTTCTAGTCATGCCTGTGCTGTTTGGGGAGGTTGTGCCATGCATCAGATCCATTTAATGACTCACATCTGTTGCAAAGAGGCACATTCAGTGCTGTTGTGATGGGGATATCTGAAGATTGTACTGCCTCTGAATTTCTTCCAGCCATAGAAATGCAAGTTTTGTGATTCAAATAAGTCTAAGGAGAATTCATCCAGAATGCTAAAGAATCAGCAAGTGAAATAAGTGTAAAAGGTAAAACATAAAATGCAGAATTGATGATTGTCACCTATGACAAAGCACAACAATAAGAGTCCTTATGTTCCCTTTGTAAGTGAAGAAGGACTCTATGAGAAAAGATAAAGGGTGTATGGAAAAAAATAGTCAACCATATGTTCTCCCAGCCCTCCTACATCACTTGTAATTTGTATAAAATATGAGCAGAGTCAGATATAGCAAATGTATAAGGTGACTGCAACATACTGTTCCCACCTGTAAGTGAGCACCATTAATAAACTAAAGTCTCAGGTTCACAAGTGTGTCATAACAGATCTGTATAGTACATATCTGTGGCATAATAGTCTGTATGGAAAAATAGGCAACAGACAAAGGAATAAAATGGTGGACTTGTGAGTGAAAAAACACCAAATTTGGCTCAGCCATGGTATCCTGTATTGCATAGTCATGTTATTTAACGTACCCATTCTTTACTGCTTTCCCTATAAAATGGGATAGTATTTCTTGGCTTTATAGATCTTTAGAAAAAAAATCAGTTAAAGATTTTGATCTTGTCAGCTGATACAGACACAAGACAAAAAACTGGACAAAAGGAGTCCCTCCACATGGATAGATATGATGCACAGAGAACATAATTTGAAACTTCACGTATCGCTTTGCCTTTATTCAATACCACTTATGTTCTTGCTTATTCAGAATCAGAAAAAGCATTCAATCAGGAAAGCCATTTGTGTCACGGAGCTGTCTCTTTTATGTTGTTCTCCAAAGCACACTGACTCTCAGGGTGGGATTGCAGTGGCTAATATTCTGAAAACTAAAAAAAAAATTCTAAAACAGGTACCTGTATGTGGGAGTAGGATTTCCACGAGCTTGACAATTCAGAGATACTTTCTTCTCCTCAGAATCAGTTGGAAAAATCACATCATCTGGTTCTTGTACAAACACTGGCCCATAGTCAACACTTTCTGTGGAAATAGAAGTGCTATAGTTTAGGAAGTCTGAATAAATGTAAGTATATTATAGCTTTTATAAAGTGAGATTAAAGTATGCAAAATTATGTTTGTTTTCCAGAGGCTCATATCACATTACTTCAGATGCTATATTAAAAAGCAATAGTTCAAAGAAAAAAAAAAGATAAGGAAGAAATATTACTAAGTTAACAATACAGTATATAGTATGCTTTAAGTGTTCATCATGCCTTAAAATGGCTTTCTCATCAGACATATTTTGCAGTCTAATGAGCAGCTTGAGAGAATGAAGCCAGCAAGAGGAGTTAAATCTGCTTGTAGAGAGCAAGGTAAACAAAAATTTTCCTGCTGCTTGCAGCAGCTTATCTCACAAAGAACTAAGACACAGTTTTCCCCTTTATGTCAAGGAGCTGCTAAGAAAAATCACTTGTAAAATTAATGGCAGCAACTGGTGGCTACTATTAAATAACATATAGCAAATTCTGACATTTCATTTTCCTTCACTGTCTTCTCTAATTTTGGCATGTATCTATATCTTCATATGAATTTACATTTCTGAACAAGAAAAGCTGGATAGACCCATAGAATACATCTATGACTCCAATTCATTCATATTGTGAAGAGGGAAGCGTAACCTTCAGAAAAGTAAAAGGTTCCTGATCATGTAGGTCTGAATAACTAAAATGCTCACTGTGCACTAGAAGACTGGATTTTTAATCAGCTTAGACTTTCTCCAAAGTCTTGAATGATTTAGTCCCATAATGCTCTCCAAATTTAGACTACTAGCCTAGTGATTTGAGTGAGGGGAGATAGTTACATTGTCCTACTACCTGCAATGAAACACATGGGAGCAGGGTTTTCTCTGTCAGTTTTATGGTTTCATATGTTCACATCATAAAAGTCCTCCAACTGGTACTGAGGACAGCATGACACCTTAAGCAGTTTATAACCTCTTGATATATTCGTCTTATCAATACCAGCTTGAAGTAAGAAAGGTGCACCTGAAGACTTTGGGTTTTGGTCATTGACTTATAAAAATTATTTACTGCATTGTTCTACCAAGTCCACACAATTTCAAACACATGTTATGGGTTCACAGTTTTGGGAACTGTGACTTTTTTCATACTGCTAATAGTTTCAGAAAGTTTGGGTGGACAGGAAAAGGTGCATGGGACTATGAGTCTTGGTACAGAGAAGAAAGTCCTGAAGTCTGACAAAGGATGAGAAACATAGGAGACATAGGTCATAGTATGCTAGTTCCGAGATGCAAATTTCCATGTCTTTAAATTCTGCGACATTTTGCGTTTCTCAATTCTATTATTATCATATGGTGAAAAGACCACATGAAAACCCATTATGCTATTCAACCTTCCTTTTTAGTGACTATATACTTATTACACACTTAGTTTGTCTTTTTACACTGCTATTCAAGTGCAGATTTTGAAAATATCTTTATTTTCATGTATATTTGCTTCTGCTGAAATACTCAAATAATTAGCCTGTCAGTTTGTAAAGACAACAAATAAGAGCAGCAGCAATTAGTAGTTTCTGTTTTACATCATTTTCAAGTTTATTAGCCCTTTTTGTAGGACTGTGTAAAGGAGTGTGGATTGTTCTGCATATTTACATTACTTCCATGTTTAGGTATATTACTTTAGTTGGGTGTATTGGCAGAAATATATTTTCTGGGACAGATATCTGCGTTATTAAAAAAACTAAACCACAGTAAGTGATTTCTGATATGTGCTTATATTATTTAACTCCAGTACTAAGTTTTGAGCACTACAGTGAGGCTGCCACAGGGACAATGAAATCAGCTGGGAAAACTTTTTTAAGAAAGGAAAATGTGGGTACAAAAACATTGTATGGATATTTTCTTATAATTTGGTTACCTGCTTCTTACATTGCACAAGATAAAATACTAATGAATCAAGCTAGAGTCTAGCAAAACCAAGAATTAATTAATGAATGCAAAACTAAATCATGGGTTTAGATTTAGGTGTTATTCCATGCAGATTAGTAGGTGTATGGATAGGGAGTATATTCATGAAGCTTAATGATTTTTATCTTCTCTCTAGGAGTGACTCTGTAGAAAAAATAGAATCATAGAATTGTTTAGGTTGGAAAAGACCTTTAAGATCTTCAAGTCCAACCGTTAACCTAGCACTGCCAAGTCCACCACTAAACCATGTCCCTAAGCACAACATCTACATGTCTTTTAAATACCTCCAGGGATGGTGACTCAACCACTTCCCTGGGCAGCCTGTTCCAATGTTTAACATGAGGAAATTTTTCCTCATGTCCAAGCTAAACCTCCCCTGGCACAACTTGAGGCCATTTCCTCTTGTCCTATTGCTAGTTACTTGGGAGAAGAGACCAACCCCCACCTCGCTACAACCTCCTTTCAGGTAGTTGTAGAGAGCAATGAGGTCTCCCCTCAGCCTCCTTTTCTCCAGGCTAAACAACCCCAGTTCCCTCAGCCGCTCCCCATAAGACTTGTGTAGTCTAGGTTTGCTGGAAAGAAAAGAAAAGAAAAAGATGCAATGCTAGGTAGGTGCTGGTGTCACTAGCAGTACAAGTGTTCTTTCTACCTGTACTATTTGCACCAGTAATACTGAAATACTGTGTTGCACTTTCTTTTTGGAAAAATTACCTGAACTCTTTAGGTGGAGGCTGGCATTCTTAATGGTAGTGGCCAAATGTATACTTGTGCTATGTGGAATAAGAAGAACAGGTTTTATTTCTGCCTGCAGTGAAGACAGTGGTAACAGAGAAAGTTCAGTGCATGCAAGTCATGTTCCTAAAAGATTAAAAGATGTAGTTGGCTGCTAATCTGCATTTCAGATGGAGTGTGGAGTACTAGCAGAGATTATTTGGAGACTCAGAAGCAATATAATAGTGAATAAGAACGTTCATCAGTTTGTAGCTAAACTGACTAAATGAATTCTTAGTAAGATCATCTGCACTGCAACAGTATAATTGAAGAAAAAGGTCTATTCTGAAGAAACCAAAGGACTTGCTGAAAAGTCAAGACTATATGTGTATATATATATATAAGGCTTAATAAAGGGGTGATTAAATAAAATGCAATGGGGTGTGGTAAGTGATATGCAAGAAATCATAATAGATCACCTAACAATACTATCTTCATTTAAACTCCAGTGACAGACTTGAAACTGAAAATCTTAAGTGTTCTATGCCTCCTCTCTTTATTTCAAAAGCGATGAAGGAAACACTGAAGATGCAAATATATCATATTTTAAAAATATTTTAAAACTATTTTTTCAAATTAAAATACAGGCTGATTTATAATTAAAGAGAAAACTTAATTTTCTTATACATAATGCTAATAAAAGCTCAAATAAAATGAAGATTTGTGAAGGCTTCAGTATTTGTATCAATGATGGGCACATAGTTTAGCTAGCACTTAGCATCTTGTTAGAGGTAATGGAAAGTTCTGGACTCTTCCAAAACTGACCTGGAACATCACTGGAGGCTTACTGTATTCTCTTTTCTATGCAGGGAGTTTAAAGCTACATTGACACTGTGGGACTTGAGAACATTTCCCAGAAGCCAATGCATGCTCTGCTAATGCTGCTGTTTCATGTGGGATGAGGCTCAGGGATGCAGACCTCATTTCCCTTCCCCTAATACAGATAATGGAGGTAAAGCCAGCTTGCGAGGCATGCAGAGAGTCATAGTGTGAGGCTGCAGATCTGCAAGTCAGTCATGGAGCCAGGACTGAGGACTGAATTGGACCGAATGGTGACTCCACAGCCTTAAATCTCTGAAACAGAGCAATGTGAATAATCACACTAAATTTATATAATCAATCCATTTCCCTAGAACAAATTAAAAAAACCAAATATGCATGGCACTCATAATACAGAGATTTCTAACACTGGAGGATAAAAGTCTGCACTTTCAGTAAAATGTTTAATAGAATTTTGGCTTTTACCACCTTACAAACTTATCAGCTGTTATTTTAAGTAACAATTATTTATTAGTAGTTCTCAACATTTTCATATCAAAGAATCATAGAATCACAGAATTATAGAATCATAGAATAGTTTGGGTTGGAAGGGACCTCTAAAGGTCATCTAGTCCAACCCCCCCGTCGTGGGCAGGGACATCTTCAATTAGATCAGGTTGCTCAGAGCCCCAGCCAACCTGACCTGGAATGTTTCCAGGGATGGGGCATCCACCACCTCTCTGGGCAACCTGCGCCAGTGTTTCACCACCCTCACAGTAAACAATTTCTTCCTTATATCTAGTCTAAATCTACCCACCCTTTAGTTTAAAACCATTCCCCCCTTGTCCTGTCGCAACAGGCCCTGCTAAAAAGTTTGCCACCATCTTTTTTATAAGCCCCCTTGAAGTACTGATAGGCTGCAATAAGGTCTCCCTGAAGCCTTCTCTTCTCTAGGCTGAACAACCCCAACTCTCTCAGCCTTTCTTCATAGGAGAGGTGTTCCATCCCCCTGATCATTTTCATGGCCCTCTTCTGGACCTGCTCCAGCAGCTCCGTGTCTTTCTTATGCTGAGGGTTCCAGGTGCAGGACCTTGCCCTTGGCCTTGTTAAACCTCATAAGGTTCACACGGGCCCACTTCTCCAGCTTGTCCAGGTCTCTCTGGATGGCATCCTGTCCCTCTGGCATGTCGACCGCACCACTCAGCTTGTTGTCATCTGCAAACTTGCTGAGGGTGCCCTCAATCCCACTGTCTATGTCATTGATGAAAATATTAAACAGTACCAGTCCCAATACGGACCCCTGTGGGACGCCACTCGTCACCAATCTCCATCTGGACATTGAGCCCT
>NW_008824231.1:5177045-5177409 GCF_000699105.1 Pygoscelis adeliae | reverse complement strand
CCATGCTACGTGCATTTGCATAGAGGCATTTAAGTTGGGCCCCCGATGAAGCTGTCTTACTGGCTGGAGTTCCTTTGTGCTGCTCTTCAGGTTCTCTCCTGATGACCTGTGATCCTTCTCCAGGCTCTGGGCATCTATTGCTGGCCCTGGCATCAAACTGGTAGGAGTGGGATGGATTGAGGTTCCCTTTTCCTGGCATCTCTGGTTTAAAGCCCTCTTCACCAGCTTGGCAAGCCTATGACCGAAGATGCTCTTCCCCTTCTCTGACAGATGGACCCCGTCAGCCCCCAGTAGACCAGGTTTCTCAAAGCAAGTCCCATGGTCTAAGTAGCTGAACCCCTGGCTGTGGCACCAGTCCCATAAC
>NW_008824231.1:5174417-5176796 GCF_000699105.1 Pygoscelis adeliae | reverse complement strand
TGCGGGCCCCGGTAAGCAGCACCCCTCTCTAGAGAGTGCGTCCGGTCGGCAAATGGGTGCCTCCGTACCTCTCAGAAGAGAGTCGCCTACTACTATCACCTGTCGCCTTTTCTTAGTGACGCTGGTTGTTATACTGGGGACTGCATTACTGAGCTCCAGCGCTAAAGAAGAGACTTAAGGAACCATAATCTTAATCTATAATTTAAAACATTCATAAAACATATTAATTTGTAATTTAAAACATTCAGTTCCATGGTAAATGAATTGTTGATATTCAGCATTCAGATAAATGGCTTCAAATTTATCCTGGAAATTCTGTAATCACCATACTGCTTCGCAGTTTTCAATTTGTTGAAACTGTTTAATTTTGATTCTTGAATAACACCATGTCTTCTTTACCTTTTATATTGCCTGTATTGTTTCTGAGGCAGACATGCCCCCTGATAGAATAATGTGCAGACTAAAACCTGAAGTGCTTGGAGAAAACATATGTCTAATGATCAGAATGGGATTTAATCAGCCTTCTCAGGAATAGGTGAATCTCATCTATCACTGCTTTTAGGGACTGGAGATTTTAAGTAGGTGGTAATGAAGTTCAACAGTTGAAAAGTAGATATGCATTAAAAGTTCCCTTTTCAATAACTTTGGTGTCATTGCCAATCTTGGTGCATTACTTGATTCAGGAATTCCAAGCTGTATCTACATTAATAACAACAGTGAGTGCTTTGGAAAGCTTGATGTCATTCTGCTTGAGGATTCCCAGTCTGAAGTGGGTGACCATGTGAATTTCACCTGATTACAAATGGGAATTTCTTCATTTCTCTTTTAGGAATATTGCATCACTTATTAAACACTTATTTAGTCACCTTCAAAAACCTAGATACACCTTCTTCAGCATACAGCATAACTGCACATTGATTAATATTTACAGAGATTGTTCATATGTCATTTTACACATTAGACTGGAGGACTGCTCAGTTATGCTCAAGAAAGTCAACATCAGGATTAATAAACTCTGGTTCTTAGTCCCAGGTCTAATCAACTGCATCAGCCTGCTCTTTCTGATGAGAGTCTTCCTTAAAAAATTAATCTTTGGGTCTTACCACAGTTTGATCATGAACAGTTGTAGCAGTATATTCTTTGAGACCTTACGCTAGTCTCATGAGTAACCAAGGTGAGGGTTAGATTTTTAGATGACAGTAGACATAGATGATTGCCAAGGAAAAAGAGGAAAAGAGGGCCTGATTATAAAATCCACTTGAGCAGCTTTACACATATGAACTATTCTACAGAAGCAAACAGGCTTATATATGTGTTCAAATTTTTACAGGATTAGAAATGCTAATCATTTGAGAACCAAACTGCAGAAGAATTCGTAAGCTAAAATGACCACCACTCCCCGCTCTATATCCACAGTACATACACTCCAAACAGCGCTACTGCAGTGCATTACATACCGGGGCAGGTTAACCCTGGCCGGCAGGGTCCCCCCCAGCCACTCACTCACTCCCCTAGGGGAGAAAATAGGATGCAGAAGCTCCTGGGTCGAAAGAAAGACAGGGAGATCCCTTACAAGTTACTGCCATGGGCAAAACAGGTTCAACTTGGGAAAACTTATTTCCAGTTAAAATAGACTTGGGTAGTGAGAAACAAAGACAAAAATTAAAGCAACGCTTTCTCACCTTTTTCCAGGCTCAACTTCCCTCCTCCACCCTGACTCCTCCCAGCCATAGAGCTGCAGCGTATGACACAGGATCTACGGGAGATCTCTGGAGTGGCTTCTTTGGATCAGGCCAGAGACTCCAGCATGTCTGAGCACCCTGGAGACCCAACTTCAAGCATGTGAATTCATCTGTACAGGGTGTTCAGTTCCTAACAGATAAATACCCAGTGCCATTTGGGAGGTCGTGGGGTGTCTGAGACCCCCAGGCAGAGCAGACCAGCCCTACCCTGTCCTGGTGTAGCAGCTACAGGCCAGGTGAGGCTCCTCACAGCACCTGAAGTGACACTGAGGAGCCTGTTTCGAGACACCTGATCCCTGCTCTCTGCAGCCAGGCGTGAGCTAACTGTCCATGCACAGAGACAGCAGACTTCCAGGTGTTACAGTTGGGATTAAAATAAGCATTTAGTGCATTTTTTCCAGGTCTCATGTCCTATCTGCCAGTTTCATGTATACCCATAGCATATTAGGATGTAAGACAGCCCAAGTGGTATGTACATCAGCATGTTAAACACCTGAATTGCTCCCCAGTGTTTAGACACCACATTTATTTGTCTGCACCCTCCTGCTGAGCTCCACCTGCCTCTGTCCCAGCCCTGACAGCAAGGAGGAGGCCCAGGGGAGGTGGGGTGGGACAGGACAGTGAGGGGCCATGCAGT
>NW_008824231.1:5173151-5173503 GCF_000699105.1 Pygoscelis adeliae | reverse complement strand
CCTTGCCCGGAGGCTGGAAAAGCCCTGGGCAGGGGCTGCCTATGTTGAGCGAGGGTGGCTGCTCCCTCTGTTTGTTGATATTATCTTACCTTTTGCAGCCTCAGGCCCAGACAGGGACAGGACCAGACCATGGCAAACTCCTGACCTCGGGCACAGTCAGAGAGATTTGCTACCTTCTGCAAGGATGCTGACAAAAAGTTAAGGCATCAGGAGTCTGGCAGAGCCCTGGGCAGGGCTGGCCCATGGTGAGCCAGGGTGGCTGCCCCGGTTTTTTTGTTATCTTGCCTTTTCCAGCCGCAGCCCCAGACAGGGACAGCACCACACCACGGCGCACTCCCGGCCCCTCCCTCCG
>NW_008824231.1:5142935-5173066 GCF_000699105.1 Pygoscelis adeliae | reverse complement strand
TCACAGGCAGCTGGAGGCTCCCCACAGCCCCGGACAAGGGGAGCTCCGTGCCACCCACCCTCTCTGTCTGAAACTGACCTTGACATAAAAGTCTCTGATTCATGAACCATTGGCTGGTTCTTCTGGTTTGTGTGGTCTTTTGGGGGAAACCTCCTGGGCCTTTTCCTTATTGTCCTTATTTCCTTATTATATTTAATTTATATATCTGTGTATATGTGCATAGATATGCTATATATATACATATTTTTATACACATGTGTGTTCTCTAATCCCTTCAGGAGATCAATTTATGTCCAAAAGCATCAGGTTTGTTTGCACCCATATTTTAACTAACAGTGACCAATGCTCTTAAACAGGACAGTCCTGTGTGAGTTTTTTCTTTCGAACTTAAGCAAGAGCATAAGAGGTTAATATTTAGCATACGTATTAAGTGTATGCCTATTTCAATTTACTATTTTAATTTCCCAAGGGAAATATTTCTGTTCCTTACACAGGCTTTTAGTAAAACAACCAGTTTTCTATATCTTACTTAAGTGCTATGAGACCAGTGATTTATTATAGAGAGGCACATATGTCTTGGGATTACAGGTATGCATTGCAACCAAGCAATGTAACAGCTAGCTTGTGGTCCCTTTACAAATTTTAAGTTGCCATTTTCAATCTAGGCAATTAAAAGCACTAAGTGCTCTCATTAGTATTTACTATTTAAACTGGTATTGCCCAAAATGCAAGAATATGGAAAACATTCCAAATATTAGTAAAATCCCTTTTTAAATTCTTGAGTATTTTTGAGAGCAGTACTCGAATATTCTTTGAATTCCAAGGTTCTCCTTGCAGCACATTTACACCTACAAAATACCAGAGTGTATGACTTCTTAGTAACAAGTATTTACATCCTCACGGGAATGGAAACTGGAATCCGTGTATCCTGCACCTCAGACAGTAGCCAAAATGTGGTTTCTCTCTCTTACCTACAGAGACACTTTCATTCTCTCCCTCAGTTACTGGTGAAAGAAAACCAGATGTTCTTTAGCTCTTCTTGCTGAGCAATGCAAATACCATGAGAACAAACTGCAGATGAGAATAAAGTTTCCTGTACTTTCAATTCTGTAGTAACTGAAATAGTGCCATTCCTCAACAGTCAGCTTTCTTGCCACCATCCTTGATATAATTCCAGGTCAATAAATACACTGTGAAAAAGAATGAATTCCTGGAACCCTGGGAACACAGAGGTGGGCAGGAAGGAAATATGCCCTTGTTCAAAGACCTGCATTAAAGCTGCATTGGCAGTATTATTTTTAGCATCTGATAATTCTGCGTGCTGTACTTTTAAAGAATAAAAGAAATACTGTTCTTTTTAAAATGTTTTCTTAAATAATTTTTTACAAATATACTTGTCTGCAGAGGGAGAAGGTGTAGCAAATTCTACACTGCACTGGTCACTTGCATCAAATATCATTAGTGTGGTTTGACCACTGTCTGCAATGTTACAGTACCATTCAGGGTATATGACTAGCATAAATAGTCATCTTGGTGCCATCTTCTCAGTCTGAGGTACTGGTGAGAGGAAACAGCTCTTTTCACTCTGGTATTTTTCACCAAGCAGACAAGGTATCTGAGGGGATATGCTCAGGCAGCATGTGAATAAGGGGGAAGGAGGTATTCCTTCAGGTCTTCCCCATTTCATCTGCTCAGGTCCCTTTAGGAACACTTTTTTACTGCAGGTGATACTGGTGGATGGCTTTGCTAATCCCTCTGCAGGTGGACTAGAGAGATCTTCAGACAAAACATTTGTTTTCAGCTGTTATCCTGACACACTGACAAAATTTGTCTAAATGACAGTTGGGAAAAAAAAAAAGTTGTTCTCCTTTGAAAGCAAAGTAACTCAGCAAAATTTAAAAAAATAAAAACCACAAATTTTTACAGGACCAGGAAAACAATGTTTTCTTATCTCTCTACCTTTTTTTTTGCCCATTTTTCAAAGGCCTGTTGAACCCACGTGAAGATGGAAGAATTTTCTAAAGAAAAACTACAAGATACTGTAAAATGATAAAACTTTTAAAGCAGCCTAAGAGGAGGAGTCACTAACAGGTCTTTCATCCTAAAATACACATTGGACTCTGCATACAGACCCTACTCAGAAAAGTACCTACTTGACATATCATAGACCAAACCGTATCCCAATGATCTGTCAGTCCTGGGTATTAACATGTTCAGGATATGTTCAGAAAGTTGCCGGAGCTGCTGATAAGACTATGTATGTTGCTGAAATGTGCATGTCATCAGAATTTATTAAAATAAAACAAAGGTGTTTCATTTCAAATTGGTCCTACAAAGTGAAAGACACTTTTTGGTAAAGGTGGATCAGGTTTTAGTGGCACTCATTATCAAACTCACTTTTGAATTTCTTTCTTTCCTGGTTTGTTTTCAGTTTGTGCCTGTATGCACTTGAGGTGATGACTCTAAAGGACCTTCTGATTAACCTTTGTTACCATGGAAACAGACAGTTTAACCTGTTCAGTATATTCAGAAAATATTTTAGATGTATAAATAAATCACCCTGCTTTCAAAAATAACATATTGCTTTCTTCAACTAAGAGCTAGAAACCCTCTTTTTTTGGCTTAAATGCTGAAAAAATGTATTAACGTCAGTGCTAATGTTGATTTTACAAGTAGGTTCTATAATAGAACCTTTCACTTAACACCTAAGAAATAAAGAATGACTATCTATTTTATTATCCCTATAATCTGTCAAAATGTAAAATTTCCTTTAATATAATGAAAA
Organism: Pygoscelis adeliae; assembly: GCF_000699105.1. Lineage (NCBI taxonomy): Eukaryota > Metazoa > Chordata > Aves > Sphenisciformes > Spheniscidae > Pygoscelis > Pygoscelis adeliae. The sequence continues at coordinate 5,170,281 of NW_008824231.1, read as the reverse complement.
AGAAAAAGCGTACTAATTCATCACAGCAAAATGTGTTCTAATGATTAAATCTCTGTGTAACAGAGTTTAACATTAACAAAGGTGGCTGCAATTTACAATAATTATTTTGCATATATAGAAGCAGACACACACATATATATACATATGTATAATTATAACACATTTTTATAAAATACATTTAATCTTAAACTATGTTTCAGTTAACTTAAAAGTCAAGAAACTTTGAGGAGACTTTCCTTTTGACAGGTAAGTTCAGGCAGATACACATGCCCTGAGGTACCTACATTGATTCTAGTACGCTGCATGCTGGAACAGTGCACAGTACATGCATGACTGAGTTTAAACTGCAAAGGAGATAAAATTATTTTCTCATATTTTCAGATTTTTCTTTTCTGAAGCAGATACGTTTATTTGCTTATTAGGCAAGATAAGTTCTTCTTGTTGCTTGAAAATGCTTTCTCTGTTCTGTGGCCTGAAACAAACATATCTGTTCTAAACTTAGTTTATACTATCTAAACTGCATGCCACATTAATCAATATTGCCCAATTTTTTTTAGCAATGAAAAAATTTTTAGTAGTTTGTGTCTTAATTCAGACTGGTAAGTGCTGAATCTAGCAGATGGTGTGGAATCAGGAATTCTCATTCGATTAAAATTAGATTCAGATCTTACACATCTTGAGGTTCATTGATTCAAACACTTTCAGTTGTGAACTGGACCCTGTTCTTTATTTTCTTCTAAAAGATATCAAACCAAAGATGGAAGGATAAAAAGAGTCTTTATTCAAGGTTAAGTTCTATTATCTTTACTGCAGCATTTCCAAAAGTTTTTGGAACAGTAAGAAAATATAAGAGTTTGCAGTTTTATGATTCTTCAAGAGTATTTCATGAATAATTCACACTTTCTATGCACATTCTTTAGTCATGACTGTACACGTTGATACATAGCTTGAAGAGAAGGACTGTATTGCCTTATCTGCACATTTACGCTAAGTAATTCCATATAGTTTAAATTCAGCAGTGAGCTACAGCATAGTTCTTTTAATTTGAGATATCAGGAAACACATGCTGAATTGAGAGTGCAAATTAAATGGCATAAAGTCAGTATAGGAGGACCTTTATTAGAAGTCATGTCAGGCCTCTGAGCATGTCTTCTGGGAAATCAATTGAGAAGTCGCTTGAGAACCTGTATACTTGTGCAGCTAATAAAACTATTTTTTTCTTCTTATAGCAAACCTGGCTCCTGAGTGTATGCCATATATTAGATGTTTGGATTATGCAAGTTCTCAATCGTAATAACATAAAATAAGTTTCCCCCCCTCTTATTAATGACCTCTCACTTGTAGCAGTGGTCAGTCATAACCACACATGAGCACAGGGTGCTGTAGCATTTCCTCATTTAGGAGGCCCTCTCCAATAAACATGAGCACTTAACTCTATCACTTATCACATACCAGTTGTAGGAAGATAACTAAAATATCTTTCCTTCAAGAGCTCTAAAAACTGAAAAAAAATACTTGAGGCCAAATCAAAATCAAGAAATTTGCTAATTTAAGCAATGGAATGCCAGATGATTGAGATAGTGAACTTATTTCTGGTTTCTAAATATCAAAGATATTACTTCAAACATAAAGTTATTAACAGAACTGAGAGAGGTTTAGAAAATAAGTTGCATTCAGCTGCCATAGCAGATCTGTTCTTGCCCTCTTGGATGATGCAGATTATCCTACCTGGTCTCCTGACACAAGGTCCTCAATCCTGCCACACCAGAAGTATGCTGGTCTTTTCTAAGTCCTGTTTCATACCTGTGCTTGTGCCATGCAGGTGCTTCAGATAATCAAGGGCTTTTAAAATATTACTCAGGTGCTTCAGATTTACCTGTTTCTACAACTGTCTACACAGCTGGATGTGCAAAGACCTGTAAGCGGTGGAGTAACTCTCCTAGGACTCTTTTATGCAGTCCTTTGAAGAAAGAGTTGAAGTCCCTCACTTGAGTCAAGTGCTCTGTTCAGTGGGGCTTATGAGTTATGGACCTTTTTACACTTAATCTCCAGTCAGTTGTTCTTCACTTCCTGCTGCAAAATAGAAGCAGCTCAACTGCTGAGTTGGAATGTGGCACCTATGTTTTGAGAAGACTCATGATTGCTGACCTATATCAGGTATGATCTCAGCATACCTCCTGGAAATGCCAAGGATTTAGGTGGTAGAACCCTGAGGATCCCCATCCCATATCACATTTTCTTAGAATGAGATGGGCATAAAATTTTCTCAGCCCTCTCAAAGTAGGGATTTAAGCATAACAGTCAAACTTCACATCAAATTTAAACACAGTCAGCCGCCTTTTTGCCAGCTGTTTTTTTTCCAAGAAAACACGATGGAAAAATCAGGGTCAATCAGGGAGGAGATGCTTTATAGTTCCAGCTTGTACGATATTATTCATAAAGTCTGTATTCTTTTGTCTTGCAGCTACCAATTTCTTCTCCTTCAGTCTTTAGACATTCATGCCATTGAAGACCAGGATAATACACTCTGGTTCTAATCCTGAACTTTGATTTTGACCTGCACATATCGGGTTGGCTGGGAGGAGTTATCAGTGTTTGGTGCATGGGTAATAACTGAGTTCAGTCTAGCCACCGTTTACAAAGAATATTGCAGAGGAAGGACAAATGTAGAAACGTGCTCCAGTTCGAGAAATGCTATCAAACAGAATTTCTCTGCTTGCATGATTCAAATTGTTTGTGTTCTAGATCAACCTTAATTCAGGGAACATATTTATGCTTGTATATAAGCCATTTCTGTTCACAAGAACACATACAGACACCGTTAGTTTTCAATACATGCAAGGTACTTTCTAGGGGAAAAAAAATACTTCACTGAGAGGAGCAGTAATCCTGTACTCACAGTCATTATACTGCATGAATGTTGTTGAACTGTGAGGTATTAATCATGATTCTTTGCTCTGTTATTTCCTTAGACAATTATGTTTAAATATCCTCTTAACCTCTTCCTCTCTCCCTCTCCTTCCTTCCTCCTTTTCTGTTTTTCTTTCTACCTTTCTTTGAATGTAATTCAGATAGATATTATCACTAAAGAAATGGTATCAGAAATGTGGCTCCTTTAAATGTAACCAAATATGAGAAAATGTGTACTGTTACTTTGAATTATTGCATCTAAAGGTAAATGACACCATATCACACTGATATGTCTATCCATGCATGCACATGTGTGCATCCATGACAGAGTTGACTACACAGAGTAGGTAATGTAGAGAAAAAGTAGTTTTATAAGATTTACTATTCATGTTTAATTTACATTACTATCATTCATGATTAAATTAGAAAAACTCCAAAGAGAAAAAATATATATAAAAGAGGGACTGACATTTTGCTATTAGATGAAATTGTGCTGTAATGGAATTTCAAACCACTAGTTTGCTATTTTCATGTAGCAAAAACTATGTAATACTATTCTGCATAGGAATCTTTAAGAAAGAATGTTTTAACTGGTGACTTTAAGGCTAATCTGAAGAACCTAAAAGGAAAGAGGCCTGTTTCTACTTTGTGATGTTTAAAAACATTAAAAATGTTGTCTGAGAAATACTGAAGTAAGCTGATAAAAATGTACTGCTTTTGAAAAATGTTTCAAAGATTCAGAGAGGGAAACTAGACTTACCATCATGTTTGAAGGCCTCTGAAAAGTGATAGAGGTTTGTTGGGGAGTGATAATGTTGTGCAGCTCCTCTCCAGCCTGGTGAAGATACACTTCCTAATGAAGGACTGCTTAATCGTGGTCTATTCTTTGAATTAAATGAGGTTAAAGATGAACTGCCAGATTTGATTCTTAGGATAGCAGCATATGAAGTGGGGAGACCAGGAACAGCTTCTGAATATTCTGAAAAAAACCCAAGAAGTGAACACTGAATAAAGATAAAATCTATCACTTCTCAAAAGAATATTTAGTAATGCAGTAGAAAAATAGAAATTTTTTATCTGTAAAAGGAGTGTTAGAGACTCCACAAGGGATTCATCTAGACAGAACTGGGTAGCAGCATAGAGCTCTAAGACAGAAAATTCCCCTGAAGTTTCAACACAATATAAAAATCAGGTCGTTATTAAATTTCTTACTTCTGGTAATATGAGTTTTCAATATTTTCAATTCTACTTCTATGACCCTAAGTCACTAGTAGAAAAGTGTCTGCCAAGCCACCATCTTTCCTTCACAGCCTTACATTACTTTATATATGCAGTGTAGAAACATTGGCTGAAGCTAAATGTGCTCCTCATTTCAACACTAATCTGCAAATCAAGTGGGCTAGCTAAAAAGCCCAAGAGCTCATATATGCACACATATCTCTCCCAAAAACATGCACATGCCAAAGTCACCTCCTTTTCTGTCTCTGCAACTTCTCTTTTTTTCCTTTTCTGCCTGTACCTAAAGTTTCAGTGTCTACAAATAAAGAATAGTGCCCAAGTTTTTTGGTCTTCACATTGGCATAATGTGAACAATGAAAAACTATGGTGTTCAAAAGCTTTGAATAGCAGCACACTCAACTGAAATAAAATCTCTTTGAAATACAAGGTCATGGCCTTGCTGGAGAGCTTTTGGAAAAATATTCTAAGTATAAATATAATTTGGACTATTTTATATTTCAAATTCTTTAAAATTAGAGAAATATGCATTTTATTTTATGAAGATTGTGACAGAGAACGCTTAGAATCTTACCGGTTTTGGAAAAGGTCATTTCAGTACAGTATTTATTGTCTCTGATCAGCTGTTAAAAATGCACCTCTTCTACCTTTTAGAATAAGGTGGAATTTGGCAAAAGCAGATGACCAGTATTTTAAAATTACCATTTTCATCTATGCATACTCTAAATATACAGATTATTTGATGATGTCGTGTCTCATTTAAAATTTGGATTTAAATATAAGTTTTGACAATCAGATGGGAAAGGCACTAATAAGGAGAACTCTGTTTTAAGTTGTTTTTCATCCTGGTCTCACAAACGATCTATGTTATAATGTGCGTCATGCTGTTTTGTATATCATAAACATAACATCATCTTTCCTGGCCCACAAAGGCAGGGGAAATAGAACATCATGGTGATAAATTAAAATGTAGTATGAAAATATATCTTATAGGACCTCTTCAAACATTATCATTGGAATATAAATGTGATTTCACAAAAAATATCTTTGATTGTCTTTCAATACATTCCTTCAACATTTTGCAATATTGATATTTTTTAGTTCTTTTAAAGTAAAATTTTTCCATAGGGGGAAAGTAAAGTAAAATCTTTCCAATTCCAGGGGAATATTGAAAAAATCTTTAAAAATTCATATTAAAATCTATCCCCATTAAAATAACTTATTTTCATTCTGATTTTCCTGAGGTCAGAATCTCAAGGTCATTGAGGTTTCTTGAAGAAATTTTTATATTTTTGACTTATTTTGGTCTCACCAAATGCTAATTTATGAACAAAAATATTTTTGGCTTTACAAATATAAATTATTTCAGCTAAATGAGCTGCAGTAGAAATGTCCATGGTTAAACTTATCACATTAAATGCTTAATGCAGAATGGACATCTTCCTCTTGAGCAGAGAAGGAAGACATTCCCTGGGGAATATGGATACAGGAAAGGGATAAGACTCTCTCTAACACAGTCTACATCAGAGGATAGAAATGCTTGGTGGTGAACGTAGCAGTCCTGGTGGCAGGAGAGCTAATTAGTTGGGCACTGTGGAGCTCCTCAGATCCTCACAGCTCAGATCCTCTGATATCCCCAGGGTTGCTGATACCCTCCATGGAAATGCTGCAGGAAATCTGGAAATGGGCAGGTTGGGACGCAGTCCTGTTTTTCTCACATGGAGCTGGGATGCGACCAGATTGTATCTGGCAATAAGGATGCAAGGCACCATGCAAAGGGCTCTTGTTTTGAAAAGGCATCACATGTTCTTCTGCTTCTAACCCAAGGTGAACAAATGATCTGTAATCTACATGAGATGGACAAGGAAGCAGAAATAAAATGCTAAATTAAAAAGTGTGGTGTCACAGAACTATTCCTGTGTATATTTGTATACATAAGTAAACTATGATATAATTCTAACAGTGATACGTATTCTCTTTTACAGGATCCATTTCTACAGCTTTAAAAAAAAAAAAGTGGAAACAGTGGTGATTACTGTTGGGAAGACATTCCTCCAGTGTGCACACAGACATAGAAGAAATACACACTGGAAGGAATTTTACTTTATAATAAAAAAATGCAGACCTGCCTTTGGTCCAAACTTTACAACACAGCATAATAAACCTTAATAAGATTTCCAAAGGAAACATGATTGCAATCACATATATAATGAATGTACTGTTCCTTGAATATTTTCTGCAGATACAGGCACTTTTCTATTTTCAGCATGGTATTTTAGCTCTATGCTATTTGCCCTATGTCAAAGGACATGGATTTGGGAAAACTTTATGTCAGTACTTTTTCAGCAAATGATAAATACTTTGTGTGACTGAAATACAGTATTATTAGGCTGTTAAATGTACTATATGCCATACATATATCAGTAGTAAAACTCTCATGTCTGAAGACCTTTTAAACTATGCAGTCCATTTGTTGACAGCAGAAGATAGTTCCTTAGATGATGTTCTGAGTATATCAGCTATTCTAGCTTGAGAAGATTCAAATAATTATTCTTATGTCATTTCATTAGGAAAACTATGAAACAGTCTTCTTTGATGGGTAGACAGAAAGGCTTCCTGTGCAAGCTAGAGAGTCTGAGCTGTTTATTGCTGCTTTTGCAAAGAAATGGAGACTAGCAATCAGAAATTAAATACTAATACTAATAATTCTGATTCTTAGATAGACCATTTAATATAGCTTCTATGTTCCTATTACCCTGTATTGTCAGCTTGGAAAGTGGGTGGAGCAAGCACACAACTCTGCATGTTTCTACATAAACATACTATATTATAATTCTTCCTTTTGTTTTCAATATTAAATTTTTCAGTTCAATGACACACTGAGAACAAAATGCAGCCAGTCCCCTGCTCCTCTAGAGAGTCTGCCACTTCGCTTTTCTCCTTGCTGTGTCTCTCATTCTCTGCCATCTCCACCTGCTTCCATAAAAGTCTCTCAGACGATCTTGCTCACAGGAGAGGAACATCCTTCTACTGGGTTCTGCTGGATCTATCACCCAGCAAACAAGTTAAGACAAATAAGTAGCCTTCCTCCCTGCTGCCCAGGCACACAAGAGAAACAAAGGGTAGTACGCATATATAAAGTTATAAACAAACATGTCAAAAATTTTCTCCTCCATTACACTTAATTCATTTACCACCAGGCCAAACTGCAGATTATACACACATGGGAGAGCAAAATAACCATTAATCCTTTCAAAATTGTACTATGAAATACTTTTTCTTTTTACTCTTTTTAATTGGAAGGGCATGTCAACTTATGAGACAAGGCATACTACAGTTCCTAGTAAGCTTGAGGTAACAAGTACTCCTGATCTAATTAGTTTGGGCTCAGACTTTATGTCATTAGGGTGAGTGCCTGGAACAGCTTCCAGGCAGAGGAACGCATCTGGAGGGGAAGGAGGTTTGAGGAGTTGCAGGAGCCAGACAAACGTGGAAGGTTAAGCAGTCAGTGGGACTGGATAAAGGAGAAAGTACAATAGCGAGACTTGCTCCAGGCTGCTTAAGTTTTGCCAACATATCGTGTTGCTAGAAAAAAGTAAATAGAAGCCATACTGAAATCTCCAGTGGTATGCGGTCTCTCTTTCTGCAGAAGTTTGATTCAAAGTGCAGGTTTTGCTAATGTAATATTTCTCATTTTTAGGCTATGACTCTCCTGTTTCTCTGCATACATTACACAATAAGCTACTCCAGTAAATAGGATTCAACAACCCTGGAATAGTTTTGACAACTTCTTTTTGCGGAAATAGTATGTGTAGGCAGCTTGGTGAAATGAATTTGTTCTGTGCTGCCTCATCAAGTCAAGAAATCTGTAATTCTTTTCCCACTTAAAAAGAAAAAAATATTTTAAAATTCTTTGCGATCTAGTTGAATGGGGAATACTTGTTCCACAGTGGTAAATCCAGGGTTTGAAAGAACAAAAGAATCAACATGATTTCAGATGGTATGAATGTAAAGTACCATGGGAAGAAAGAGAAGGAAAGGACACAAAAGTCACTTTACGTGGTGAAAAGGTCCTGCAGTAATGGCAGTATTACGCAAGCTGGTTTCTGACCTTTCATGGTATAATTGTTTTGTTTGGCTGGGATTAGTGATCAATCTGAAATTTCACCCTGACTCTGGTTGCTCTGTCGTGTTCATGGGGATGCTCTATCTGAGTAAAGTTTCTCTTGTAAGACATAACTGGAAATAGTTAATAAATTTTACATAAGCAAATATTTCTTGTTTTGTTCACTGAAAGCCTGTAGCCTGTGATCATTACTGACAACTAGAGCAGAAATCATGCTTAGCTGAAAACAAAACCTACTTCCTAATCTGAACATTCGCCTCCAGAGATTTAGACTTCTGAACTGCCTAGTTGCAGTGGCTTAATTAGAATATATTTTTATTGGAGTACTATTTACAATAAAATTATTCCTTTAATTTGGTTTGGATCAGACTTCTGAGACTTGGGAGAATAAATTTATTTTCCCTTATTTAAGTACATAGTTAAACTGCTGGAGAGTAGATGTTACTCTCTAATGTGTTTTTTAGCTTTACCGTTCTACCCTTAAAATCCTTGAGAATTTCCATCAAAACCTATGGGTAGCTCTCAACAGTCTGCTGCATTTGAGCTTCACAGTGAACTTATATTTTCCCTAACCTCATTCTTAGAAATAACTTAAGTATTTGGGATGAAACATCCAAAGGTTTTTCAGCTTCAAGCAGAACACAGATAAGGAATATATAGGCCCAAATGGTAAAGATATTAAGCAAACCAGACTCAATAAAATCAGTGGCTTGGATTAGCCTTCATAGTTCTTTGCACCAGAACTACCAGATTTATAGTCATTTTAACAACAGTATGACAGTTTTAAGATAGACTATATTTTTTTATTCCAAGTACATGTTTTCTTAAATGTGATTTCCAACAGCAAGCTGTGATTTGAATTAGTTTTGGTAACTTTTTAATGAATCTGTGTCAACTCATTAAATTATTCATACATCTTTTATTATTTCCAGCACATGCTGCTCTTCAGCCTTTCTTTGGTCAGATTGAACACAATGAGGTAAAACAGTGCCACAGGTAATAGAGAAACTGCCTTCTACTGATTACAGAGGTTTTTTTCTTTTAGAAAAAGCAAAAATATGAATTTCAAGATCATTTGAAATAAATTTACTCCTATAATCTGTAATAGCTATGTCAGGTTAAATTTGACTTCATTTCATGTGTATTGTGGGAGAACTAAGCTGACTCTGAGAGAAGGGGGATCTTTTCCCACAGGATGGCATATGCTTATACACGTTCCTTAGGTACAGTTCATGGGTACAAATATAAACCACAAATACTATCCTGTTATATTTTATCTGACAGATTTGTTTCAAAAGGCAGAACATATGTCAACATAGCTCCAACAATGGTACTATGTAATTTGATCAAAATACATTCTTTTTTCAAACAGAGAAAGATGACAAGGCAAATCCACTGAATCTATCCCCGAACCTTCTTTGAAAATTGTAGTGTTTGAAATCTGTGAAGAGTAAAGGATTCTGACTCTTGGAGTCATGTTTTGTTTTCCTTCATTCCTTTTTTTTTAAGTGACTCCTGGTCAGTTACTAACTCATTGACATTTCTCAACTATCTAATTAAAATGTAGTCTGTCTTATAATACTTGCAAATGTGACCTTCATTTGTATATTTTTGCTAGCTAGCATGTTTAATCAAATGTCACTAAGAATGCTAACCCATTTTTTTCACTGTAACTTTTAATTACATTTTTTCAGTGGAAGTGTTCCATCTTCTAAGTTTATGAAAATATGTGCCTTTGTTCTGTAAACCGGATTGTATCACTGTTGCTCCTCAATTTTTTAAACAGAAATATATTTTCTGTCTTATTCTGTGCATGCACATTGGTTTCCTTTTAGACTGCTCGATGACATATTGCTTGGAAATAACCTGAGAGAGAGATGCAAGAATAGTAGGAAACTCTGTTGATAAGGTGTCCATCCAGGGGATCTCCTTATGAGAACTAGGATTACTACTAAAACACAGCAAAATGTCAATAAATCATGTTTTCCTGATGAAATGAGATTAACTGAAACAAAAAAAAAACCCCAACAGAACAAAATAAAGAAAAAAGTAGAAGCCAGCAGATATACTCGAGAACTGGTTAGTGCATCTGATCCTCCTCTGCACACTTCCCACTGTGAGGTTTAGTTTACATGCCAGAGATTTCATTTCAAAGATGCTATTATATCCCAATTATTACTCAAAACAACAGGCAATGCAATCATCAAAACCAAACAAAAACAAACAAAAAGACTGAAACCTTCACCAGCAACCTCATTTTAAACATCTGGAATCTGGATGTCTACGTGTGAGCTAGTGAGGCTGGGTTCACTTTACAGGTAGTGAAAAGGAAGAGGGGCATCGTGTGATGTGATGGACATGCTCAGTAAATGGCTACTATTTGCCACAGGCTTTAAAAGGAAAGTAAGGGGAGTAGCTGAGATGTCAACATTTCAACTTGTTCAGATGTCCATTGTCTTAGTCCTCTCATCATAAATCAGTCAAGCTTCATTTGTGTCTTTTCTGCTCAAAATGTCCAGTTGTTCTGCAGAGGAGTGAAGCTCAAGAGATTTGAATTGTTTTCCAAAGCAGCAGTGGGGGCTGATTTAGAAGCTGGAAGTTCTCAAGGAAAATATGGTTGGTGGTCTTCATCAACCTTTTTCACCACAGATTTGATAGTACAGGAGAGGGAGAAAATTAATCTATTTAAGATGGTCTTTCCTTGGGGAAAAAAATTTTTTTGCCAGGACTTTGGCCAAAATAAGTAAACCTTCAATCCAAAAATTGTTCTGTTGAACTTTTCAGTAGTCCAGTGTTCAAAGGAAGATACACAGTAATTTAATTTGAAAATCCAAAATAGCCTCTTACTTTATAGAATTTGCTTTTCTCTTAGAAATCTGGTCATACAAGGCAGCAAATTTGAGAATGTAGAATACTATGGACAGATATGGAAAAAAAAAATTAGGGATATATTTTGTTTTCCTTTAAAGTAACAAAAGGAAAGTGCTATGAAGACTTAAAGCATTGACTGAAAGATAGTAAAGAATATTTTCAGCAGCTATTAGCAAATGAATCAGCATCTTTGGAATATTACACTGTTAGAGCTAATTTAAATGTCATGAATTTTTATAAGGAATTATTTTGAATAATATAAAGATGCTTTTGTAGAGTTAGTCATTGTTTCCCTTCCTACTGAAAAAAAAATCTATTTTCCATCTTACTTCTACTTCATACTCATAATGCAGCAAATAGATGACTCAATATACGCCCAATTATTCCCACTTTGCATCCAACATATAACATCCACCAGATCAAGCAAAATATACTTTAAAATAGAACACCTTCAGCTACAGAATGCTTACAACTGCAATAAAAAAAATAATAAAAGAAATAATATATTCAAATTATGGAAGAACATTCATCCAAAGTAAAGTAATTTTAAACTGAGAAAAGTGCTTTGAGATTATTGTCATATTTTTTCTATCAAAACACTTAATATTTTCTCTTTCAAAACATGCTAATATAATATACAGATTACAACTAGTTAGGGTATATTTCTGCCATAGCTAGGCTTCAAACACAGTGATTATGTTCAGTAAGTGCTTTGCACCTTTTTCAAATTCACTGAAGTCATGTAATGAAAAGTGCTTTTCAGATGTAAAAAACATAAAACTCTTCTTTGAAAACTCTTCTCATGAACTTGTTGAAGGAAAATTTAACTCCAAATAATATCAACAAAACTTTATAATTTAGCATATTCCATCTAGCTCAATATTTATTACTTCTGTTTTGTGCACTCTTTAAGACCAGATGTATCTGACACTTTACCAATGCATGGAATTTTTCTGCCTGTTTGTCTAATAAAAAGGAGTTTTAGGCCAGCTTTGTTTAAAAAATAAAATTTAGAGCAGACAGTGTAGATAGCTGAGGGCATCACTACTCTCATGCCACCCAAGAAAGAGAATGTAGAAATTAGCTGCTTCTACATATCTTGTGATCTTTGGCCTGAAGGAGTAGTGCTACTTACTAGGTGTAATTTGTAGGCATAAATGAAGACGTGCCCTAAGACTCCTACGTGGTTTTGTTTGTCAATTTTTAGATATGCTTCATTGTCCTACTTCTTCAGGTACTTTTCATACAATATTTTTCAGCTCAAACATGACACGTATTCTCTAGCAGGAAAGTATGGAGCATTACTAATGTGAGATCCATAGATTAACCTACACTGCATGCTTTTAATTGAAATCTTAACTTATTTTCCCTGTGGCTGATGATCATCAGAGTGAGCTGTCAATTCTGAATGTGAAGGGAGAACCAAGTACCAAAGGTTAACTATTTGAGCACAAATCAATTAAAGTAATTAGACGGATAGAAAACCTTATTTCTAGCCCTTCCTTCCTACAACGATATGCATATCAATGTTAGGTGGACGATAATAGATCAATATAGATAGATATACAGATATCTATATTGATCTATATAGATCCACAGCAAAGGAGAAATTTTTAATTGACATTGTTAATATGAAATGCATGATTAAATTATTAATACCATCATGAAAACTGAAGCAGTCAAAATCTTAATAATCAGTGTGCAAAGGAAACTACCTGCTGATTTTCTTGGCAATGGAAATGTGTTTACATTTGTAAAACCGTGGTTTTTTAAGAGATCAAATGGCTACTTGGTCAGAAAAACATAATCTAGGATGTTGCTCGCTTTTCAGAAAGGTTTTGAAACACATCCTGAACTAACTTGAAAATACTGGTTTGTCTGCTGCTGCTCAAACACAAGCTCTGGTACTGCCTTAAAACTACCAGATGTTGCTTTCAAAAGCCACATTTGTGCTTTCTCCGATGTCCTTCAAACAAGGAATTAGCTTCTCAAAAACATCTTTATTGCTATCTTATCGTATTCCCTCAAAACTACACCTGAAAACTTGCTTTTTTGGTGATGCCATTGCATCCAGGCCAGCTGGGTAGCTGGTGTGAGAGTTATTACTGCTTCACATTTTCTTGTGTGCTCGTCAGACTTCTTCTTTGGTCTGTTTTACACAGTAAGCTTGCTAGCAAGGAGTATGTCTCTTTGCTTGCACTTTTTCCTGTCAGTAAAATAGGCCCCCCTGCAACCATGGATCATATCCCAGCAGAAGCAGCACTGACTCCAGACTAGTGTCCTATGGTGTCACTGGGGCAGTGACTGGGCTGAAATGGGGCCCTGGGCTGTGGGCAGGGTGGGAGAAAACCACAGGGTCGCTCAAGCCTAGCAGAGCCCTCAGGGCCCTGACAGCAGACTCCCTTCCCGGCAAGGAGTGCCTCACACCCTGCGGAGACCTCAGCAAGGACCTGCTATGGAGTGGTTTAGTTGCTGTGGGTCGGCACAGGGCCATTTTAAGGGACACAGAGCCAGAGCAGGGACAGGGACTGATACAGGGACATGGCACGAGAGGCTTGGGACTAAGGGGGGAGGGATTCAAACCGCCTATGAGGAGTCCTGCCAGGCTGGGGGAGGATCGGGGAGCTGGGTCCAAGCCTGACTAATGACTCATGTGGTTTATGTGTTATAAACAGAAGCACAATTCAGCCTATGATCTTTACCATTAAAATGAAGATTTACTAACAAAATACTGAAAGCAAAAAAAGTTACTAGAGTATATGTATATGAATGAAAACTGTGTTCGTCTGAAAAGAAAGGAGGCTACTGCTTCAGGCACACATCACCAAGCAGAGCTTTCCTCAAGACACAAGCACACTTCACTATTCAAACAGCTTCCCTGTCTTCAAACCTATGTGGGTGGAAGAAACTAAAAGTTAAAAGAAATTAGCCACTTATTTAAAAGAAACTGCTGGAAATAATTTTAAGAGCATATTATTACTTTTTATACATAGTAACAAGTGTAGACATCTTTTCATCTTTGGATGAGAAAATCTGTGGCATTTTTATCAAAGTATGGAAGTACCATGAACAATAAAGTCGTAAGGGTTTCCTGAAGTAATGAAAGATGAATATAGCTTTCTGAGAAGAGACCATGTATTAATAAGACAGAAAAACCAGAATTTGACAGGTTTAGGTAATCTACAAATTAAGATTAGTGTGGAGAGGTAACAGCTGTACAGTGTATAACTTGTTTAAATAATTTTGCAAAATTTCTTATTATTATAAGGGAATGTCCACAGTTTGGAAGCTATGCAATTAAACAGAAATCAAATTAACATTCAATGCAATGAGTACAAGAGCAAGAAATTCTAACAGTGCTTAATGAAAATAATAAAATAATCCACTAAAAGTTTGTCAATTAACATTTAGTTTTTGAGAAGGATCAATTTTACTTTGACATAGAAATTTGTGCATAAGCTTTTGATTAGCACAGAGATATTTATGATTCACAACTAAAGTAAAGCTTCCTTTAAATTGCAAAGTTAATTAAAGGTTACCTAGGACAATGTAAGTTTTTCTGTTCCCTGTGATACACATTCTTATGTATTATCCCAGTTATGTGTATTTATGTGTCCAGGGGAAGGAGTCTTTCATCCCCTTTAAAATATCTATCTCCCGGTTCAAAGCATTTATTTATTTTTGAGGCAGCTAATGTATTCTTCCCTACCCTTGGGTCCTTCCCTAGTTCTCTGTGGTTTGCTTTAGTGTCTGCTAAATATTTTACAGTGCACTCTCCACCTTGGCTTGCATCTTTGAGACCTTTATGTGGCTTAGTCTTCCCTTAGGAATCCTATAAATTAATCACTGGATGCATTGTCAGTGTAAACAGCTATTGCTAGCAATTAAACAATCCTTACACACATACAGTGAAATTCATTCTGGTGCTCTGGACAAATACACTGGCAAAGCACTTCTTAAGCATTTTTGAGTATTTAAAATGGCACATAGGTCTACAGACTGTTAAGGAGGGTAAGATTTTATGTTGCTTCTGAAGTGTTTTCAAAAGTAAAAAGCAAATTAAAAAACCCACCTTATTATGATGGACATTATTCCACTGTCCTCCTGCACAGAAACTACAGTTCTATGAAAAGATACATACTAAAGCTTGTCTTTTGTCTTCTTTGTCTGAGATGTACTAATAGAGGTGAACACACAAACCTTTTGAAACATCCAAAATTCTTCCAGTCTTTGCAATGAAATAAATTAGAGTTCACTGTGCAGGAATTTGTATTTGCATAGGGTAAATCCATAACAGACAACATCTGCACACTATTTTCCTAAATTGGAAATAGCTTTGTTTTACTAAACCCTTAATATTCCACAGCCTTTTCAGGTGATTCTTAATTCTTCTCCTCTATGTTCATAGGGGTTGTTTTTAACCACAGGATCTGGTGGATGCTTGTGTGCATTTCCAACTATAAGCCTATTCTGGTGGTGAGCCTGGCACCCTCAATGAAATATTTGCAAATTCAAAGGAAAGCCATCAAAGGGATGCAGCCATTGAGACAGACTAGCAGTTCCTTGAAGGACACAGAATTGAACTGTTCATACAGTCCTTTATAATGGAAAAAAGAGAAGCTGTACAGCTGATCTCCAACAGAGTGCAGATTATTTAAAAATAATAATAGGAGTACTGAGATAATTCCCTGACACAACTGTTTTGTTACACAGACAAAGCAAAAAGTGCAGTTTAATAAGGAGCTACCTAGTGGTTTACTAAACTTTAGAAATGCAATGATTTAATTTTCAAGTTCAGCAATAGATTTTATGGCTTTGGGGCAAAAAAATCAAATTACCAAAGTTTATCTCACTTAGAACTTCAGCAAACTAGTCCTAAATAGTGCTTCCATCAAATGCTTGTAGAAGTTAAAGTCTGAAAAGACCTAACTTTGGCAAAAGAATGCCATATAGAGGTGAAAAAAAGGACTTTTAAGTTATGACAAGATGAAATATTAAGGCAATATTTATGGTTCTGTTTGCATGCAGAGAGATAACTTTTGAAGTTTGATCAATTACTACAGGTAAGAAAGAGCAGAAGATTGACTATAAACTCAATATTTTAAAATATTTGATCAGATTTTAAAAGGAATATAGATCTCCAGGATTTAGTCCCATTGTCAAAAAATTATTTAAGCACACAGAGTCTCATCTTAAAGTGCTGCTATACATAGCGGGTTTGGGACTCAGGGGATTTCTCCATCCCAGTCCCCTGGAGCCAAGCTGCTGTTGTCCTGTGACACCAGGTCCAGGCACTAGCAAGGCTGAGCATTTAACCGCACTACAGACAAACACACACATGCAAACTACACAGTCAATGCTGGACATCAGTGGATCAACACAAACAGGGCAGTGCCTTTACGGGCAGCACCTACACACCAGCAGAACAGACATTAACCTCACCTAGGAAAACAGTTTGGAGGAGGTTTTAATGGGAAAGCAGTACAGAATGAGACAAGCAGGGGCAGGGCATGGCAAGATGAGTGTACCGACCAGCAGTTTATCTGTACCCAGCTACCCCTTTTATCACAGAATCACAGAATGGTTGAGGTTGGAAGGGACCTCTGGAGGTCTTCCGGTCCAACCCCTCTGCTACAGCAGGGCCAATCAGAGTGGGTTGCTCAGGACCATGTCCAGACGGCTTTTCAATGTCTCCAAGGAGGGAGACTCTGGGGAACGTGTCCTTGGTCACCCTACAGTAAAAAATGTTTCCTGATGTTCAGAGGGAACCTCCTGTGTTTCAGTTTGTGCCCATTGCCTCTGGTCCTGCCACTGGGCACCACTGAAGAGAGCCTGGCTCCGTCCTCTTTGCACACTCCCTCCAGGTATTTACAGATATTGATAAGATCCCCCTGAGCCTTCCTTTCTCCAGGCTGAACAGTCCCAGCTCTCTCAGCATTTCCTCATAGGAGAGATGCTCTAGTTTCTTCATCACCTTCGTGGCACTTTGTAGAACTCTCTCCAGTATGCCCATGTCTCTCTCATACTGGGGAGCCCAGAACTGGACACAGCACTCCAGCTGTGGCCTCACCAGTGCTGAGCAGAGGGGAGGGATCACCTCCCTCCACCTGCTGGCAATGCTCTGCTTAGTGCAGCCCAGGATACCATTGGCCTTCTTTGTGGTAAGGGCCCATTGCTGGCTCATGTTCAACCTGGTGTCCACCAGGACCCCCAGGTCCTTTTCTGCAAGGCTGCTTTCCAGCTGGGTGCCCCCCAGCATATAGGGTAATGGAACCTTAACTGAAAGTCTACATTTCTCAGGTCCTCTGAGAATTCAGTAAGAACGTGCAGATAGATATAAAAACTTAATCCTAGAGTAAGCACATGTATACAGAATACTTTGCTCTCAAAGATCAAAAGCATCAGTGTTTTGGGTAACAGGATTTAACATAGGGCAGAAAGGAGTTTTTCACCTTGGTAGTAATATTAACTAATATTAGAAGGTAAATTAGCTGCTTAATTAATATTAGCTGCTTTCCAGCTGGGTGGCCCCCAACATATACTGGTGCCTGGGGTTGTTCCTCCCCAAGTTCAGGACTTTGCAGTTCCCCTTGCTGAGGTTCCTGTCAGCCCATTTCTCCAGCCTATTGAGGTCTCTCTGGATGGCAGCATGATCCTCTGGCATTATCAGCCACTCCTCCTGGTTTTGTGTCATCGGCAAACTTGCTGGGGGTACACTCTGCCCCATCATCCAGATAATTAAAAAAGATGTAAAACAGGACTGGAACCAGTATTGATCCCTGGGGTACACCGCTAGTCACTGGCCTCCAACTAGACTTTATGCTGTTGATCACCACCTTCTGAGCCCAGCCATTCAGCCAGTTTTCAACCCACCTCACTGCCTGCTCCTCCAGCCCATACATCAACTGCTTCTCTAGGAGGATCTTCTGGAACACAGTGTCAAAGTCTTCCTGAAGTCCAGATAGACAATAGCCACTGCTCTCTTCTCATCTACCAGCCATGATCCCTGGCATTATCTCCATCCCTCTCTACGTTCACAGGTTTGTTTGTCTTCGACCTACCTCCATCCCTTCTTTTCTCTGCATTTGGCCCTTCTCAGAAACGTCTTGTAACAGCTATATCTCCAATATTTCTCTCCGCTCAAACATCCCATAGGTTTGCTCTTTCCCATGAGATCTGTGACAATCTTGGTTTGCTCCTTATCAGTTACAACGTTCTGGCTGAGCCTCTCCATGGATATACCTGAGAAGTTCCTTCAGTGGCCCATCAGTCAGTGACTTGAGACCCTGGGTCTTTGACATTGCTTCTGTTATCTCCTTTTCATTAAGGCTTCTGTACCTAGGTGTTTAATTTTATACTTTTCCTGCCTCTTGTCCTAGTGTTTTAAGGATAGACCAGATAGCCTTACATTCCACAGCTCATATAAGTGCAGTGTATTTCCCTGGAAAGCATCTGAGAGTAATATCCCAACCAGTGTTTTCCTGATTTCTTTTTTGGATGGGTTTCTCTTCTTCATTCACTATAGTGGGGCCTAGGGAGACTAAACTTCCTAAATGTAGCCTTTGGGAATATTACCTTTATTCTCAGTGAAAGTCAATAGCACGTATGTACCTCAATCAGGTTTAGAAGTTGGACTTAGATCAGCCTCAGGCTATTTATAATCATTTTACCTTCCCAATAACTTTCAGAAAACTGAAGAATCCATTTTATAGGTGTCATAAATGTCAATAGCATATAGATGTCATATATATTTATGGTAATTTATCATTATTATTAAATATATATATTTTGACAGTATAAAGAGGTTAGCCTCTTTGAGCAAACTGGACAAGGTATTGTTTAGATTACCAGTGACTGAGAATAATAATTAACAGATGAGAAGGCACAAATTAAGTAAGTTACACAAAAAAATTTGCAGATTATAACTGCTTTACATATTATACATGCAACTAAAAGATCTCACATTACAAATAGACTTCACAATTTTATTCTACAGGGTGTTTGAAGGAGGATGGTGGTCTGAAGTCTCAAATAAAGACTCACAGTCAAAATGATTTGATAATTAATATCATAATGCAGCCCAACAAAATGCCCTACAACATCATCCCATCCAGCAGTGGGCAGTCACATGCCTCTTCGTAGACTGGTCAATGACATTACAGCCCCAAAGAAATTACCCCAAATGCTTTGCCTAGTCTTTTGATAAAGTCATTGGGAAGAATTCCTATTAGGAATTAACAAGAAGAAATACACGATATGATAATTAAAGCTAGAACCAAAGTATGTTTTCTTATTACTAACAGCAACAAGAAGTCTAAAGAGAAAATTATACCACCATGCAAAGCTATTATAAATTTGCAGGAAGGATTCTAATAAAATGTATAAATGTATTAGAGCCATCTATGTGGGAAACAAATCATCTGCTAGCATTGGCACTGTAACAGATGTAATGGGATTACAGCTGGAACCAGCACTGAAACACCATGGCAGAAAAACTTAGTCCCCATATGTACGTCAAGTGAATAAGCAATGAAAACATAAAATACAGCAGAGAAAAATGAGCACAATTTATTTTAGAAGTCACCACAAAGGACTTTTCTAAGGCAATCACAAACATCTATCACATTTCAAAGAAGCATTAGTTTGCCAAGCACTTAGGGGAGTACACATGGATAATAATAAGAAAAGACTTGTCATGTCTCGAATTGTTTTGGCTTTATTGCTGATTTCCATTTCAAAAAGTAGTTGCCATTTTGTAGACATGGAATATAGAAGGAGTTTTTAAGTAAGGAAGATTTTGGAATCAGTCAAGGCTATCTAAAATGTAGATACCTTTCCAGGAGAATTTGTAATGGTTCTTTTTGCTACAATTTAATTTAGTGCTGCCATATAAGTAAATTTTTGAGTGTGAATAGCACAGAACAGAAAGATTTATTCTAAGTCTGGTTGGTATATAGAACTTCACTGTAAACACAGTTAGTGTGACTGTTTT
This sequence comes from Pygoscelis adeliae, assembly GCF_000699105.1. Taxonomy (NCBI): domain Eukaryota; kingdom Metazoa; phylum Chordata; class Aves; order Sphenisciformes; family Spheniscidae; genus Pygoscelis; species Pygoscelis adeliae. Next base: position 5,150,146 of record NW_008824231.1, on the reverse strand, counting down.
GAAGCCTGAGGCTATAGCTTTCATTTCAAAAACTTCTCAACAAAGGAAAGATATTGAATCAATAAGCCTTGTCATTTCAAGGGAATTTGTATTCCATGGGTTTTATGTTCCCATCTATGTTTTGCATTACTAAATGACAACAAATGTCAATCATGATAATAGAGAAAATATCTTTGCTTACCTGAAATTTCCCTTATTTTGAAATAATAAAGTCCATAGAATTCCATTCTGGGAGGTTTCAGCCAGTGTAGCACAGAGTCAGACATGACCTATCAGTCACCAGTAGGAAGGGTGTTTTTTGGGATACACTTCCAGGCACATGGCTTCCAGAGCCAAAATATTTCTACCCAGTTTTGATGGCAAATAGCTTGAGGGAAAAGGACTACAATATCTACTAATGAAGCATATGGGAAATTCAACTTTGCAATAACATACCAAAATCTTTTTATGTCAGTGCCCATCTCTGTTTCCAAAGCAGCTTGGATTTTTGGACCTCATTAGTCAAGAAAGTCAACCTTATGTAATTCTACTTTATTTGCCTTCAGCCTGCAGTCCACAGATTTATGACGATGGAGCCTCCACCATACTGCACACACTGGTCACCTAGGGCACCATTCTGACACTTTGGCCTCCTAATTTTAGCAAGAAAAACCTATGTTTCTATTACATACTTCTTCCATTTGTGTACTTAGAATTGGTGTTGTCTTCTAAACAGACAGATTTCTGTTTTGAGACTTTTGAACATTTACACAGCCCATAGGTGAATTTCAGAATTGTCACCATCGCTCTGTATATTCAGATTTCAAAATTTTGCAAATTTTCCTAGAGCAAGATTTTCGCTCAAAGGTCAAGCAATGTTTTAAATTACTAAGTTGGCTTGCGTAAGGCATACAGAGACTTCCTAGGCATACTTTAAAAATTTTACTATTTTCTGAAGAAAGTTTATGTTTTTGACAGTTACTATTTGATTCTTAAACTCTATTTGAGCTGCTGGCCCTCCTAACCTATAGCGAAATACCATAAAGGCACATCTGGAAGGATTAGAGTATATTTTTGTCCTGGTCTTTTTTGTATAAATTTCACATCCCTTCTGTATAAATGAGCAGAGCTAGGTTCTGAGGATTATATCCCTATGGTCTTCCATGAGGATGAACAACAAAAACATTGAAATTTTATCATTCATTTGTTTACATTTTTATAATCTCCTCTAGAGGGAGTGAACTTGAGCAGAGAAATGGCTCTAAAAATATTTTAGAGCATGCAGCCCTCTCATTGTTCCCAAGGCTGAACTTTTTTGTCTCACTTCTTCCAATTTAGCACCAACAGGCTCTCTCAAAGGAGGAAGGGGCTTCCCAAAAGCTCTGATCCTTGTTGCTGTATGGGATCTGTGTGGATCAGATATTTCCATGCTTCTGCTTTTAGCTGTCAGTACGGAATACAAATTGAGTTTCTGAAAGCTATAGCAAGTGACAGCACGGAAGGGCTGTTTCTTCCTAAAGTCTTTTGAGAACAACTGATGCTGGATTTCTCCATTCTCCATTCTTTGTCTTCTGTCAGTGAGCTTCTGGGAAGCAGAAAGTTAGTGAGAATAAACTTTGTGGGTTGATATTGTGGGCAGCAGAATCAAGGAGGCTCATCCATTTCATGTGCTGTTTAATGAGATTTACCTTTACCCAACTTTTGCAATCTCCATTACTTCTTCAAAGGAAAAAGCAAGAAGGCCCTCTGAAATTGAAAATTGTTCTTGACTCTGCCTAAGCTCTGAGGTTTGAAAATTCAGCTCTTTAAAATGGGAGAATTTCTTACATTTATGCTCATTATTAGCCAGTGGAACCACATTTGAAGGCAAATGCTCTGCAGAAAGAGTGGAATTTTAAACTCCAGTATTACTTTCATTTTTTTAATCCACATACATTCCCCATAGATGACTGACACCAAACAGCATTGAAACCAGGAAAAGAAAGAGAATAAGTAAACACAGGAGAGAAACTGTCAAATTTCAGGTTATGGAAGATACATAGATTTAAGAAGAAAATGAAAACAAGTAAGTTGTGTCTCTTCCCTCTGGTCTTCACGGTCACTTTATTCCTGGCAATGGGGTAGAGCAGAAGACAATATGGAAGGTGCAAAGAGAATCACAAAGTCTGATATAGTGAAACCAGAGAAGTTAAAAGAATCACAGTATATTGCTGAGAGTAGCAATAAGGAATAAAATCTGTCTGGTTCCATTTGTAAATTTGCTATCACTGGTAACAACAGAAACAGGAAAAAAATACAGTCACCAGCATAATATTCCTGGAGCTAGTAAATCATAGAATTATAGAATCATTAAGGTTGGAAGAAACCTCTAAGATCATTGAGTCCAACCGCAACCCAACACCACCATGCCCACTAAACCATGTCCCTAAGCACCTCATCAACACGTCTTTTAAATACTTCCAGGGACAGTGACTCAACCACTTCCCTGAGCAGCCTGGTCCAATGTTTAACCACTCTTTCAGGAAAGAAATTTTTCCTCACGTCCAATCTAAACCTCCCCTGGTGCAACTTGAGGCCATTTCCTCTCATCCTATCGCTAGTTACTTGGGAGAAGAGACCGACACCCACCTCGCTACAGCCTCCTTTCAGGTAGCTGTAGAGCGCGATAAGGTCTCCCCTCAGCGTCCTTTAAAGGATAATATAGACAAGATTGCATCCAGAACAAAAATAGAGGTGAGATGAAGAATTCTAAAAAGGATCAAAACTCTACAGCAGCAGGTACACTGCATGGTACTTGGCCAAAACACCTATTTTTTTGTAGAATCAGAACTGCCCATTATGTTATTGATGAGCAATCACTAACACAGCAAAAACAAATATCAGCTGCTGCTATTACTTTAACCTCTAAAAAGAGATGGTTCAGACAAAAAAAATAGCACCAACTCTCTTGTGCTTAGTCATTTAAAACATTGCTTGACCTTTGAGTGAAAATCTTGCTCTAGGAGAGTTTGCAAAATTTTGAAATCTGAATACACAGAGCGATGGTGACAATCCTGAAATTTACCTATGGGCTGTGTAAATGTTCAAAGGTCTCAAAACAGAAATCTCTGTTTAGAAGACAACACCAATTCTTCAATATAGAGATTGCAGAGGAAAAGAAAGGTCTCTTACTTATGTACTCTGCTATGTTTGTAGTAGGATTTTCCATCACTTTTTTAGGGAATTCTCTTTGCAAAGATTTCTGCACCAGGTTATTTATACAGTTACACTGAGATAGCTGTGATTATGGCCACCGTGTGGCTACTGAGTTTTTTCAGAACACAAATAACCAACGATGACCTTCACTATCTCTGGGAACTTCCTTCTGTAGAGCCTAGAGCATAAAACTCTGTTTATCTCTTCACTTCTTGCCCAGCTATCACCTTTCTCCACACCTAACCATTGTCCGTGAAACCCCATGGCAGGGGGGTGGAACTAAATGATCTTTAAAGGTCCCTCCCAACCCATACCATTCTATGATTCTAGAAGCAGAAGTTGGTCAAAGAAGATTCAAGGATTTCTGATCAGATGGGCAGATCCCAAAGAAGAATCATCCATGACACTATTGACTGTCTCAGACTTCCAGAAGAACCAATAACCAGTGCTAATTTTGCTGGAGATTTTGGCATATATACTAGTGTCTTCTAGAGACTGTTCCTGCAAGTCAGGTTTTAGATGCTGTAGAGAGAATGTTAAGAACTTGCTGTGGCAATAAAGGTTCAAGCTTGAAAAGATAAAATTAAAAAAAATAGTTTCAAGTAAATAAATCTTTAAACTTTCCCTTTCAGGGTATGATTTGTAGCAGGCAGGGCTGTCATCATGTAAGGAGCTGTTCATAAAAAACTGAGGTCAACTTTTCTGTAGAAAATGTTCCTAAGAAAGGATATAACAGATTCCACCTAGAAGAAAAAAGTTTCCTTTTGTATCATATTACTCAGCTTTCCACTAAAAGTTCACCTGTTTTTACTGGGTTTTTTTTGTTTTCTTTAAAAATATTTGTCGCGGTTTAACCCCAGTTGGCAACTGAGCACCACACAGCCACTTGCTCACCCTCCCCCACCGGTGGGATAGGGGAGAGAATCGGAAAAGCAAAAGTAAGAAAACTCGTGGGTTGAGATAAGAACAGTTTAATACTTGAGATAAAATAATAATAATAATAACAACAACAATGGTAATGAAAAGGAAAACAACAAGAAAGAGACAGAGAGGAACAAAACCCAAGAAAAATAAGTGATGCAACTGCTCGCCACCTGCCAACAAATGCCCAGCCAGTCCCCGAGCAGCAATCGCCGCCCCCCGGGCAACTCCCCCCAGTTTATATACTGAGCATGACGTCACATGGTATGAAATATCCCTTTGGCCAGTTTGGGTCAGCTGTCCTGGCTGTGCCCCCTCCCAGCTTCTTGCACACCTGGGAGAGCATGGGAAGCTGAAAAATCCTTGATATAATGTAAGCACTACTTAGCAACAATTAAAACATCGGTGTGTTATCAACATTATTCTTGTACTAAATCCAAAACACAGCACTGTACCAGCTACTAGGAAGAAAATTAACTCTATCCCAGCCAAAACCAGGACAGTATTATTCTATCAGAAAATATCTATTTATCAAAGTGAAAAAAAAATTGCAAGAACATATCAATTTGGACAGATGTTTTACTGAAATAACTTCTTAAATACTGATACAGAGTGGAAAGCATCCTAGAATACCCAGAAGCTTAGCTATATGTGGCATTCACATAAGATGTGGGAGATACATATTCATGCCCCTGTTCTTTTCAATTTTCAAATCAATATTTACTAAGCATAAAAGAAAGACTGATTCTAGAAGTCAACAGTGAGAGCATTCCCTTGCGCTGTAAAAGTCACTGGTTAAAGGCCCTGATCCAATTTGTATTTTGTTATTTACAGAGGTGGAAGAGGTAATGGGAACATCAAGACTACTGAGAGTCCACTTGTAAACTACCCTGGTGTTTAGAAAACTCATCTGTGATTGGGAAGATCTAGGATCAGACTGTGGAAAAGCATAAACTGAATCTGAGCGACACATCCTTGATAGGCATTTTAAACACTAATTTACAGAATATTACTAGGGTGGAGTTCCTGCTTGGTTTTGTTCTCAGATTGCTTTTCATAGACACCGTCAGGCAGCACATGTCCTCATCTTAATATTAAAATCTCTAAGAAATGCTTAATTCTATTTGTTCTAAAAGAAGGACCTCCGAAAACATTTATTCCACTCAGACACTTAATTTAAGATGAAAATAATCATATCTCAAACAACTACTGTACAAGTTAACAAAAAAATCCTGTGGTACTGGATTTTGTAGAGGGTGGTAGAGGATATTGAATCCCCACCCAGTGAGTACCAACCTAGTGTTTACCCAAACTGTACCTTCCTTTTGGAGAAGAGAATTCCACCTTGTGGGACTGATGCGTACATGCTGTGAACCTCTGAACTTCCTCAGAGCTTTCTGAATATAATAATGTTTTTCTGCCTGCAGCTCATGTAATAGGCTGCTGGGTTATGGCACTGCTCTGGAAGGGGCTGATTCACACCAGCGTTTTTCTGACTCTTATGGGTTGATAAGGTTCTCTGCAGGGCAAAGAGGAATCTCCAGCCACCAAGGACCAAAAGTAGCCACCAAGGACCAGGAATTTTTCTCAGCCTTAAATATAAGCTGAAGGCATTTGAAACAGGTATTTTATTTAAGCAGCATAGATAAATGAAAATATAATGTAAATAAGCAAAAATTCATCTCACATAAAGAATACTACTGACTATATCTTTCTGAATTTTTATCTTATACACATATGTAAATACCTCAAATATATGGTTTTGTGAGATAATGACAATGTAAGAGCATGTTACAACAGGGATAATGGCATCTAACTGCTAAACAAATATAAAAACCAAACCATCCTTTTCCAGTCCTGTAGTAATTGCAAAAATCTAGAGTTTATGATTTGTTTTTCACTTTTTCTTGTTCAGTCCACTGTGTAAAACAGCATTTTGTTCAATGTCTCAGGAAATGTTTATTTCACAATTAAACACATCTTATTATTCCATATGCCCACATAGCATCATTTTCACATCACAGTTGCACTTTAATCTCTAATGATTTTGAATGGGTTTGAAAATAACCAATACTTACAACCAACTTAAAAAAAAAAAAGTCAAATAAAGAGTATGTTTGTGCTTTTTGAGCACAAGATTTTTACAGTTCTTGGGGAAAAAAAAAAAAAAAAAAGAAGTAATTTACTTTTCTTAGCTTCCAAAATCAGAACCAGAGGCACCTTATGACTCATTCACTTCTGTGGTATAAGGTCAAACAGTACTGAAGTCATTGCAGGCTATTTTAACGGTCATAAGTAGGTGAACTACACAGAAAGGGCTTTCTGAGAGATTTATTGCATAGCAGGCTTGTTTCACTACTGCAATTATGAGAGCCTGATGTCACACACAGAATTAATAGAAATTACTTTTCTTTTCCTGGATGCATAACGGTTTTGAGGTTCTAATGTGTCATTTGTTTGATAAAATACTAGATGCCATGATAATACTGAAGCAATTATCATAGAATCATTGAATCATTAAGGTTGGAACAGACCTCCAAGATCATTGAGTCCAACCATCAACCCAACAACACCATGCCCACTAAACCATGTTCCTAAGCGCATCATCTACCCGTCTTTTAAATACCTCCAGGAATGGTGACTCAACCACTTCCCTGGGCAGCCTGGTCCAATCTTTAACCACTCTTTCAGGAAAGACATTTTTCCTCATGTCCAATCAAAACCTCCCCTGGCACAACTTGAGGCCATTTCCTCTCGTCCTATCGCCAGTTACTTGGGAGAAGAGACCGACACCCACCTCGCTTCAACCTCCTTTCAGGTAGCTGTAGAGCGCGATGAGGTCTCCCCTGAGCCTCCCTTTCTCCAGGCTAAACAACCCCAGTTCCCTCAGCCGCTCCTCATAAGACTTCTTCTCCAGACCCCTCACCAGCCTCGTTGCCCTTCTCTGGACACGCTCCAGCACCTCAATGTCCTTCTTGTAGTGAGGGGCCCAAAAGCGAACACAGTATTCGAGGTGCGGCCTCACCAGTGCCCAGTACAGGGGCATGATCACTTCCCTACTCCTGCTGGCGACACTATTTCTGATACAGGCCAGGATGCCATTGGCCTTCTTGGCC
>NW_008824231.1:5141766-5142065 GCF_000699105.1 Pygoscelis adeliae | reverse complement strand
GCGAGCTCCTCCGCCAGCTCCCTCAGCACTCGCGGGTGGATCCCATCCGGCCCCATAGACTTGTGAGCATCCAGGTGGTGTAGCAGGTCGTTAACCGCTTCCTCTTGGATTATGGAGGGGTCATCCTGGTCGCCGTCCCTGTCTTCCAGCTCAGGGGGCTGAATACCCTGAGGAGAACTGGTCTGCCTGTTAAAGACTGAGGCAAAGAAAGCATTAAGTACCTCAGCCTTTTCCTCATCCTCGGTGACAATGTTCCCCCCCGCATCCAATAAAGGATGGAGATTCTCCTTGGCTCTCTT
>NW_008824231.1:5135879-5141717 GCF_000699105.1 Pygoscelis adeliae | reverse complement strand
CCTTTAAGACTTCCTTCTTGAAGATCGTCCAGCCTTCCTGGACCCCTTTGCCCTTCAGGACTGTCTCCCAAGGGACTTTCTCAACCAACGTCCTGAACAGGCCAAAGTTCACCCTCAGAAAGAACTAAATACATCCACCTTTTCCAAATGGGTTTTGTTTCAATAGGACACAAACTGACCTTTCACTAGCCAGCGGTAATTCCAATGTGTAAACTGAAAATAGGTTTTATAATTATAAGGCCAAGTAATATCGTTTGCTGATAAAAATGCAAATCCTTTTCAAAATCTAAAGTTCACCCTCAGAAAGAACTAAATACATCCACCTTTTCCAAATGGGTTTTGTTTCAATAGGACACAAACTGACCTTTCACTAGCCAGCGGTAATTCCAATGTGTAAACTGAAAATAGGTTTTATAATTATAAGGCCAAGTAATATCGTTTGCTGATAAAAATGCAAATCCTTTTCAAAATCAGTGAAACAAAGCCTGGTTGTCCCTGAATGATCCCTGCTACAGCTCTTTGGGGTGAGTCCACCCTTTCTTACGCAAAGGACAGCAGTCTTCACTCAGCTTAGTGCCTCATGATCTTGTAACATCTTTGTGTCTGTTGCAGAGATCTTCCAGCCACACAGTCCTTTTCTGCCCTACTAGGATTCTCCTACACTGAAATGGTCCTTCTAACATCAGCTGAATTAGTATTATAACAAATTGCTCCTCCTAACCCTAATCATATACTAGGCACTCCAGATCCGGTCCAGAATAAAATTTGGTAATATGCTTCATTTTAAAGAAACACTCATACTTAAAGTTAAGTTTAATAGAAAAGAATATCCTAGACCAAGGCCAGAGGGCTCGTTATTTTATAGATACAAATCATAAGGCACTACATTAAATAATAAATGGATGATGGGTTGAATTTTTTAACAATATAAATAGACAGTAATCCTTTGCACTCAACAGCATGCATTTACACCAAAGGAAAATATATTTCTTCTAGCTTTTGTGACTTTCAATTATTTCATTTAGTAAACTTTTTCTCTGTTTTAGCAATATTATTAGTAATTTACATTAGAAAGACCTATACTCCTAGTTTAGCTCCAGCCTAGACTATACACTGCAGTCTGTCTATATAAATACTTAATGAAGAAAATTCACTGAAACGCCAGGTAAAAACTCTGTGAATTACTTTTTTCCCTTCTCACAGATCAGTAAAACTACTGGGAAAGATTGATGTCTATTTATAAGAAGTAAACATAAAGGAAAATAAATGAAAGAGTGAATAGAAAATTGATCTGACTGTTCAAACTTTAGTTTTTACTTGTAAATGCTTTCTTCTCTGGGTACCACAGTAAAAAGTACAATACAAATACCCGGAGATAGAAGATGGATCACATACCCAGATTAACCAAAAGTAGATCTAGGATAATACGCCTTGTGGAAGTACAGTGGTTCAATGTATAATAATGTATTGTTAAAATGCAATTCCTTCTTCTGGTAACTTTTACATTGCAAATTTTGTGTTTGCAGCTGGACAGGCTGCTGAAAACCACACCTGTACTGACTTCTGGTGAGTGCCTTGTGAAAGATCTTTGTGGCTGATTCCATAGTCAACATTTTGAAACTAATAAACAGGATTAAAGCTATCAAAGATTTTTAAAGGCTTGTAGGACATGGCATTCTACTGCTGTTTATACATTTGCAGACCCCCCCCCATCCCATATATCATCAAAATATCTGTGAATGATTTAATATAGTACACATTTTATAAATGTTAAGACTAAGGGAAATCTTTATCACTCTCTGGCCTGACTTCTTATATAATTTCCACGAAAGATCTTTATTGAATGAGTCCTACTTGAGCTCCTGAACATCATACAAAAGAAATTCAAAACATACTCAAAAGTTTTCATTGTTTTCATCTCACTGTTCAACTTTTACATATTTCTACAGTTTCAGCTCCCAACAAGTAATCCTCATTGTGGATATATGCAGTAAACTAAGGTGACTATCCACTACTGGAAAATGTTCCAATGAACCTCTATACAGATAATATTCAAGCATCTTTTATACTTTACTTAACAATTTTTTTTTAAATTATTCTCAAATAAAAACGTTATGCAGAGAAGAGGTTTTTTATAAATATTTTCTTCAATAACGCAAACTTCCCTTAAAGGTTTTCTTCATATTCACATTCCAAAAGCATTCTTAATTGAAAAAATATTGGAAGAATGCATACTGTACTAATTTAAAACTACTATATGGGTATATATAATTGTGAGAAACCAGGACAGATCTCCAATCTCTTCCAATTCGGATTTTGCTGTGAGTTTGTGATTGTGCCCAATGCAGAAAGGCCTAGATACTAATTTATTCACTGTCAAAGAGCTCAAACCAGTCTTTTGCTGGACTTTTGCAACAACTGGTGAAATTAGGATTGCTGAAAGTGGATGTTTATTTGAGACTATACACTCCATGACTGTGGGGCCCTGAAGGGAGTACTTCAGGCTAACACAGAGAAGGTGTAGAGGTAGACCAAGGTGCAAAAACTGTGCAGCCTAACCTCTCTGAGGAGGGAGTATGATACTTCCAACAGGAATGGCTCTCGCATTGATTCACTATCATGATATAAACTTAGGGAAAGCCAAATGCAGTGAACCAGGCTGAATGCTAGTTCGTCTGAATGGGCTCTTCTATCCACATTGAAATGTGAATTTCTGTGTTGTAATCCTTCCTGAATGAGGAAGAGAAGGAGATAAGATAACTGCTGGCTCTGTGTGCCAGCTCGCAATACGGAGCAGTTGTCTATTGGTGGGTTTACGTCATGCTTGGTTTTCAGGTCATGATTCAGGTGGTCTGTCTCCATGTTAGAAATTATTTCTCTTTTATAACAGTATCCTTCATATTGGAACATCCCATAACATTTCTGACAAATGCAATGAAAAATCTTGTTTCAAAAGTGCTGAACAGAGATTGTCTCTGAAGTGGAATGTGACAACAGCCGAGCAGCTAATGTCTAATTATGTCTAATCCAGGACTAATGTCAAAATGTTAGGGCAGAAAGAAAAAGATGTATTGGTTCTTTGCCTAAGCATAGCAGTCTGCATTGGAAACATTGCACAGAGATAGGCAACCTTCCAGAGACTGGCTTTTCATCCCCGAAAGAAAATTCCTCATGTAAATTTGACAAAAGGCTGGCATTTCAGAGAAGAAGCTTTCCATAAAAAAATAATCTTTCATAACAATTTTCAGAGCACTTGATTATGCCAAAAAGAATATTTTGGCTAGAGAGGCAAGTAAAGACATATGGAAGTTTAAAATATGATTATTTTAAAATTATTACACCTGTTCATCAGGTGATATTCAGTTTGCTCACTGACAGTTTAAAATTGATCAGTGGTTATTTTAAAAGGAAAAATAAATCTGCAAGAAATCTATCAAGAAAACATTTTGAGCACCTGTATTTTGCTTGCAAGTATGTTTTATGTGAAAAAGTTTTCATAAATTTTACAGTGAATAAAAATGCAAAACCAGATAAATTTAGATATAGGGACTACTTGAAACCTACTCTCAAGTCTAACACTGATCTCTTTTTGTGACACTGGGTAAGTCCCTCGACATATTTCCGCCTCAATCTACAAAACAAAACAATGATTCTTTAGGATCTTTGTCTATGTGCTTACACCAAAAATATCAGAAGAGGTTTAGTCAGAGGATTAAGTAAATAAATCTTACTAATTTCCAAGGTCAACTGGCAACTATACTTCTTTGGACACCAATAAACACCCTCCATACTACTTCTGTTTAACAAACTCTTGATAAATTGCATGCAAGCAGACTGGATATTCAAGACTGCAGAGCTTTGTTTCTCTTTCAAGGCAAATTCTGATATTTTATGCAGACAAGGTCCAAACTGTAATTTACTTCAAAGAAAGGTGTGTTATTCTTTAATAACTCCTGTAGAGTAGTGTCGTCTTATTGCGTGACTAGCTTATGTTCAAACTCTTACTGTACTTTTTGACTAAGAATCTGTAAAATAAATGTTCCATAAGTGTGACATATTGCATGTATTTGTGGGTTCTTCATGGGTCACTACAGCTGCACTAGGCTTACAAGATTTTCCAGCAGGTAAAATGGAGAAAGTTGGATTGGTCTTCATGAAATCTGGCTGCACTTGATGTCATATTTAACATTAGTATTATAGGTAGGTATAGAAATTTATCCTAGGTCACTACTAAACTCAATTTAGTGAGATCAGAGAAATAACAGTTAAAGATCCAATAACAGATATGTAGAATATTACCAGCAGAAGAAACAAAACTTGAGCCATCCAGGTCAGTCCTAAAGTGCATGGGCTAAAGCAAAAAAAGGTTTGAGGTTTTTTTTTGGTCTGAACTCTGATGTGCTGTAAAGGGCATTAACCATCTGCCATATCATATGTATTAAAAGTAGACGTGTAATTAGAATGAGACTATGTTTTCATTCTTCAAGCTTCTATTTTTTTATTATTTTATCTTCATTTGAATATACTGTTTTAAAACAGATTTTATAAACTTTTAAATCTTTTTCATTCAAACCTGCACTAGGGTCATTATAAGTAAGTATTTTATAATCACATTTCACTGAAAACAGTAGACCTGTCAGAAATTCCTGGTTATTAAAGGAAGGAGTGGTATACTGTACATCATCTGTAGTTAGTGCTCAGCATATAGTTTATTTGAACAATGCAAATTCTCTCTTTGGCTTGGAAAACCTGCGCAAGAAAATATTGATTTCCTTATGTTTATTTTTCAGGTTCTGTATTTTATGGATATGATTAAGAGAAGGCTACTGTTTACATTTGATCTTGGGGTTTGGGAAGTTCTGTGAGATACTTCAGCTGGGACTGATCAGATGAGTAATGCATACATGTTTCTTTTCCCCGGCTGGATCCAGAAATAGATGATTTCAGAATTTTGACAGTGCAGCATGGAGCTAGAATTCTGCTTTCTAGACTATTCAGCATGTAACATTTTGTATTTTCCTAGGGGCAAATTTCTAGGCTAGTAACAGTCAGAGACTTAACTATTTACCAGATGGGCACAGCAAAAGACAGTGTTACTGTGGCTTGTAAATCTCCACCTTTTGGAAATTACAGTTAGGTTTTCATCACACAAAATTATATTTTTCATTAAGAACATATTTAATAATAAGCCAATAGACAAACAGAAATTGATATGATTCCTTCTCATGTACTGATTGTATTATCTGCCAAAAGTAAAAGCTGTAGTAAAAAATAAGCAGGTTTATGAGAAGAACTAATTAATTCTCATTTTTTATAGATTTGTATCTTACGTTTGATTCGTGTTGACACATAAACACTGAGTGCCTGTTTGTGCAGGTGTGTCCTCTACTCTCTCATAAGTATGACCTCAGATCCCAACACTTTTTTTGCCAGTATGTGTTTGCAGCCCTTCTTGAACTTCTGCCTGGACATCTACTGTCATAGAGCTTGGAGGAACTCAGTGGTCTTTGAGACTTCTCTTTCTCTGTCCAACCTGGCAGAAATCGGTCAATTGGTGAATGTGCTATTATGAAAAGACGTAAAATGATGATAAACTAAATCGCCAAATAAAGAAAGAAATTGTGACCAAATGATTTCTTTGTTTTGTTCCTTAGGGGGCCATGCCTTAAATCCACACACATTTTTTTACTTCCAGCAGGGGCACACTGATGTTTCACAAGACCTAACTCTAGAAGAGGTAACTATACTTTTAAAAAAGAAGGAAAAAAACTATGATTATGAACTTGCTAAAGCCGTTTTATTAATTTTTTAAAATCTGCTTTAAAATCTGCTTTAAAG
>NW_008824231.1:5132328-5135842 GCF_000699105.1 Pygoscelis adeliae | reverse complement strand
ACTTTGTCATGACATGTATGAGGTGAGTGAAAAGCTTAGCATTAGGCAGTCTGAACAATCCAAGTACAAAACAATTTGCATAAGTTGAACAATTTCAAAATTGACAGCAAGCAGATAAAATGAGAAAAGATACATTCTTGTGAAGGTCATCTGCTCAGTAATAACACACAAATTTAGGTATCTTTATTAAATCTCTTACTATAAATTATAGAAATAAGACAGAATAAAGATCAAAGAAAGGCTTCAATAGACCTTATCATCCAATCATATGCTTGATATGTTTGTATATCACATATATAACACATGAGCTACAGTAATATATTTTTTAAGGTAAAATAAGCAATTTGGAATAAAAGCTTTACTCTTACAGCTATTTAAATAAAACAACACAAACATAACCTCTGTCTTATCTTTCCACTCTCTCTATATAGCAAGAGCTCCATTCTGTAGAATTATGCCAGAAATACAGCAAATTTTAAAAGTAAATTTCCACAGTTCACCTCTCTAATCATCCTCCTGAAGAAGAGGTGCCCCAGGTGTCTAACAAAGTGACATCCATTTCATCACACTGATATGCCAATTCATTTTGTTTTCTGGGAAAGCTAATTACAATTATATTTATTAAAACATGTTCCTTGTCTTGGAAGGAACTTGTAATACAATGAAAGGTTTATACCTCAATATGGAATTACCTGTGGAAAGAAGTACAGAGGGGTAGAAAGGATTTCTGTGATGTTATAGTGCTTGGACTTCAGAAAATGATTACTGAGCAGTGGTAAAGATAACTTTAAATATATCCCATGAGCCCCCATGGAAATAAGTAAAAAGGAGTACATCTCCCTTTATAAAGGAGTAAATGTCCCTTGTGTGGGTTATCTGAATGAAGGCATCTTGCAGAAGACAAAAGAACTTCAGAGGGAAGAGAAAGAAGACATCAATAGCATAGATGTCTCACCTGTGAAAACACAAAAATTGTCCCTACTAGTGTTCACAAGCTCCCCGAACCTCCTATGTTCGCGAAAAATTTCTTATGGACTTCAATTTCAGGAAGAAAGGTGAAATGAATGTACTTTCCTTCAGTGACAGCAGTGTTAGATTGTGGCGGGCAGAGGAGAGGAGGAGGGCATTGTCATCCTCACTGCTCAAATGCAGACCGCAAGACTATATGAGTGTTTAGGCTGCACATTTTATACAGTGAAGAAGTAATAATTTCAGGTTGAATACATATTCTTTCTTGTGTGTAGGACAGGTGAAATGAAGAGTGTAAGAAAAATTAGTTTTTCAAGACTACTTAGAGCAGTGTGTTCAAGGAATCCAGGATGACACTTCAATATTTCATTTAGATAATAAGTTAAGGTTTTGCTAAGTTCAAGTATTACGCATTGATTCTTGTCATATTTTAAAAAACAAAAGGGTCTTTGAAGTAACCACAGAAGTCATTATCATTATATTTGCACTGAAAAGTTTGGGTAGTTCTTGTATTATGTATTATGTAAACTATGTACCCTGGGGCTGTGCAGACGCATTTATAAAATAGCTATTGTTTCCTATTATTTTATTATGATTGGAACCTAGAGATCCATGACCATTATCAGGAATTCAGTGTTTTATAAATGCTCACTGCTTACTTTTACTTGTGAGTTATGTGATATGTAGGCAAAAACAGTCTCTCAAAGTCTAGAACATCTCATTAAATCTCTAACTGTGTAGAAAAAGTGTGTTTGCTGCTCTGAGGTGTGATTCAGTGATGAATAGTGTAGAAATTTCTAGAGGAATGCAGTTCAGAAAGTGCATACCCTCCAACTCCCGTGATCTTCAAAAGATTTCTTTGTGAGTAACCAACCTATCTGGACTTTTAGTGCTAATAAAAGAAACTGGACAAGAGAAGTGAGAATGTCATTAAACCTGAGCTTATACAGTATATGAGACCCAACTTTATTATTTCATGCATTTTTTTCAACTATTGCCAACTGCAAAACAAAAGCAGTAATATTGTACTTTAGAGGAAGTAACAACAGCAACTACGTTTTTAAGTCATATAGTTTTTTTCAGGGTTTTCTGTTTTAAATCCATTTATTTTTTAAAAAGTAAACTTGCCACGGGAAAGCCTTTTTTATCAGGCTAATGTCATCCTAATTATTTAAAATGTTACACTGGCTACAACTATGATTAAATATTTATTCAGATGCCTATTACCAGTACTTACGGGCATCAATAACCTACCATCTAAAATTTTATTCAGTCAACAAATATCCTTCTATATTTAAAGCTAGTATTTTTAAGTATGTGTGTGTAGAAGGTGTTGATTCTTTGAAATTACCCTTATAGCTGGCCTTCAATTTTTCAATATCATTTTTTATTGAATAATGAAGTATTTTATTGAATAATTCAAGTATCTATGTCATATTAAATTAGCATCACTATGTGCTGCAGTCTCTTAACATTATATATGAAATAACATCTCTGATTTATGAAAACACAGTAACCTGGACTGTTTAATAAAAAAGAAAAGAGGCTTAACTCCACACATACTGCTTTTTCACCTAAGCATGCACCCCTTTTTCCTCAAACTCTAGACATTTGGCAAGATGGATGAACCTTAGTAGACTAATTTTAGAGATGAAGCAGCATAAATGGTCTTCGAAATATTCATGTACTTCTCCATATTCAATGATTTGAATATCCAGGGACCTCAAGGAGACCAGAGGCCACTGCGAGTACCAAATATCCATACTTTTAGTGGCTATTGAATGAAAAGCTTGAGAAAGAAGCAAAACTAATACTAATCCAAGAACCAAGCAAGAAAGAACACAGATCTACCAGTAAGAAGCAAAACTTGTTTCAAAGTTCTTAAGATTAGTCACACTACATTAAGGTCTTCCTTCTTTAGTTTTCTCTTTTTTTGGGGAAAGATGCTAGCTCAATACTACTAAAATATCTGAGTATGGACGAGAAACAGCATAAAAGACTGTAACCTCACTAGAGGATCTAAAAAGAAGAAAGTACAATAAGCTTCAGAGTGGTATTGCACTTTTTCTTAAGAATTACCCACTGCTACTATAAAAACATTTGTCCTTGGTGTTCTAGCTTTGCCTTGTAGAAATTTTCATGGCTTTTTTTCCAATTTTCAGCACCAACAGTTTCTGTAAAAAAAAGTGTTTAAATGCACTCTATGATCAGCAGTGAATACTGAAGTAATGACTAGGTTTTATGGCTAATTCTAGAGACAGGAAAATCCATTAGTCCCTCTGTGTTTCAGCTTCATCATTTGTAATATTGGGATAATCTTCAAATTTTTCATGAGAAAATGTGTTAACCTCCATTAGTCTCCAAGGAAAAACAAATAAAATAGGTCTTCCACATTGGGAGTAAATGTATGCTTAATCCTCATACCAAATATCACAAACAGACCAATGCAGCTTAGTCTGGTTTCGGCTCTGCTGAGAAAAGTTTAAACACTGTCATGGTTTAATGTTGGCTGGCAACTGAGCACCACACAACCACTCGCTTATCC
>NW_008824231.1:5125188-5129560 GCF_000699105.1 Pygoscelis adeliae | reverse complement strand
CAGAACTGCACACAGTATTCAAGGTGAGGCCGCACCAACGCTGAATACAGCGGGATAATCACCTCTTTTGACCGGCTGGGTATGCTGTGTTTGATGCATCCCAGGCTGCGGTTTGCCCTCTTGGCTGCCAGGGCACACTGCTGACTCATACTGAGCCTGCTGTCGACCAGCACCCCTGGATCCCTTTCTGCAGGGCTGCTCTCCAGCCACTCCTCTCCCAATTTATACTTGTGCCCGGCATTACTCCGTCCTAGGTGCAGAATCTGGCATCTGGTCTTGTTAAATTTCACACCATTGATGATTGCCCAATGCTCCAATCTATCTAGATCCCTCTGCAAGGCCTCTTATCCCTCGAGAGAGTCAAAAGCACCTCCCAGTTTGGTATCATCACCAAACTTGCTAATGGTGCATTCAACACCTGCATCCAGACCGTTGATAAATATATTGAACAGAACTGGCCCTAGAATTGAACCCTGAGGAATACTACTGGTGACCGGTCACCAGCCATATGTAGCCCCATTCACTACAACCCTTTGAGCCCTGCCGTTCAGCCAGTTCTTCACCCAGCGCACCATGAACCCACTCATCCCACAGTTGGACAACTTGTCCAGAAGGGTGCTGTGAGGGACAGTATTAAAAGCCTTACTAAAATCCATAAAAACAACATCCACTGCCTTCCCCTCATGCACTAGGTGGGTGGCCTTAACATAAAAGGATGTCAAATTAGTTAAACAGGACTTTCCCTTTAGGAACCCATGTTCCATATTCCATAGATATCAGGGTTATAGTGAGTTTTGTTGTGGAAGTATGCTTACTTTCATTGCATCAACTTTAAAGACCTGATCAGTAAAATTATTATAGGCATTAGAATAACTTATGACCTATGGGATCCCATCCCCCAGTGCGATATTTTCCTCTCAAAGAAATTGTAGAACTCTGCTCTGGTAAACTATAGTCATGCTCAGCCATCTGTCCCTGTGGTGCTGAGTTTGGGGTCCAAACAGGAAAATTAAAATTAAAATCTTGGGAGTTCAGCGGATAATGATTTACACCCTTAGACCTCCTAAAGCAGGTGTGCAGCCTGCTGTTGAAGTTAATTACCAACCATTATCAGTGAAGCTGGCATATTGCCACTTTTCTGAAAGTAATTTTTTCTCCTAGTGTAGGCTGAAAATACTCTTCCTTTTCATTTCAGTCTTCTTTGCATTTATATAAGTATGTCCCACATTTCACCTTCAGATTAATCACCTTCAAATAACAATAAACTCTAGATAATCAGCAGTTCAGAAAACATTTAGAAACACCAAATGGGGCAAAAACCCCCAGTACCCTACAGCTTAATTAATTTACTTTCGCTAGTAACTATAATGAACTGAATGGGTAACTAAAATATTCAAGTATTGTTATTTGTAAAGTCTGTTAACAGTTTTGCATACTTATGTATAAATTAAATTATAGCATTAATATTCAGAAATCAAAATATAGACTTATTTAGTCTTTTGTTCCAGGCCCTGTTATTGTGACAGTGTAACTAGCTGGCACACCACAGTTTGAACAGAATTATGTTGTTTCTGGATCAGAAATGTGCTATCGTACAAAGCACAGTGGATGGATTTGGGGTTTCCTATGGCATTATGGCAGATCTGGCACTGGTAAATCTTGTCCCACTTATACAAACACCAGAGAAATGTACAAAACTCTCAAATTTCACCTTGAAAAAATTTCAGGGAGGAAGAAAAATAAAAGTCTCTGAAACATGGTTGTGCCATCAGGTTTTCTTACAGTCATGGTCAGAAAGCAGATAGCTAAAATTAGCTGATCAACTGAAAAACCTAATAGCTAATTAGCTACTTTAATTTTCAACCCATTAAAGAACTCTAAAAGGGGAAGTGACAAACTGTTTTGCATTACCATTTTCTTTGATCAAAATTCTACCCTCAAACGCATCTTCATATCTCTGTTTACTTTTGAGGGAACTATAAATGCTACCTGTAATGTGGGAATTATAGATAAGTGTAGAATTCAGAAAACTACATTTCATGATAAACAGTGCATCCCCTGTAATATTAGAAACACTTGAACTGACAACACCTCACTCCTATAGTAAAAAAGTAATAGGATGGGATTCACACAACCAAATGCAGGTGCCTACATTATGAGTTAGGAAAAATAAATATATCTCAGGTGAAGAGCATAATTAATCTCCCATCAAAGTGGATGAATTCTACTCTTAAAGCGCCTTTCTTTCCCAAGATTATAAGCAGAACTGAAGGTGAATAGTCCAGAAGTGGAAACCTAAAGATGGGTAAAATAAATCCCACATAATATATCTAGTTCTGAAATCAGAAGCAAAACATGAGTTTTGTCCTTTTTAAAAAAAAGCATGAATTGTGCTTAAAAATGGTATCTGAGCTAAGATTATATTTATCATACGATTTTTTTAAATTATTTTGAGTTTTTCGTTCTTTATAAACTAACATCAGATTATGTTTAATTTAATAAAGGTATTCTTGCCAGTGACAAGTTTATGGAGTTTATTGTATGATTTTAGCCATGATAATAAAAGGAAACCAGTTCTGAAGTTGCCTCTCCATCAGATTCAAAAATGCTTGAGTAGTATCCCTCAGACCAGACCATTTTAGAGAAAAATATGTTCTCACTTTTTTGATGTTTCCAGAGAACATAGCATTAGGATGGTAATACAAACCAGTAAGAACTGATATATTACATATAACAATAGAAAAAATTAAAAATAATATTGGGACAACTTGTTAAAATACTCTTGGTAAACGTCTTCTTTTTAAAAACAAAAGGAGAGCTTAGTGTGTAATGCAAATTCTATTAAAGCCAATGGAACAGCAAGACTGTATAATACTACATCATTTTGACAGGTCCTGAAAGACCAAGAAAAATCTACATGGAAAAAATATTTAAAGATGGTCTTTGGGGGTTCAGAAATGTCTATAGTCTATAGTATAACACTTTCAAAATATAGTTCCTTAGCAGATAAATAAGAAGATAAAGAAATAAGCAGATCTTATTTATCAGTACCAAATATATAAGCCATGTTACTTCATACTACTCTGATTAATGTATATGTAATATACGTAAAGCCAAATAATATATTTAATGTTCATAACAAAACACAGAGTGTAAGGGTACGTGGAAGTTGAGAACCTCTGCTTCATTAAGGTCATCCAATCAAGAACCTTTGCAATGCAGAAGGGGATAATATGTAAAGGGAGAAGCAATGAACAAGAGCAGTTGGAGACAAAAACCTGATAGACACAGGATAACAAAGATGATGCCAAAGACCAAAGTCTCCAGCCAGTAACTGAAGGGCCATTAAGAAGCTCCAGGCACAGCTTTGGAGAGAGGGTCACCTAGACTTTGTAACTGATAAGAAGGGGTAAGCAAGAGGAACATGAAGATTTGTTTGCTAGTGAGCCCCAAGATGGGCTAGCAGGTGAGGAGGAGGTGTGGCAGGTAAGAGGGCTTAGGGTGTGGGCAGAAGTATTGGACAGACAGAAGGGCCATGCCAGTACTTGGGGATCTGCAAATGTGTGTGTGCTTGTGAAACTACAGTGTCGTGTGTGTGCTTTCACCAGTGAACTTCAATCCTGACTAGCTGAAGAGGAGGAAGGGTGCTTGGCTGGTTGCGCTTACATCTCCTGCGAGTCCTGGTAGTGTTGCACGAGGGTGCAGTTCAAGGCAGTGCCTTCTGCATGGCAGCCTGTGTAACTGTCTGTGTCAGCATCCGCTGTGTGTCCTCTGTGTTTGTGTGTGTGTGTCTGTGGTACACATTCAGCCTTGCTACTGGTTGAACCCACAAAGGGGGAAGCAGCAGCCATGTCCATTGTCTTGGGACAGAGACCCCTGGGTCCCCATGTGCACCAGACTGGGCTCCAGCAGCCAGGCAGAGGGAATCCCCCCGGGCTCCAGAGCTGCCAGAGACAGCGACCACTTGTAACATCCCTTAACACAGAGGATCACGGTACTGTATGATCAAATATTTTTAGAAATCTGTCTGAAAAAAAAAAGTACCTTAAAAAAAAAAAAAAAGCCAGAAAGATAAGTGAATTTATTTTTAAAATATATAACGCTGTCAGTGAAGACAACAGCTCTCCTTTAGTTAAGTGAAACTGCAATCCCTCCTAAGTGTAGCCTTTGACAAAACAGCTATTGTACACTTAAACACAGAGAAGGTTTTAGTGTCCTGAGAGGTTCCACTGAACCACAGGTCACTTGTATCCTATTGATGTACCTTTCTGGAGTGGCTTATTTTTCAAATATAAAAAATTCAAAGACCAATTTAGAGAACAATATTGTTCTGAGTGGCAATGGTAACACAGAGAGAGAAAAGATGCCGACT
>NW_008824231.1:5101355-5125164 GCF_000699105.1 Pygoscelis adeliae | reverse complement strand
CCTGTGAAGCTGGAGTGCAGCAAAGATGACATAGGGTGGCATGGAAATGGATGAAAACTCTCTGCATATAATTCTATTAAAGCCTGCTGAATTTAATTTATTATACCTGCATATCTGTCTAACACATTTAGGTCATATCAGGCTAAATGCACACATGCCTTTACATACCTTAACAATCATGTATTAAATTGTCATGTAATTCTGTGTCTGCAGACTCTCTTCTGTTAGTGTGCATAACTGCAAGGCTAACATTTAAGTTTAATGGTTTTAGAAGAATGGTCTGAGGTTAGAGCTGCTTCAGAAACAGCAAGATCGTATATTTCTTTTATCACAATTGTTACAAAAATAGATTGCATTTTTTGCCTTTTTTAATTAGGACTGTCCTATTAGTCTATTATTTGAACTTTTTGCCTTTACCTCTTCAAAGTGAAGATGAAAAATAGTCAGGTTTTGGTGTTTGTTTTTTTTAATTCTCCACTGATATACTTTGGTTACAAAAGCTGCTGCTGCAGACCTCCAGACTGGGGAGCAGCTCTGCAGCTAAAGCCCTCAGGTAACCGTGAGCCCACGCTGTGCCCTGGCAGTAAAGAGGCCAAAAGCACCATGGGCTGTAGGAATAGGGGCAGAGCCAGGAGATCCAGGGAAGTAGTTTTCCCCCTCTACTTGGAACTTGTAAGAACTCATCTAGATACTGTGTCCAGTTTTGGACCCTCCACTACAAGAAAGACAGCGACCAACTGGGGGGATATCATGGTAGGCCACTGAGATGGTGGTGGCTGGAGCACTTGCCCTGTGAGGATGGGGGAGCTGGGCTTGTTCAGCTTGGAGCAGAGAAAGCTTTGGGGGGACCTAACGGCAGCCACAGTGACCATGGGAGGTCCTTGAAGGGATGGAGCTGGGCTTTTCACAGTGCTGCTGGGTGGGAGGGCGAGAGACAGTGGACATAAATTGGTAAGACAGAATTTCAGACTGGATACAGGGAGAAACTTTTTCCCAGTGAGGAAGGTCCAGCAGTGACACAGGTTGCCCCAAAATGCTGTGCAGCCTTTGTCCTTAGAGGTTGTCAAGACCTGACTGGATAAAATGTCCTGAGTAACTTGGTTTGTCCCTATAGCTGACCCTGCTGTGAGCGGGAGGTTGGACTGGAGACCTCCTGAGATCCCTTCCAGACTGAATGATTCTGTGATTCTGTGGTTCTGTGATGATATTTAACACTCTGTTCTTTGCAGCATCAGTCACGCTTTTAACCAGATAAGTATCATACCTGTTTAATGTTCACATTCATTTACAGCCACTGATGAAATTACACACAGACATTTCTTAAGCAGTTATTCCAAACTTTTTTTCAAATCATCAAGTTGATTAAGGGTGTTGGAGAAAATAATTATTCTACTTTGTACAGGGATTTTTGGGGGGTTTAGTTTTGTTTTTTCCAATTTTTTTTTTTTTTTAAATATAGTCTGTTATTTCTGTTAGCATGTCCAATGTTGACCCTCACTGAGATCAGTAGGTAATCCTTTCATGATCTGAAAGAGTAGGATCAAGTATAGAATTGTTCATGATACAACAATAATTTGTAAAAACAGCTGTCTGGATTCACTGCCTTTGAATATTCATTTTTTTCTCCTCAGCTAAAGCATAACATTTAAAGCTGTATGTAGCAGACAGTACTTTCACTAATGGTGGCCACACAGGTTTTGCTGCTGCAGTAAGAAAAGACAGCAGAGTACCAGGACAAGCAGGTGGAGTGAACAAAAATACAGGTGCATGCTTTGTCACCTCAGCTTTTATTAAAATAACATAGCATTGGATATTTTAATCCCAGGATAGGAGAACAACTGGCACAGCAGATCAACAGGGGGAATGATGCAGGTGTGTGTTCTGTGGACTCAGCTTTTTGAACAGCATTAGTGGTTAGAAGGCTGACACGGAAAGGACAACAGATAACATGATTACAGAAAATACTGCATTACCTTTTATTATGCGGTGACGTAAAGAAAAGAACAGAGCTGGTGGCACGCTTTAATAAAAAATTTTAAGCAGGCAGTATTTTGGGGTTGAAGAGAAGACAAAGCTACCTGTGAATACGATGACCAGTTTCAAATTTCATGGCTTTCTGATTCAGATTCCAGTCCAGAAATTGATCCTCCTATTTGGCAAGACAGCCTAAACATGAGGCCCATATTGTTCTTGGGACTGGTTCCCTCAGGTTCTCTGGTCAACTCCTCTCTAGCTAATTAATTGAGAATTCTTCAGGCAGAGGAGAGAATACAAGTGAGCTTCATGATAATGGCATTAATGTGGAAATGCAGGAGTCTAGATTCTTTTCAATACCTGGTTAAATACAAAGATTTTGTGATGTAGATCAGTTTCTCACTTGTGCAGGGAATTCTGAATTTATTTGTGTTTTCTCACATTCACATAATGTTCTTCATAGAAATTAACAGTTTAAGAACAAAATTTAGCACTCCTTTATTCTCTCTGCAAGCTCCCTGATGATGGACAGTCTACAAGCTATTTTTCTATACAGATGTCCTGGTTTCAGCTGGGATAGAGTTAATTTTCGTCCTAGTAGCTGGTATAGTGCTGTGTTTTGGATTTAGCATGAGAAAAATGTTGATAACACATTGATGTTTTAGTTGTTATTAAGTAGTGCTTATACTAAGTCAAGGACTTTTCATCTTCCCATGCTCTGCCAGGTGCACAAGAAGCTGGGAGGGGGCACAGCCAGGACAGCTGACCCAAACTGGCTAAAGGGATATTCCATACCATGTAGAATCATAGAATCATTAAGGTTGGAAAAGACCTCTAAGATCATCGAGTCCAACTGTCGACCCAATACCACCATGCCCACTAAACCATGTCCCTAAGCCCCTCATCTACACATCTTTTTCCCTGGGCAGCCTGGTCCAATGTTTAACCACTCTTTCAGTAAAGAAATTTTTCCTCATATGACATCATGCTCAGTATATAAACTAGGGAAAAGCTGGCTGGGGGGCCACTACTCGGGAACGGCTGGGCATTGGTCAGTGGGTGGTGAGCAATTGCATTGTGCATCACTTGCTTTGTATATTCTATTAATATTGTTGTTGTTGTTCTTGTTGTTATTATTATTAAATTATTAAACTGTTCTTATCTCAACCCATGAGTTTTCTCACTTTTACTCTTCTGATTCTCTCCCCCATCCCACCGAGAGGAAATGAGTGAGTGGCTGCGTGGTGCTCAGTTTCTGGCTGGGGTTAAACCACAACAGATCTAAGTGGTAGTTTCTGAGCATGCTGTAGGTGATTTGGGAGTCTAAACCTACAATTCTTTCTGCTTGCTTGTTGTGAACCTTCAGGATCCTTTAGTACACCAAATTCCCTTTCCTCTACCTCCACCTAAAGCCAGATGATCTGTATTTTGAAAGTCCAAGGTAAAACTGTTACCTGAACTGGTTTATAAGGCATTAGGAAGATACTGTAGGTAAAAACTTTTTGCTGCTGAAGAAACAGTCTTTGAATTGATCCGTTTCATTCCAAAGACTTTCCACAGCCAATAGTATCCCCTCTTATGTGTGACTCCGCTTGCTTGACAATTAGATAGTATATATTTAGAATGATAATTGTTCTGCAGATTGCTTAGTTTGGTTAAGCTGCCTTACATGTAATTTGAAGCAAATGAATGCAATAAACTGAAGCAAGTGCTAGAAGTCTTCACATTTTTCATGCAAATTAAGGCAGTCAGTGTATGAAAAGACTTTTAATAATTAAAACTCTTCAAATTTAAAACTTTAAAACACTTTTTTTCCCTGCTTCCAACAGTGGTTAACACTGGTTTGATACTAAAAACATAATTTAACATGCTCTGAATGTAAAGCGATGTCAAACCAGAGGAAGGCTTTCCATGGTCATCTCTCAGTAACCATGCAGCCAAAAGATATTAGAGAAGAAAACAAAATCACCTTTATGTGCAATTAAACACTGACATTAAAGACAGTTAAACTTAAGTTAAGAACGTGTTTACTCACAATATCAGTCTAGCTCTTTATGCAAATATCATTACATGCACCTAACTAGATGCCCAGTTACTTTGCTGTGATCTATTCAGTCTGAAATCTAATGTTGATCAGAGACCTGACAGCTCTTAACATCACCATGGATTATTTCAGGTTTTAAATACCCAAAAGTAATCAAATATTAATTTGATGGATATAGTATGGATAAATGGAGAGGGCTGGCTAGCTGGCTGCAAGGGACATAAAATCTATATTTCACAGTAATTTGTATAAAAATTATGAAGTTGTGGTTTCACTTACCTACGACCAGATATGAAGACCCTGTGTAGTTACCATTCTCTATTACATTAGGCAGTTGGTCTGTTCTTCTGCTGACTATGGTTTTTTGAGTGATAAATTCCTTGCAGGAGTTATTTGTTCCAAATTTGCCCAGCACAACAGGCTCCTAGGCACTGCTATATTATTGACAAACACAATATTATACCCCTTCTGGTATTTTATGTCAGTGAATGCATAGGGTTCAATGGCTTTTGCTGGTTTTTGTTTTCCTTATTTCTATTGCCTAAGAGAAATTAAACTCTCACAGCAGCACTTCTTTAGGGGATTAATGTACTTCTTAGGTAAAACATTTGACCTCAGGACTTACAGCATATTTCTTATTCTCATTTGTGTGTCTCTGGAGGGTGTTCAGCAGTTACCCAGTTGTATGATGTCTGATTTGTCTTGATGCATTTTGCCTCTTTCTGTGATATATTTTGAAACATTAGCAGCAATTTGTGACTGATAATGGGATATATTTCATATGAAGGTTTGCAAAAGATAAGCATCAATAAATTCAAACAACTCTCAGATTGTGATGGACTTGTAACGTAAAAATAAAATAACGTTTAGGAAAATTTAAAAATGGACCACTACTGATACAGAATTCAATGTACCAGGGAGCACACATTATAAAATGCAACTTGAAATTTGTATCAGTCACATTTGAAATATATGGCACAATCGGCTGGTTTTTTTGACTAGGGCATATGTAATGCATAAGCAAGTGTCATTTCCCAATAGGTTTTTCTTTATGTCCATCCTCTCTCTATATTTAAACTGTACCCTTGAAATTATGCTGTTGAATATATACATAATCATCAACTGGCACTAAACTTTTAAACATGCATTTATTTTTCTGTTCTCTTGCAATAATCTCATTCTTATCCCTTAAACCAAATTTATTTTAACATAATTATTGAGTAACTGATAGACCTGAAGGACAATTGGAAGCTCTGAAAGCAGAAGCATTCTGACTACATTTTCTGTCAGTCTGCATATACATTTCAATGAAAGAAGGAATTTTAAAGGAAAATTGTGCATAAATATGGTGGTTTGAAGAGTCTACTTAGAATTATAGAATCATAGAATCATTAAGGTTGGAAGAGACCTCTA
This sequence comes from Pygoscelis adeliae, assembly GCF_000699105.1. Lineage (NCBI taxonomy): Eukaryota > Metazoa > Chordata > Aves > Sphenisciformes > Spheniscidae > Pygoscelis > Pygoscelis adeliae. The sequence goes on along the minus strand of NW_008824231.1, from coordinate 5,119,733 downwards.
AGGCCGAGTCCAACCATCAACCCAACACCACCATGCCCACTAAACCATGTCCCTAAGCGCCTCATCTACACGTCTTTTAAATACCTCCAGGGATGGTGACTCAACCACTTCCCTGGGCAGCCTGGTCCAATGTTTAACCACTCTTTCAGTAAGGAAATTTTTCCTCACGTCCAATCTAAACCTCCCCTGGTGCAACTTGAGGCCATTTCCTCTTGTCCTATCGCTAGTTACTTGGGAGAAGAGACCGACACCCACCTCGCTACAACCTCCTTTCAGGTAGTTGTAGAGAGTGATGAGGTCTCCCATGAGCCTCCTTTTCTCCAGGCTAAACAGCCCCAGTTCCCTCAGCCGCTCCTCATAAGACTTCTTCTCCAGACCCCTCACCAGCCTCGTTGCCCTTCTCTGCACACGCTCTAACACCTCAACGTCCTTCTTGTAGTGAGGGGCCCAAAACTGAACACAGTATTCGAGGTGCGGCCTCACCAGGGCCGAGTACAGGGGACGATCACTTCCCTACTCCTGCTGGCCACACTATTTCTGATACTTATACAGCCTATGTTTTTTATGTAAAGTTATGAATTCCCTATATGGTCCCTATATGCTCCAGATTATGCTTGGAGCATCTAGCCCCTCTCCTTCTCCACTGCCTTCCTACGTCCTTGGAACACCAAAATGCCAAGAAACACACACCAACACTAAAATGTCAATGAAGATGCCACTGAAATGTAGCTGCTCTAAAACACAGTTTTTGTCATTAGAAAGGATTGAGCAATCAGGCTGTAAATCACCAGAACAGCAGTTTCATCTGTCAAGAATCTGTGGGCACCGAATGGGGGCTTTTCAGGCATTCATCCGACAGAAAGCCTGGAAAGTTGTGAAAGGGCAGGGACTGTGCCCATCAATCCCACCAGTCAGCTAGAACTGCCTCTACCAGATGGCTATGAGACAAATGCTGCTTGTCTGAATACAGATAGACCTTGATGCACTCCCCTGGGAATGAGGAGTTAGATTAAAGAGCAGTGCATTAGGAAAATAATAAACATGCTAATCTCTTGTACTTCCTTTAAGTAAAGCATCATCACATTTAGCAAAGCCTATTTACTTGCAGCTGTACACTTTAACTCTTCTGATGGCCCGTTAAACCAAAGACATCTTTTTAGTGAGGTTCTGAGAAAAAAGTCTGCTTGGTCTTTTCTGCAAATCCCAGGCATTACTGCAGCAATTGTATTGAGGGCTACAGGCAGTTAAACAGAAATTCTGCCTTTTAAAAGTATGGGGCATGAAGTGTAGCATCAGTTGCCTTTACAGACTCGAGAGACTTGAAACTCTGAGATTCAGTGTCTGGATCTTCTGCTAATAGTCTACTGATCAGATAGAAAGTGTTTTATCCTAGAATGTAATTAGTAAAATGACAATGCTAAGGCAATTTCTAGGCCAACTGAGCTTACTGGAGTTACTTCAGATTTAAAAAGTTTCACTGTAAAATGGAATTTAGACCTTAAAGTATGACTAATGGTATGAACCTAAATTAATGCAGGTTTTCTCACTTAAGCTTTTATTTGAAATATTAAAAATGAATAAAGTTAATATAATCATATTCTTCTATCAATCCTTCCAGAATATATCATTTCCCAAGTTCTGTCTTCATTACATTCTGTGCTCTATAGATTTTCAGGTATATCAGGACAAAGAAAAGGACCCAAGAAAAAATCACTTGCCCATAAAAAAGAAATGTAAACTAGTTTTGAATGCACATCATGCTTTTTCATCTTTGACAGCAGCAGTATTTCAGAAGATACCAGATATGAGGTATTTATGGCAGGTGCATTACTACTTAGAAACTAATCTCACACATATGGCTGTTAACGTGAAATATGGATTTTAATAATCCAGCTCGGTGAGATATGTGAGCCTGCCTGGTGGGGATGTGATTAGCCACAGTCTGCAAGATTAATTGAGATACACAGCACAAGATTACATTTAGTGAACTCCAAGCCAGTCTGATTATGCAAGAGACCACTTAGTTAAGGCTGTATCTTTACAGATATAAAAACAGATAAATCACAAACTCTACTGTGACAGGAGAGTCAGAATGGAGACTGTTTAAGTCAGAGAGCCCAGTGTACAGATCATCAAAGTAAAGTATCTGGATATTTTGTAAGCAGGAAAAATAAACCACCAAGAACAAAAAAGTATCCCATGTAGTTCAAACAGAGCAAAAAATGTGTAAGGAATGAGATTTAGAATGTCTGCCATCATCATTATTTTAATTTGATGTTATGAAATCTACTTTTTGTTTAAACATGATGATATTCTTTCAGGAGAGTACTGTTTTTAAATGGTAATTTTCTTTTTAGTTTACAGCAGAATCTGAAATTGCATCAAGATCAGCACTACATGAGATATCAGCTTGAAGGATTAGACAACTTCAGAATGGCACTATCAGGAAAATTTTAAGTAGTTTTAATCCAGTACCATTATTTTTCCTTAATAAGGGTATCTTCCAACCCACCGCATTGCTGAAAACACCAATTTGTAATACAGAAGCAAAAAGTACAGGGTGGTACTTGCGGAAACCAGTGCAAGCCTGGGCTCAACGCCTTTCTCTATGAGCTATCAGTAATTTGGATAATTTACCTTCTCAATCCTTGCCTCAGTTTTCCTGTCTGTGAACACATTAGTAGCTGACAGAGATACTGAAGAGTATTCAGATACTATTGTTTTACTTTTAAAGCGATATGAGTACCAAATGTAGAGAGTGCTTTCAGAGAAAGTTCATTGTTACACCTGCTAATAACTTCAGAGGACCAAAGTCCTGAACAAAACACTTATAATCATTCATGTAAAAGTGTAGATTTTCTTTACATGCCATTAATTTTTCTAATTGGTACATGGGCTGCTAGTTGCCAAACTAGTAACTTCTGGAGTCATCTAACAGACATTTTTGCTCGTTCTCTCAAATCACAGCAAGCTTACCACAGATTAGTCAGTCTTCTAAATTAGAGATAAAGTAAACACACACAGTAAGAAATGCCAGAATAAGGCATTGTGAATTGCACTTTGTTTACTTTGACAGGTATGGTTTAGCTTAAATTATTCATGGGAATACTTTGTACTTACTAGTAAATGTCATATCTTATACGTAAAAATATTCAACTTTTAGTAATATGAACATCAGTCAATAACTTTGCTACTAAAGGATTTTCTGAATAAGAAGAAACTTGTATGTGTGTATGTACATGTCCCAGGGAAACACTGCAGCAGTAACATGCAGAGTAAATGGACACTGAACTCACTTTTACTCCAGTTCATCAACCACATCATGCCGACCTTGGATTTAACAATCCCTTACAGTGTCACAGTCTGATATTCAGTGCTACACTACAGGTTCCAGTACGCCTTTATTGTTTTTGCCTTCTTCAAGCTATGTCCCCTGAAGATCTTCAGGATACTTTCTCCTCACTTAAGGTAAGTAAATAAGCTGATGTAAGCAAAACAGGCAAAGAGATAGTCACAGATAATGCTGGGGAAAGGATGAAGGAGAATGATCAAATTTCAGACCTTGTCATTTGATTTCCAGCTGATGACTGGCCACCAGGAGTAAAAAGCAGAACCCTGAAACACTCAGAGACAGTTGTACAGCAACACATAGTGCAGAAGGACATCCCAGTCAAATGGGACTAGACTATGCCAGTTTTGGTAAGGTTTTCATGTCCACAATATTTGAAGTCATAGAATCATAGAAACATAGAATATCTCAAGTTGGAAGGGACCCATAAGGATCATGAATAGAATCATGGTAGAAACTTTAATATTACTACCATGGTGAAAAACTCCTTTCTGCCCTATGTTAAATCCTGTTACCCAAAACACTGATGCTTTTGATCTTTGAGAGCAAAGTATTCTGTATACATGTGCTTACTCTAGGATTAAGTTTTTATATCTATCTGCACGTTCTTACTGAATTCTCAGAGGACCTGAGAAATGTAGACTTTCAGTTAAGGTTCCATTACCCTATATGCTGGGGGGCACCCAGCTGGAAAGCAGCCTTGCAGAAAAGGACCTGGGGGTCCTGGTGGACACCAGGTTGAACATGAGCCAGCAATGGGCCCTTACCACAAAGAAGGCCAATGGTATCCTGGGCTGCACTAAGCAGAGCATTGCCAGCAGGTGGAGGGAGGTGATCCCTCCCCTCTGCTCAGCACTGGTGAGGCCACAGCTGGAGTGCTGTGTCCAGTTCTGGGCTCCCCAGTATGAGAGAGACATGGGCATACTGGAGAGAGTTCTACAAAGTGCCACGAAGGTGATGAAGAAACTAGAGCATCTCTCCTATGAGGAAATGCTGAGAGAGCTGGGACTGTTCAGCCTGGAGAAAGGAAGGCTCAGGGGGATCTTATCAATATCTGTAAATACCTGGAGGGAGTGTGCAAAGAGGACGGAGCCAGGCTCTCTTCAGTGGTGCCCAGTGGCAGGACCAGAGGCAATGGGCACAAACTGAAACACAGGAGGTTCCCTCTGAACATCAAGAAACACTTTTTTTTACTGTGAGGGTGACTGAGCACTGGCACAGGTTGCCCAGGGACACTGTGGAGTCTCCATCCTTGGAGATATTCAAAAGCTGTCTGGACATGGTCCTGGGCAACCAGCTCCAGATGGCCCTGCTGTAGCAGGGGAGTTGGACCAGATGACCTCGAGAGGTCCCTTCCAACCTCAACTCTTCTGTGATTCTGTGAAGGTCTTACTATTACTTGAAGAAAGTGACAGTATGGATCCTTTAATCAAAGTAATAGCTGCTGTGCTGATGAGGTACAAGTGTTTGCTTTTGGCTTCTATTAAAAAGGTCAGCCAAAGTAATTTTGTCAAATACATCTTTGCTTTACATTAAAGGACAGGATTCTCAGAAACATCTCGGTAACTTAGGAGTAAAAGTTTCATGGACAGATAATTAATACTTTCCTTTTTCCTTTTCATATATTGCCACAATTCTTTAAAGCTGGATGTTTAAAATTAAAGCCAAATAGTTTACCCATCTGCAAATCATATACAGACAGTTAAAATGCCTTTTAATTTTAGTGAAGTTTTGCTGACTACTTTGAAAAATTGGTCAAGTTTGAAAATTTTATATGAGAAATAAGAAAAATGTAGGCTATAATATTACTGTGCCATAAAACTTCAGTCAATGAAAAGACTTCTTACAGTTCACAAGCATGCCATTCACATTTAAACAAAGAAAAAGAATTTGGTTTGCATTTCATCATTTAAAAGTATTACTCAAATATCTGACCAATGTTAACATAGGCTTTAGGTTTGCAAGACTAAATGACTTATCCTTCACTTCTATTTATATTTCCTGTCTTATTTCTTGAAAGTCTGTAGAACATCATTATATAATACTCAGTGTTTTATACTTTGAGTCAAAATGAATTTAAATTGTGCCTGGGTTTTGCAGTTATTTGTTGTAGAAGAAAGAGGTTATATCAGAAATTAATTTACGTATATAGAAATGAAATTAATGAAATAAATTAGATGTTCCAGATACCCTAGTTTAGAATCTTATTTTCCATTAATACACACACTGATCTAAAGAAACATTAGAAACTCCTCAGCAGTACCTAGGTAGTTCTTCAATGCTTAGTATGTGAGAAATGATGCCAGGAATATTCCATAATGAGAGACAAACTTCTTAACAATAAATAGTAAAATACTTTTTCCATTAATAATGACTTTTTTTTTGAGATTTCTTCTTTCCATGCATATAAAACACATGCAGATATTTGCACAAATTTTCAAAGGAAATTCAGAAAGATTCTGAAGTATGACAGCTTTCCCATGAGTCTTTTGCTTATTTGTATTTTTCCATGTATATCAAATCTAAAGCTTGTGCTTTTAGTGATGCCTATAACAAAACCACTATCTTTGAAAATATCTGAATGTAGACCCAGTTTAAAAGTAAAAATAAGCCTATGCAAATACAACCATTGTGTAATTTCAATAATGAAGGTGATGTGTTGCCCATGAAGTAACATCCTTGGGACTACGGTGGGGGTGCCTTCCCAATTATGGTTTTGCTGCTGCTGACATAAGAACTTTGCATAAAATAATCCAAAAATAATGATGAAACAGTGGCGGTCTGGTTTATTTCCCTTTCATGTCTAAATAAAATCTTTTCTCCCACCCATTCCTTTTAAAGTGGTATAAGAGTACAAGTTCTAGTCTCTCTTTTCTCTAGGATTAAAGTGATATATAATGACAGGAAAAAAAATCCTTTCAACTATATAATATACAAAAGTGTATGTTCACAAGAATATAACGTAAACACACATTTATTTCAAATTTTAGAGAAAGCATACTGGAAATAATGAAGACAATATTTAAAATAAAGATGATATTTCAGGTTTTAATATACTTTGAAAAAACAGTGCTTCATTTATTGAATGCTTCGAGATATCTTCATTTTGATATCCTAAGCATTCTTTATAGTACCTTGATAGTAACTCTGAACAAGGTACACAGAGTTCATAATGCAACTACACCTAAGTTACGCTTTCTCTTATGTGTAATTACAATGTAATTCATAGAGCCAAATGCTTAATTACTTGATGAAGATTAATTACAACATGTATTAAATATAATAGGTCTGGTTTCTGAATAATAAACTGTGAAATTAGGAAAGGAAGAAGTTATTCATTCTATTAATAATGAAAAGGGAAGAAGATTTTGGTTTGTTTTATTGCTAGAATGGGTTTGTTTTGACTTTGATCTTGTATGGAGAAGTTTTCTGTTTCTGCTTGACCATTTGATTTTTACGGTATGCTTAAAATTACCACTAAAGGAGAATATAATTACTTTCTCTTTAATTTAGCAAAGGTGAAAAATAGCGTCCATTTGACCCATCCCTTTAGTTTTGATTTGAATTTTGGACTTGAGAATTAACTACATTCAGTGTTTGAGAAATCACATAATTCTGTTTTCTTCTTTAGCAGTTCATTAGAGGGTAGTGTTTTCTCACTCAGAAGACATAAAAGTTAGAACCCTAGCTGCATTGTTAATAACAGAACAATAACATTTCTACTAAGCACTTTTTAATGCACTTTTTAATGTCTATGTACATATTCTAGAAAAACAGTAAACCCATATCAAATATTATTAAAATATATCACATGTGGAGTGGAATCATTCTTAAAGATTTTTCAGAACAGCTCTGTGTCTTACACCTTTTATTAGCAATAGTTACACTGAAACTATAAAATAGTTACAACTCCTCAGATGTTATTTAGACAGCTATGTAAAGTATTAATGCACAACTGGTCAGGGCTAGATTTCTGTGAGTGATGGCACGTATAAAACAGTAATAGATTATATCATAACTTCATTTGATCTAAGCAGTTTGTTGCTCGTATTTTTTCTTGTCAGAGAATTACATAAAATGAACTGATACTATCTATATATAATTTCTGTAGTAAGGGCTTGTCAGCGTGCATATGCTGTACTTCTTTATACTCTACAGGTACAATAATTTTTGTAAAGCCCCCTTTACATTGTCAACAACATATGGAGTTACATCAAAGGAAGATGGTTAGAAAATCAGAATCAAAAAGGCTAGAAGGGACCTCTATGATCCATCTAGGCTAGTCCCCCATGCCTACAGCAAGTTCAACTGCTTCTAACTATTCCTGACAGCGTTTGGCACCAATATATATTCCACAATGTTTCACAGCAATTTTTCCAATATTTAAGTATCCATATAAAATTAAAAAGAATTCATTGATGTCTATCCTAAATCTCTTCTGTTGCAATTTATTCCTCCTATTTCTTATGTTGTTGTCAGTGGACATTTTATTTGATTTCTTCTTTGCAATTACCTTTTATTTACAAAAAGAAAAAACAGCCAAACCCAACTTCTATATCCTTCCTTCTTAAAGTTTTATCTGCTTTAGAATAAGCAACTTAAATAAGCAATCTTTCTACCATTCTCCATATGCTTGCTTGTTTGTTTCTGCTATTGTGGTTTTCTCATCCTTTTTCAGCTGAGCATGTCATAATACTCCAGGTTGAGCCCTTACATTGGAAGCAAAGGTTTAATTCCCACCTAGCGAACAGTGTTAGTGTTCACACATGGCACTGTAAGGTCTATCTGCTTCCGCATGTATGACAGCAGTTAACTCTGTTTGGCTTTTGATACTTCTAGTTCTTTCTGAAGAACCACTGCACCTACATGTGCATCTACTTTACTAGAGAAATGACCACACTGGGACAGGACAAAGATCCATTTAACTCAGTGACTCCAATAGTGGCCGTAAATGGATGCCTAGGGATGAGTAAAATTGAGGCAAGCATACATGCTGCTTTCCACTCCGATTATTCCCACTCCCAACCTCATTATTTTCAGATTGTGTTTGTTGCTTGTCATGTCCTGAAACCTCTCTTTTTTCATTTAAATGAAAAAAGATATTAAATATTTAAGACTTTACAGAGCAATTTGTTGTTGCCTTTCCTGGCTGCTGAATTGCAGACTATCATTTCCCTTGTTCCTTCTCTTAATGCTTATATACATATGGAATTACTTCTTTTTACACTTGCTATTCCTTGCTAGTTGTTTCTGATTTTATGCCGTATTCTTACTGATTCTGCCCACGTATACATTTTTATACTTATTCTAATGTACTATGCCCATTTCCACATTCTGTACACTTTATTTTTGTGTTTAAGATCAATGAAGAAAAGCTCATGGACCAGCAAGTTGGTATTTACTGCACATCTTATTATTTCTCTGCATAAGAATAATTTTGTTTTTGTGGATTTGCTTCACTACTTTAGTCCCTCAGACTTTCTTCCGATAAGACCTGGGCTCTGGATTTATTGAAGGATGCCATAGTGAAGCTCAGTGTCATTACTTTGTTGCTCTTCCCCCTTTTTTTCCGTAATAATCATGAACTTACCCAACTCGTGATCACCTTACCCAAGCTACCTTCTACCCTCACTCTCTCCACAAATTCCTCTCTGTGATTAGAGTCTAGAAGCACTTTCCTTTTGACTGCTTTCTTCACAACAAAATTCAGGAAATTGCTGTAAAGATTTCACAGGTTTAAAAGAATTTAATTTGTAGAACACAGGTTTCTCATCAGATGTTCCCCATAGCCACTAAGTCTCTTGCTTCTAACAGCCCTACTAACTAGTCACAAAAACCCCTCATTAAGCTTCCTTCTCTAATAAAAGTCCATCATGACTAAATGTTTGCTTATATCTATTTTATTATTGAGAGTCTTTCAACAGATATATTTTCCTGTGCACTTAATAAACCTGAGAACATCAACATACATCTTTCACATGTAGGGCAACACTTCCTCTCTTTTCTCTCTACGTTTCTCTACTGAATAGTAGAGAAATAATAAATCTGTATCAATATTACTGCCATGAAAATTATCACAAGTCTCTGTCATGCCAAACAAATCACAAGTTAAACTTGTAACATTACCATATTAAGACTCTCAGCTTCGTTTATTCTCCATATTTACAGCAGATGCACACACATAGGCACACATGCACACACAGACATCTTCTTCCAAAACTGCTGCTGCCTTGTCACGCATGTGCGTCCACTGGCTGAAATTTCCTTGAAATGATGGGAATTTTGGAACTTTCTGGATTAGGTCAAAAGAGGGGAAAGGATTTGAATTAAAAGTAACAAGCTATAGAAAATTATGACACTGCAGGTATTTCATTTGAAATATGCCTGGCTCCCGAGGATTCAATGAATTTATAATGCTTGCTTCAGGTGCTTCTTATAGCACAAAATAATAAGGGAGGAAAGGAAGTGTGGTCTTACATATCAGTGAAAATTTAAAGATGAATAAAAAACCCCTACATAGATTCAGTGCAGGTTTGGATGAAAAACAGAGAGAGTAATAGGTTAATAAGGATGTTCTGCACACAACTGGAACAGACAAGACTTAGAAATGAAATAGATTTAACTCACATGCCTATGTTAAGTTTGTGAAACAAATCTACAAAAGGCAAAAATCAAAGTTACTGCACATACGATACTTGGTCTCTGACTAATACAACTTTAATAAGGAAGTTAAATTAAATTTAAGAAAAAGAAAATTATACAGGTCAGTTCACTAGAGTTTGATTTCCTGCTGGTTGCTGATATAGGTTATAATTTCAGTAATGAAAGCACCTGTCACTGTACTCTGTCAGAACCATCACAATTTTTTATGAAAATGCATACATTTATTTATTAACAATAGAACATAGAGGGGAAAAAAAAAATGGTGGGAGGAACTTTTGGTTTGGATGTCCCAGGTGTGCTGTAGTCCTGCAACCATCAGATCAGTCAGCTGTGGCTCTCGTGCAGCAGCAATGCCTGCTAAATACAACAGTACCCACTTGGTGCTGACTCCTGCTAAAGGGAGAGGCACGTACTGCTGTGATGAAGTAATTTCATTCTGCTGGGTATTGCTCATCTAAACTTGAGGATTAATGAGCCAATGGACTATTGTGCAACAGAAAGGACAGAGAGATTTTGCATGTGCTGTGCTAATGGTGTTCTCAGGGACATGCACTACAGGGAGCCATGAGTGCCTTTACATTCAGCAGACCTCAGTTCAGCCTCAAAGAGAAATTGATAGATCTGGCTGAGACCAAAGACGAAAAGGACAACAGACTTTCCCTCAAAAGAAAGAAATTTTCGGGACTCCATAAGTAATGAACTTTGAGGTGCATAGAGGAGATACAAGAGAGGAAAGCTGCAAGCCTCCATTCAGGGGACAGCTTTGGGGATTTCTATGGATATGTTTCTACTTCCTCAAAGAGAGGAGCTTCATAGAGAACTAAAGTGTTAAAGGGATTGATCTGTATTATAATATTAAGTCTACTTTATATGATTTTTAAATAGGCTACATTAACTCCATTTAAAGAAAGACCAATGCACAGTTAAGAGGTATCCTACTTGTTATAAATGAGATAATTTGGGAGGTAATTATTTGCCTGGGCTGTTTGACAGCAACCTGTTGAAATGGTTTCATGATGGTAGTTCTTTTCATTAAATACGTCTATTTCCTATGGATATCTTTCACACTAAAAAGAAAAAAAAAGGTTTTTTTTGTTTTGTTTTTGGGTTTGGTTTTTTTTGGTAGGGAGGGAAAAAAGGGAAAGAACAAGGTTCAACAAAAAATAATATTCATTGTTCACGGAATAAATGAGTTTCTGAAAAGTATGCACGTTCATGGACAAAGCAAGGTGATTCTCTTGTGAGCTAATTATAAATAAGCTTTATATGTAACTGGAGTACCTTCTGTTGATGTTTTGAACATCGTGCAGTGTATGCTACTATTATCTGTAATACAACCATTTTTTTATTCACGGTTTGAGTGAACACGTGGATTTTATCAGGATATTGGAAATTCATGTGTTGCAAAAAATCTGCTATAAGTGTAGGTAGTGACAGGAAAAACTATGCAGGTAAAAGTCACAAAAGCTAAAGCACACTGCTTCAGTTTCAAAATGCAGAGACACCTAAATTAAAGGGAAAAAAAAAAAAAAAAGGTGGCCTTCAACTTTGAGGAACAAAACTGGTAAAAGTGCCTGAAAGTCCAGGGCAACAAATCATCAGCAACATGACAGAGTTGCCCAGGTAAGACAAGGGGTAATAGTTTTAAACTAAAAGAAGGTAGATTCAGACTGTGTATAAGGAAGAAACTCTTTACTGTGAGGGTGATGAAACACTGGCACAGATTGCCCAGAGAGGTGGTGGATGCCCCATCCCCTGGAAACATTCAAGGTCAGGTTGGCTGGGGCTCTGAGCAACCTGATCTAGTTGAAGATGTCCCTGCCCACGGCAGGGGGGTTGGACTAAGTGACCTTTAGGGGTCCCTTCCAACCGAAACCATTCTATGATTCTGTGATTCTACATTCTCAGAGAAATTCTCCAAATATTGTGTGAAAACAGATATTTAGAAGACTTTCAGTAATGTCACAGTTACATGGCTGTAGTAATTATATATCTTATTAGTTAGTGAAATTACCACTAGGCAAGTTTGAAAACCTGTTTTATGTGTTACATTTTAAATCATTCACCAAGTATTTGATAACTTAGTGCTTCTTTTTAGAAAATAAGACAATTATTTAGCTATTTCTTACATTGATAAAGAGATTTAGACACATGGATCACAACATCTTCTAAGGTAAGTTTTCCATTCATCCAATTCCTTAAATAATTTCAGTATGCACACAGATTAAGAGAGACAGTGTGTACATGTACCGTGAACAATCATTTATTTTATGGCCCGTAACCCAAATACCAGATCTTATAAACAGTGTAGCCTGTCCTAACATAAACTGCTGCAGCATCAAAGGCTAATATAACACTATTTTTATAATTTAAACAAATAGAATTCATTGCCAGCCTGTATAATATCATTTATGAACTTTTTTCTTTTGGTACAGAAACAGTAAGTCCATTTTATTTCTTCTTTATTTTGAAAAAGGAAAAAAATTATCTGTATCTGAAGAAGGACAATGTTGAAGACATGAAATACAGTTTTAAGTAAAACTGTAGCATGAAGAAATTTATGAAGATTATGTGATGAATGTATATCACAGTTGTCATGCTTTACAAGGCCTGTGAACTTGTCAGGTTTTGTCTAAACTTGTCTTGACCTGGCTAAAGCTTTGTTTTAGTTGGCTGAGCTGCATCAGATAAAGGAAGGAGGAATTTTTAATTAATTTGTTTTATTTCTGCTTATCTTTAATGAAGTATGTGATATAACCATATTTTTTATATAGATAGCAAAAAGTAGTTGCCCTGTGTAGAATTAAATATTTATGACCCTAGGATAATGGTGTAGTATAGAGTAGTACAGACACCGTATGGTAGCAGAGGCCTCAAAAGTGGGGATGCAATGCAGAGCAATGCTGGCATGGGGTGCTAAGAAAAGGGACACAGGATGACATTGGAGACCCCAGAGCTGTAAGCTATTGATCTTTACTCAGGTAAAGAAATGCAGACCTGAGAAATGGGGAAAAACAATTTCAGGTGTAACAAAGACAGAAAAGAGCAAGTATCCAGCATAGTGAGACACCCCATATTTAAAAAATGTGGATGTAACTTGCATTTGAAAATCAACAAAGAGCAAGGTCTAAAAGCAGGCTAGAAAACACAAAAAAAAGATTCATCTCAAGTGGACCTTAGAACTGGAGAAACAGACTATCTGCATCACACTCCTTCTGGGCAAGACACTGGTGTCTCGCTGTAATGCGCTGCTCAGACTGACACCAGGAGCCGTAGGACCCAGAGGGGCCAGGGAAGGGTGAGCACAACAGCAGAGAATGGGGTAAATAGTAAGAATTGTTGTGTAACCATTTCCACTGTGTCACTATTGAGACCTTTTCTGCAACAACATTCTTTACTGTATTTTTGTTTCTCTCTTTTTCCACAACAACGGGACCTGGACTAATTTTTTTTTTTTTATTAGATTGTTCAAATTTCAGTTATATTAACAATAAATTCTTGATTTTACATATAATGTGTTTCCTTTTGCCTTCCAGATTTTGAGTGCCACACCAGATTTTAATAGATGAAATGCTGTAGTGGGCTATTAGTAAGGTGCTCAGAGTAATGTGATTAGCACATGACAGGGTGTCCTGGCTAAAAAATTTTGTATGCTTTAGTAATAGATACATTGTTTATGATAACTTCTATTTGAGAATTTCCAGCAGGTGATATTTCTGAGCAGTGTGAACATGAACAACCCACACTGCTTTAAGCAATTCTTTCTTGGTGGTGTTGTACAATATATTTAAAATAACCTCTGCTTTCATAAAACAATAATAATTTAAAAAGGTACAATGTAATACTACCAAAAAGAAACATATTCAAAGTCTTCATTGTATGACATTTTATAGAGGCTTTTCTAATGCGGTTGTACATCACAGGTACAGGAGGCACAGAAAGATCTGTCACAGATGTGTGATTCTTAGGCAAATGCTAGAGTCTGAATATAGCTGGAGAATGTAACTGCATCCATACTATTAATTTTCCATATGCATACAAATTCACCCACTTTGTCTAGTATCTAATCCTGTCTAGTGTCTTCAAGCACTTTGTCTTACTGTTATTTTTAACTTTATTTCCCTTGTATATCAACTTTCTCCCTACAGGCAGTATTTTTGTCTATTATATCAGTATATTGGACCATTGCATTAGCATTTACACACATTACCTGGTCTACTCAACCTTGAAAATTAGAAGAGAATGCTTGTCTTAAATCCCAAATTCTGAGTTCTTTTGGACAAAGTTCAGGAGAACATATAGTACTGTAGATTACAGGAACATCAAGATTAAGAGTAAAAAAGGTGGGGAAAAGGTGCATCCTTCATTAATCATAGTTTTGTATGGAAAATATAATACTTAGAGAGAGAGAGAGTATAATTTACAGAACCAAAACTGATATATATCTATATCTATATATATATATGAGCAGAGATTTCTTTATATAGAGGACTGGCTAGGCAAATAAGATATATGTGCCAACATTAATTAATGATCTATATGTCCTTAGTGAACACTTTCTGTAAAACAACTGAAAACTTAGTGCTGTCAATTAATTCTAGTTTAGATTGATGAGAAAGTTAAGTGTTAAATGCTCATTCAATGCTACATATGAAAGAGAATCTAAGAAGCATTTAATAGTCCTAATGACACAAGATTGGGAGTTTTTATTACCATTTTCAGTTAATTACTTACAGCAATTACAGTCTACAGCTTTGTTACAAAAATACGGACATCCTTAACCACTTTCATTTTAGGTCTAATTTTTTCCATATCACCAAAACATTCTTTTTGACATTAGGCATATTGTATTTAGCTAGATTTTTCAAAAGTGGTAGAAATAGCACCACCTGAAGAATAAGAAGAATATGTACCATAATTATATACTACAGTTATGTATCTAGAAATAGCTTTAAGAAGTAATGGATGCACCCAGATTGAGTTCATTGTCAAGTGACACATTTTTTCAGTAGCCTGCCATGAGTACCAATCCATTGCATTCTCACTCTCCACTTTTTACAAGCTTTATACTGAAATGGATTTCCCAGTGAGATTCATATCTATCTGAGTGCTATTCATACTGTTATTCACTGTAAATATCTCCAGCAGCCCTATTAACTTTAATGCATTAGCTCTTCTTCTATTTATTGCAACTTAATGAATGCATAATAATTTTAGTTTAGGACACCATTAGCAGCATAGATTTTCCAAGCTCCTGTAGCTCAGCAGATGTACTATCATAAATTACCACAAAGCTACATGCTTTTTTTATGATGGTCATAAGACAAAATTATTAGAAAACCATTTTTCTATTCTCCTGCAGACTTGGCATTCAGAAAGGCTACAGGTTTAGCAAAAGCATCATGTCTGCATGGTATAATCAGCATATGTTCCACAAGGAACCAGGATTTAAGCAGAAATGAGGATATAAAACCAGGCCTTACAACGTTCTTTGAGGTAGGGCAAGAAGACAAGAATCCAGTGGATATACCATCAAACACCAGAGAGCTGCTTGTATCTGACAATTGGAACTATTAATTTACATTCTATTCTTAACAGTTCTTTCCCTTCCCTATTTTTGGAACAACACTCAATAAAAATGAACCATATCTTTGAGGGCTTGTTAAGGGCCTACGTGAGGAAATGAAATATATTTGTGTCATTCACTTCACTTCTATAAAGATAAAGCAATGAAACAGAGATGGCTGAGTGGATTTCAGGGAAATTTTGATGTATAAAATGTTTTCCAAATCCTTCCCACACTTGAAAGCAATGCTTCAACCCCTGGAGAGCAGTTTAAGTCACTGTAATATGCACTTGGGTAATTCCTGGAAATCCTACGTATAAAGTGTTAGTATGACAAACAACTCAGATTGCTTTGATTTAATTTTAGACTATTAAAAATACTAACCCAGCTGCAAGATCCAGATTATAAATCCCACAAACATCAAAATAAGTTAAAACAAATAGAGATACCCAAAAAACCCCATCACTTCCTAGTGCAAAATGTATGGTGAGCATTGGATGACTACTTATGGCTTAACAACTTGTGCTATATTTGGAAGTACAAATATAAATTAAATGAAAAATAGTATTAGTTTTAGATATTCATCAAAGTAAAAATAGCTATCTGGAGCTGAAGCTCAGTTACGCCCAAGAAAGGTTTCTGGAGTTGCATACTGACTTGCTGAAGAAGTAAGATACCCTTACAGACCAGAGAGAAAAATGCAATGTTTTCCACAACAAAGTTGAACTCTGTCAGTAAAATGACCAATCTTATTTAATCTTTCAGAGTATTTTGGCTTTTTCATTGACCTGTTTGAAATACATTGCAAGATAGCGCCAAATCTAAAGTCTTCAAGTTTTAACATTTTTCAATTGCTTCCTTTTTCTCTATGTGGCCAATAAGAAACGTTTCTTAGAATTCCTTGTTATATCTCAATGTATCCACACAACATTTGTGATCTGGAATGCCTGCCTTAGGCATGGTTCTTGAACCATGCTATTTTATGTGTGTAAAACCTTGCAATATCTGAAATAAGTTCAATTATTTAAAGATTTTGGTAGCTATCATTATATCAAAATATCCTGAAAATGTTCATTTGTACACCTTTTTTCTAAACTGATGGTGCAGGACTGGAAATCCTGGGACACGTCAGCTTGATGTGGTACAGGTGACAGAGCAGACAGCCTATCCACCATTGAGCAGATGTTTCTTTTGCATTACTGTTTCTTCCAATAAACTGTGATTGATAGACCAAGCAAGCAACTGTGAGGAGTCTCACATTTACTTAAGATTATTATATTTTGTCATACAATAAATGTATATATTTAACATACTCTTATACCCTGCTCCAAAGAGTATCCTTTATAAGCAAAGCAAAGTTTAACTTCTTTCCTGTTAGCTGGATGAAGCTTTACTGGATCAGGAATTCCTCACCTCCATGGAACCATGAACTAATAGTTCAATATTAGTATGCATATATTTCTCTAGAAATATATGCATGTATTACTGCATATATGCAGTAATTATGCATATTATAATATATTATATATGCATAATGCAATTATGCATATATACTGCATGTATTTCTCTAGAAATCACAGGGAGAGACACAAGGACATATCACACCTTCTATTCTCAAACAGAAATCTTTTGGAAATCACTGCTTTCAGTTCTGACTAAAAGTTCACATGTGTGAGCAGTTATTTTAAGTCTCTTTCACTTGCAATTCACATTGAACACAGCATGTTAGCAGCTAGAAACTCTTGCACGTGACTCATATAAATGAGACATACATATTCCATGTTACATTTAGTGAGATATGCCAAGCTGCATGGAGTAAATTTCCAAGAACCGTCTTTCAGGACAGATAGCTTTGCACTGCATGTCATCAGCTCTTCTTTGTACAGCATACAATGATGGTAATGACATCATCACAGGTGTGTTAAATCAGGGGTGAGGCATCTTGAAAGTGGTTTTTTTAAATAACATTTTCTCAAGGGAACAGTACCTTCAAACATGCCAAACAAGGGTTAAACTGTATTCTACTTTGTAATAAAGGTAAAGTTAAGCATTGCAACATTTATAATTCTTTATAATTTGCTGGCCAAGGACTTTCCTTTGGTTTAATTTATTTAGCTTTCTCTGTGTTTATTTATATATATAGACATATGCACTCTTATGTACATGTGCACATTGTGTGGAATGTGTGGAACCTCAGCAATTACACTATCTAATCAACCTCTTTCTGGTAACTAAGGAAAGATTAGAGAAACCTTTAATTTTGTTTATTTACTTAATTCCACTGGATTTGAAAACATAATGGGATAAATTTTCAATTTGATTCAGTATGTTTTATGCATAAGTAATAAACATTAAATCAAATTATTCTTGTTTGCAACTTAAAAATAATATTCTGGGTGAACAAAGAACATAAAGATTTATTGTTTTTGAATATGTCTTCTTCTGCAAGGAATTTCTCTCTTTAAATAAGTTGTAACCTTTCTTTTAAACAGGAATTTCTAGAGTTACATGAGACGTTGCTGTATTACTGCCTTTCTATATTATGCATTATGCCGGTGTTTTGCTATTATGATAGTACTGTTGTATCTGCCTGAGTAACAGTTTCACACAAGTTAAATAATCAGTCCTGAATTCACACGCCCTAATTAAGTTAATGTTAAAAAGTTCATTCCAGCTTTAGAGTTACTTCAGTTTTCTCGGGGTTAGTGTTAGTGTATAGGTCAGTATGCAACCTTAGCTAGACATATGTGTACTCTGGATCTGGAAGGATCACTAGCAGAACTAGTGCGGAGTCACTGCT
>NW_008824231.1:5099422-5101220 GCF_000699105.1 Pygoscelis adeliae | reverse complement strand
CCTCAGCTAGCACTGAGCAGTAAAATGAGTGAGATTTCATGTAAGCATGTGATGGCCAAGCTCGTGTGTGGAAAAGTAAAACAAAAAAGTGGGAAAGGGCTAAGGGAGAAGATATCTGTAACTGTAATTCAGATGAATACAATATTTTTGCATCACAGAAAACACCATTTCTGAAGCTGATCTAATAATAATAATAATAATAATAATAATAATAATAATAAAACAAAAACCAACAGAGAGTGAGAGACTTAACTCTTTTCCTGTCAGTTTTTTTGTCAGCTTTTTTTTTTCTCAACAAATGCTGAAAAGATAAGTTGTTGTATAATCAATTATGCTTTTTTAAGCGGGAATGATCAGTATGAATAACAAGAGAAAAGTATGCAAAGATTAGAGTTGGTGGATTAATGTTTTCTTGATAGGAAATTAAAGAATACACATAAAAGCTTCCTTTTCGACAAAGATTATGATTACTATGGCAGAGCTAATAAGGGTGATTTTATTGATCAGCACTTGACTTGGACCCCAGACATTTGGATGGGTTCCCAGGTGTTATTCATAATACTATCATAGATGTAATTCTAGATTAGAGCATGCCTCCAGTCATTACTCTTGGTTTCCTTTGTAGACAATAGAGAGAGGCAGGCATCCTTGTGTTGGCATCCTGCTTCTATGTAATATTTCCTCTGAAGTCTCCTTTAGGAATGTAGATGTGTTAATTGCAAAAATTCACCGGAATTTACTGTCCCTATATACTAAATACATAGCGTTCCACACAAATGAAGCACTAGGCTATTGCTGCATGTAAGAGAACATCAGAGTTTGCAAATGAACTTAAGTCTCCAAGAGAAGTCAATTTCCTGAAGAAGCCTCTGCTATTGAATGAATACTCATTTCTCTAAAGGTATTTATGACTGCTGTCCGACTTGATGGTGTCCTAGCAAACTGCACATGACTGCTTCCCTCCAGGGGAGGTGTTCTGCTGAAAGAGGCAGAATAACTCAGGCAACAGAAGTGCGTAAGCAGCTGAAGAACAAGATGCTTAAAAACAAATGCTGCACTGGGGCCAAAAGTAGCCTGATGTAAGCCTTAACTAATGATTTAATTCAGCCCTTCAGCATGCAGGTGTATCTGTTGTATCATCTTGGGACACAGTCCTGAAGGGCAAAGGGGTCCAGGAAGGCTGGACGATCTTCAAGAAGGAAGTCTTAAAGGCGCAGGAGCAGGCTGTCCCTGTACGCCGCAAGAAGAACGGGCGGGGAAGACGACCGGCCTGGCTGAACGGGGAGCTTTTGCTGGGACTCAGGAAAAAAAGGAGAGTTTACCGCTTGTGGAAGAAGGGGCAGGCGACTCAAGAAGAGTACAGGGATCTCGTTAGGTCGTGCAGAGAGGAAATGAGAAAGGCAAAAGCCCAGCTAGAACGCAACCTGGCCGCTGTCGTTAAAGACAACAAAAAAAGTTTTTACAAATACATTAATGACAAGAAGAGAGCCAGGGAGAATCTCCATCCTTTATTGGATGCGGGGGGGAACATTGTCACCGAGGATGAGGAAAAGGCTGAGGTACTTAATGCCTTCTTTGCCTCAGTCTTTAGCAATCAGACTAGTTACCCTCAGGGTACTCGGCGCCCTGAGCTGGAAAACAGGGATGGCGAGCAGGATGAACCCCCCATAATCCAAGAGGAAGCGGTCAACGACCTGCTACGTCATCTGGATACTCACAAGTCTATGGGGCCGGATGGGATCCACCCGAGAGTGCTGAGAGAGCTGGCGGAGGAGCTAGCCAAGCTGCTCTCCATCAT
>NW_008824231.1:5090848-5098229 GCF_000699105.1 Pygoscelis adeliae | reverse complement strand
TGAGTCACCATCCCTGGAAGTATTTAAAAGACGGGTAGATGATGCACTTAGGGACATGGTTTAGTGGGCATGGTGTTGTTGGGTTGATGGTTGGACTCGATGATCTTGGAGGTCTCTTCCAACCTTAATGATTCTATGATTGATTCTATGATCTAGAGGACATGCAAATCACTAACACATGCAAAGAAGGAGCTGATGTTACAAGATAATGGTATTATGCACCTGTGATTTAGAAGGCAAATCAAGGCCTTAGAACAGTAGGCTACATTAATTATTATAAACCCCATTTGATTCTAGAAATCAGGAGGCTCCTTAATGATTCTATGATTGATTCTATGATCTAGAGGACATGCAAATCACTAACACATGCAAAGAAGGAGCTGATGTTACAAGATAATGGTATTATGCACCTGTGATTTAGAAGGCAAATCAAGGCCTTAGAACAGTAGGCTACATTAATTATTATAAACCCCATTTGATTCTAGAAATCAGGAGGCTTGCTATAAAAACAGAATAGTTTAGCACTTATACCTTGATATCTTACCAAAGATTTACATCTAACTACAATAAAAAATCTCCACACTAAAATTTATAAACAATCCCAGATATTAATAATTTGTGACTGGTTTATGCACAATTGTCAAGATAATTTTGCTGGAATAGAGAAATGGGGTGATGTCAACAGACAGTGGCTGACTACTTGCCTTCTCTTTCTTTGAGTTAGCATTTCACATTTGGAAATGTCTAACCTACTTACAGCAAAGTAAATTGCTGATAGTACTTAATGTTTTCATCCTTTCACTCTAAGATTAATTACTTTGCAGCACTTTACAGAATTTTGGTTTTCCTTTCTTTGCATGAGAGTATATTCACGTATAAAGAGGAATGAGGGATTGAGACTAGGAAATTGCTTTCATTTTCCTCCTAACACTAAATAACCTGTCTTCTCAATATCAGGCTAAAAGGTCAATATCTAATTTAGGATCTTGTTTCTATAATCCTTGAGATAAGTCACTCGACTTCAGGTGAGATGGCCTTGTGATTTAATGCTTTTTTAAAGTGAGAAAAAGCTGAGAAATTTAGCCCACACTTAAAAGCAGTTATTGAAAAATGTACAGTGCAGATTTTTTTTTTTTTCCCCCCTGAACACCTACTTCCTGCAAATTCCTGCAAAACTTCTGGGGCAGTTGCCACAGCTTTGACAAAGGTCTCTGAGCTAGTGCTTTTCAAGTGACTATGTTTGGGTATATCACTAGTTCAAAAAAAAAGGGATTAAAGAACAAGTTTGATCATTCTTGATTATCCACACTGCTTAACTGCCCACAGTTTCAATGCCCTGGGCACACGACTTTTAAATTCTTACCCTACCTCTGTTTTGGGCAACCCAACTCTCTTTCAACAAATCTGATGGTGGAAGAGCTACCCCTAACCATTTTTCCCTTTGGCCAAATGACCATTTGCTGCCATTTGCCCTCCCAGACTGGAATTGATCTCTGATACACTTCTATTTAACATTTTAGACATAGCTTTTGAGCCCACTTCTCTGGAGTAGGTTCTGCAGCCTATTAAGTCTCAGATTTTTCTTTGTCTGAGAAGGTTCCATTAGATATCCCTGAAAAGCCATAATCTCTCTGTCCTTTAGTCCTTTCACAGGTGTGAGACCTAACAGGTTCCCACAGTTTCAGTGCTGTGGGCACACAAGTCTTAAGTTCATTCACATAAAATGTACATTTGTCTTTGTACAATAGAGAAAATAATTTATTCTTTCTTTAACAAAAGATGGGCATCTAAACAAAACAATAAAACCATCTGTATATAGCTGTATTTTCCCCTCAATTTCTTCTTACAGTCTCGAGAATTTGGGGGGGTGTAGGTCAGAACATTCCTTGGAATTTCAGGGTATTCTGTTGCACGTGGCTTTTCTTTCAAATCAAGGTATACTCATCTCACTCCTGCAATCAAGTTTGTTTTTTTCTTAAGTGGCACTCCTGTTAAGATGAACCTCTCTTTAGCAAACAGAACCATTCCATTGCTTTTCTTTGCTATTTTTTCTCCATCTCAGTGAATGTTGGTGAAATTATATATATATATTTTATATAGGTATAACCAAGAAACAATAACTTGAAAACCATGCTTTTTCTGAGGGATTTTCCACCCCAGACCTCTCTCTTTTTTCACCCAGAAAGTTTTTTCCAGTTCATGTTGCCTTCTTAGCTTAACTGTTGTTTGGCCACAGTCCAGTCGGTTAGGTTAATGGCTGATACTGTTTGTTCTGCAGCTTCATCTAGACAAGCAGATTGATTTCTGTTAGAGAATTTGTCAGTTTGTGATGGACTTACTTAATACTCCTTGAGACATTCAGTAATATAGTGATTTAGGAGTTAACTAGCATTCCTCAGTGACACACAGAAAGATGCCCCAAATTGTTCCAGCAGCTATATTAAAATATAAATTTCCCTGATTGTAGGAATGGAATGTGAAACATTTACTACAGTATCATACATGCCTGTTACTTAAAAAAGTCTGTCTTACTATAGCATGCATTTTAAGTTCACAAATTCTCCTTTAGAGTCTTCCTATATTCCCTCCCTATGGTTAATAAGCTACACATTCTCTCACAACACCACAAATACAGACTGAACAAATACTTAAAGAATTTCAAACTTATTCTAACTGCCTTACAAAATGCCAATTTATTATACCTAAAATACAGAAAGTTACTATTTCCATTATAATATACAAAGCAGAGCAAAAAAGGAGGATGAAAACTATAGCAAGAGACTGCTCAATGACATTTTAATGGATACAGACATGCAGCGATCTGAACTGTGGCAGAAAAGCATTGTTTGCTGGGCACTCCTATGCCATTGGCCTTTAGGAAAGAAGGATGTCTTTTGATCTCTTTCTAGCTTTGTCTCTGACTTTGGGTGACCTTTGGCAAATCACATTAGTTGGGTGTGCAGCATCCATAAAAATTAGTAAACTATTGCTTTACTTGTTCTCTTGAGGTTTGTGAGGCTTAATTAGTGAATTTTATAAATCTTTTCTAGACTCACAAATGCAAAGTGCTAGAAGGACAGAGTTTTATTGTCACTATTCCTTTGGGAAATGAGTTTCGTAGAGCTGTGGGAGATAATTAGTAACATTTTGTAGGCTGTGCTGCAGCTAAAACCACCATTAAAGTAATCCCTTATATAATATAAACAATACTTGTTCTCACAAGTTTGGCAAAATCAGATGTGCATTCTGGGTTTGTGACTTGGCCTTTTCCTTCCCTTCCACAATTTGAAAACTGTTAGGATGTTAGGATTTGTTCCATTTCCTTTTGTTTTTAAATAGTGATAAATTTTCACTTCATTTCTAGAAAACTGTTCATATTGAATGTTTAAGAAATATGTTTTGCCTTTATTAAGGATCCTTTATTGAGGACCACACTCTCCAGTTCCTTGCAATTGTTCACAATTGTAGCCATAGAAACTATAATCATCCTTCTCAAAATACTTGGAATAGCCACAAAATATTTTTGCTAGGAAATCTTGTAATTTAAATAAAATAATTGGCTGTGGATTTTCTTGTACAGGCTGGGACCGATGGCATTAAGCCTACCACAAGCTGCCTCTCAACTGGCCATTTGCAAATAGAGTGATTCTGGTTTTGAGCAGCCAATGTCACCTTTCTTCATTATTTGGAGGAAGAGCACATCAGTTGTCTGAGTCAGCCTTGTTTAGAGTTACAGTAGCCTGACTCCCTTTGTGACATTAGTAAAGGTATCAAGGCACTTAGGAAAAGTTTATCTTATGGACCAGATTTTTTAAAGTAGATGCATGAAGGTACACATACACTTCTCTCATGTTTTTATTCTCCTGATGTCTCTATCTCCTTTACCAAACTGTGAATTTTCCTTCTTAATGTTTATCTAAGTTGCACGACAATTTCATTTTTTCAGACAGATCCACTTAAATTATCAGGTTATAGACAAAACTAGATATACCTTCCCTCCACTTATTTTGCCCTTTTTTTAAAAAAAATGTGACCAACATATTCCAAAATTTTCCTGTCAATCTGGATTTTACTGTGTTTTTTTCTGAATGCTTGTCCAGGTAGTTTAAATCTTTCCCTGCATTTAAGATCTGTACTTAGGGGAACTCTACTAATTGCTCACAAAAAATCCTTATCAATTTGATCATTCTCATTTAGCAGTGACCTCAGTCACAGTGCCCATGTTCTCCCATTTTGTTATCACACGCAGACTTTCAGCTGGTACAATTTCTTAGGTAACTTCAAGAAAGTGCTTACATTGTTGTCGTGGTTCAACCCCAGCCAGCAACTGAGCACCACACAGTTGCTCGCTCACTCCCCCCCGGTGGGAAGGGGGAGAGAATTGGAAGGGTAAAAGTGAGAAAACTCATGGGATGAGATAAAGACAGTTTAATAGGGAAAGCAAAAGCCGTACACGCAAGCAAAGCAAAACAAGGAATTAATTCACTCCTTCCCATGGGCAGGCAGGTGTTCAGCCATCTCCAGGAAAGCAGGGCTCCATCATGTGTAATGGTTACTTGGGAAGACAAACGCCATCACTCCGAACGTCCCCCCTTCCTTCTTCTTCCCCCAGCTTTATATGCTGAGCATGACGTCCTATGGTGTGGAATATCCCTTTGGTCAGTTGGGGTCAGCTGTCCCAGCTGTGTCCCCTTCCAACTCCTTGTGCACCCCCAGCCTACTCGCTGGTGGGATGGTGCAAGAAACAGAAAAGGCCTTGACGCTGTGTAAGCACTGCTCAGCAGTAACTAAAACATCCCTGTGTTATCAACACTGTTTCCAGCACAAATCGGAAACATAGCCCCATACTAGCTACTATGAAGAAAATTAACTCTATTCCAGCCAAAACCAGCACAATCGCTCATAAAGTGTGCCATGCCTCCTTTTTCACTAGTCAATCCTTCCTAGGCAAGGACTACTATTTATGTTGCTGCTCCAGTCACGTGACTTCACCAAATTTCTGTTATGCCAACTAAGTCGTATTTGTGATCATAATCATAATATATGATGCTGCTGTTTACATTTCTTGCATTAATAAATATTCATATAAGATGTTTATCAATTCGATTTACTACTCGCTGTCTTCTCTCTCCTTTTGTTATGATATGAACAATCCTCTCACCTTTGGCTCACAGACCTTCTGCCTGGTTAATTAAAAAGGTAATAATAATGCTATGACCTACGTTAAAGTTCTCAGTTAGCAAGTTAGTATGGAAAGGCTGCCTGTTTTTATTCTTCTTGATGAGGCAGCTATCACTTGGCAAGCTTGTGGAACTTCATCCTGTGGTGTAGGAAGCCACTATCTGGAAATACCACCAACTAGGCCTTAACCTCTAGGATATCCCTGTCTCTTCCAGAGCCTTGACCTTCAGCTAGGAAAACTGACAATAATACTATCTAAGTCTTGAGGATCCAATTCTAGCAGTATCTGTAGTACCTCTGTAAATGAGAATCATGGAGTAGTGGCCTGTGTGAAAGATAGGCCACAGCATACTTTCAGTAACGGCTTGAATTTGGTCTCCCTATACTTGCTGTGCCTTACAGACTAGCAACCAGAGCAACTTGGTGTCCCCGGAGTTCACTACCATTCCTCATCAAAAGATCTGGTCATCCTGAAGAGTCTGGCCATGAGATAGAGTCTATATCTAGGGCCTTACTGATTTGGGAAAACATGCCATGGACTTACAAATATGTATCCTGACAAAAGAAACCATGACAGCAAGAAATTTCTTTCACCTTCTTTCAGTAGTCCAAACCATAATCAAGAGACATATCTTGAATTTTTTATTAAATCTTCAACACTTCTAAGAAAGTTCATAAAAAAGAAGGGCAAGTGCAAGACCATCTAAATGACGCTAGTATGGTAAACTCCAAAACAAAACAAACTTATGTTGGTGGCATGAAGCATTTCAGCAGTTCTGATGTATTGAAGAGAGTTCGCTTTCCTCCTGATATTTATAGAGCATTACACACGAAACCTCCAGATCCTGCAAGGGACCAACAAGGCTCAATCCCCTCTATAGACCATTCAACATTCACCTGCTGTCACATACCGAATATTCAGAAGGTGTCCTCTCAAGTGAAGCAACATATAAAAGGGAACATTTATACTCATTATATGTAATCACAATACCAGTACCATGACAGATAGGATGTGGAAATTAATTTTGACTTGTAGAGAACATCTACTACAGAGATTCATGTACTGCAACATGTTCTCTCTCAAAAATAAATATGCTTCATATTTTTATAATAATAATAAATGGCCGTTTGTGCAGTGGGTGAAAACAGTATTATAATCAGTCAGTGGAAACCAAAGTATAACATGTGTTGTGCTTCATTCCTGCAGTCTTACTAGATCATTCCCAGAAAGAAACCCTACAGTGAGTCATAGCTATAGATTTTATATAATCTTTTTCTTTTTTCTTCCAGTAACATGGTTCTTTGACTATTAAATGTGTGAAAATCTTTCACCTGATGCCAGCAAAAAGCTTGCCAAACATTAACATCAAAAATCTTTTTGAAGATAGAACAAAAATAATGAACTATGCAATGTAATTTATATATTGAGTTTATATTTTTCAGAGTAGAATAGTGTTTATAGAATCTAGCTGTTTTACTTATGTAACCACAGGAAGAATGGTCTCAACCCACTGCACAGAACAAAGGGACTATCATAGAGAGAAATACTGTAGACCTATGCAAAAAAGTGTGTTCCTATCATTTTGCTTTCCTCTTCTACTAAATATTCATTCATACATCTCATCCTGGTGAGAGAAAACAAAAGGGAAGCAATTTGAAATACGCTCATCCATCTCCTGCATAATCTTCTTTTCCTTTTACTCTGCATGCAAACAGTATTAAATTCCACCTGAACAAGGATCCAGAGAGAAACAACTTAAGATATAGATATAACATAGTGCTCACCTGTGTTTGGAAATGCCTCAGTCAAAAAGCGGCAGCATCGTTGTTTGCACATTTTGTGCTGATAGATGATATGTTACTGGCATCCTGAAGAGTGGCACTTTGATAAGCACACCCAGGCTGAACTAGAGAGCTCTTTATGTGGACAGCCTTCTAAATAGGAAACAACATGGTATGTCTTTTCTCCCCATTTGCTTTATAATTGTCATCAACTCCCAACAATCCTTTCAGCATTGTAAGACAAAAATTAATTCTATACTTCTCTAGCTTGTTTTTTTTTTCCCCAAAATCTGATTTTTTTCAGCACAACGTTTGTATGAAACGATACTCCAAAGCAATAAGACAGTAAGTCTAAGAGGTGGTCAAATTTTATTGTTTTCTTCTTCTTCTTCGTTATGATGTTTTTCCTAACTTGATA
>NW_008824231.1:5089179-5090820 GCF_000699105.1 Pygoscelis adeliae | reverse complement strand
TGTTTAAATCAGTGCTGGACAGTTGGACTAAAGCTTTACAATTCAGGCATGGCTTTTGAAAATATTGCTGAATACTGTTTGCCTGTCTAAACTAATGAATGTTATGGTTATTTGCCACCATTGTCAATACAGTTAATGTTAAGAATTACTGCAGACAGTCTAAAGGTTTCCAATTACTTTTCATCTGTGGGAAAACTCCAATCAAAATAGTGCTGAAAACACTGTGGCAAGCCTGCTACACAACACCTCTCACAGTGTTGCCCTCACTGTTTTAACTGATGGGCAACATTTATTCCCAGAGAATTCTTAATGTATTTAAAAGCTTGTAGCTATGAAAGACTCTCTGTTGGCTCCATGCACCTGCTACGGATAGTCATTAACAGTCATTGTGACTTTCATTGGTTATGCTTTCATTGTAGCAGTTGACTAAAACCATCAACAAATCAGAACTGAAATGTTGCACGGCAACTTACCAATTTTGAAAAACATACTCCTGGGAAGGTCTTTCAAATCCATTTTTTTTTCTGTTTTTCTTTTGTTTTTGTTTTTTTTTTTTACTCTAAGATGAAACAGAGACAGACATGGCCATTGCTACATGCAGGGTATGAAGACAGACAGACCTGTTTTCAGTTCTCTGATCCATTTTATTCAGAGAAAGATTGAGAACAAAAGTACTGCATCTTCAGGCAAGCATCACAGCTGCTAGACTAGAGGATAAATATCTCAGGATTGATATCCCACAGTTTATCCTGGTGCAGGTTTTATATTTTGGCTAAACCTGATTACACTGGGGCATGAGACGGAGATATTCCAGAATGAATACTACTGAATAGATTACTTGCAAGTTTTGTGAAATTTGAAATCAAACGTATTAAATTTGTCTCCCACATATCATTCAACACATTAACAGTGTTTCACTTGCTATTTTGTTATTCTCTGGCTTGTACATTTTAAATTTAATTTTCATTCTGATCTGTATTTTTCATCACAAAACCTTGTAATTGTTTATGAACTGAAATTGTAATTTCCTCTCCCAATAAACCTGGTTGCTAAGAAGGAAGCCTTAATCTCTTTGGAATAGGCTTTTGTGCTGTCAAGCACAATAGAATAATAAAATATCATTGTAATCATTTATTTAGATTAAAGGGCACTAAAGATTTTCCAGAAATTTCTGTACAAACTGCAAGGAAACTAGCTTTTAAGCTGATGCCTTGAACTTCATGAACAGAATGGGGAGATACTTCTCTTAAAAAAGGAGCTATGAAAGCCAGCTGACAGAGTGCAAAACCCTTTAACATAAGAAATAAGAAATTCCAGGCAGAGGAATGGGCACTTAGTGTAAGAGATTCACTGGTGCATCTGGATATAGGTATCTGGCTCTGGATGGAGCCATAAACTGTCCTCTACAGAGCAGTGCTGAATCAGCTCTCTCTTGTGAAATGAGACAATGAGCAAGAAATAGATTCCTGCCTTTTATTCATTAGGAAAGATTCAAACTGTTTTTTGTACTTTGGGTGCACAAGAACTCCTGTCGCCTCTGACAGGGCTGCTCTAAACAGTGTGGCAAAAACATTCAGGATGAAGCTATCTCAATCTCTGCTGCTAAAGATGCTCTAACTGCCATGGGATATTCCATTATCC
>NW_008824231.1:5069760-5089161 GCF_000699105.1 Pygoscelis adeliae | reverse complement strand
TTTAGTCACTGGGGATCACTCTGGGGAGGCAGGAGACCAGGGAGAAGTTCAGTTCTAGTCTATCTTATAACAATTTTAATTACTACAGTTTTAATTTTCCTGCTTCATGTCAGGCTGGCATTGTATCTATCTGGGAGGCAAGTCCTGAACTCTTCCAGCTCAGGCTCCACAGGCAAGGAAATATCTCCCTGGGGAGTCCTTATGGGGCTGTGATGTGAGCGAGTTATTTTGCTGCTCCGTTTCACAGTGTGGATCACTGAGTGCACATCTGCTGGCACAAACTTAGGCACTAGGGGAACATCTAATAGAAAGTATATGCACCCAGAGTTTAACTATTCAGAAGTTTAGGCAAAGACTGACCTGGGATTTCAAGGTTTATTTTTTTGTATTGGGTATCCACAAACTATTATGAAATGAACGCTGAAGGACTTCACATTTCTTCCTCTGTTTTAAAAAAAACCTCACAAATTTTAATTGTATGAAGATATGCACTGTCCACACTGGAATAAACAAACAAAAAAAAAAGGCAAAGCAACTGCTTTTACCTGCAAAAATTCCAGCTGCTTGCAATGTATTGTCCAGATCAAAAATCAATACTGAAAAATGGACTCAGCAAAAACAGATTAAATGTGCAAGTGTCTTGGACTTGCTCTGCAAACTTTTCTTCTGCTGTTTTTAACCCTTTAAGATGTCAGATGACTGCTAAGTAAGGGAAGAGGTGCAGTTTTATGATTAGTTTATTTATGATGTTTTAGCACAATTTGTTAGCACAGCTTTCAAGGTGAATCTCAACATAAAGTTTTGCAGGTACATTCCTATTACTATGATAAAAGGTGCTTTCTATTCAAAGATGGATTAAAGAATATGTGGCACTTGTAGGACTTGTTTCAAATATCAGCAAAGGAAAATCACATTTGATCACTCAGGCATGACTTTATATTCCTTAATGGTATATAGATATGAAATTTACATTTTTGCTGTATTTTTTCTACTCTTTCTTCTTTCTTTTTTTTTCATGAAGTACTTTAGGTGCTTTTGTTCTGCAGTTTACTGAATGATGGCTGCATTCCAAACACATTTAGGAAAGTGATCAAACCAATATATCATAATACAATTTTCTAAGACTGACTGATTCAAACAGGGTGCTGACTAAGACTTGCAGGAAACAATGAATGTTCAAGATTACTCAGGATGTTAATGTGAATTTTGCCTTCTGTCCCCTTAGCGTTAATTAAAATTAGAACAGACTCTTTCATCCTCTTTATCATTACAGCTTAAACAGCTTCTGACTGACATCTCAGCTGACTTATTTTCCTTCCTAACTTTTACACATATGCCAGCCTGGCCACAAATCTAGACGGTAATTTTTCTTCACATTATTTGCAAGTCTAAACAGTGTTGATGGATAGAAGGAACTGAGAATTCCCTGTACTTCCAAGGACAACCTTTTCCTTCATTCATTCCTTATGCACTGGAGAACTTAGACCTTTGTGAAAAGTGAAATGTAGATGTATACATCACCTAAATGTTTATAGAAGTAATGGCAACTGAGGATAGAAATAAAAGTACTAGTTTTGATGTTAAAAACGTATGGTAAATTGATAATACCATTAACTAGGCAGCATTAAGTGTTCTCTGTTACTTAAAGATATATTTAGAAGTACACAAACATTATATTCTATAATGTATTTCCTTTCCAAAATCTGCTCTTCAGCAGAATCACGTCACGTACCTGTTACCACTTCTATGATGGAATTCAGCCAATATGTAACATGCTAGGAGGATTCCATACACCATTTAATTCCCAGTTAATGACTAGAAATACAGCTGAGATGGAGGTTACCCATCAGGCATTTGCCTTTGATTCTGAGGACTTTTCTAGACCAGTCCCAGTGCATATCGCAGCTTCCAGGACTTTTTAAATAAATGCTATTGAATTATAGCTTTTGCAGTGATTCCAGTCATGAACTTTCATAGTGCAATACACTATGAAAACATGCCATCTAATTCCAAGTATTGTGTTGGTGACTTCTTTTTCTTTAAGAGAGAACAGGCCAAGAGTTATAAGAATATGTCTTTAGTTCTTACGTTCCCTCTCTCTCTCTCCTGTCTGCTCTCTCATACCATCTCCCAGAATGCCAGGACAACTCTTAAAGTGAAACCACTAAATTGCCTGTTCTTTGATACTGCTTTTTAAGAAAAACTAAGGCCTTAACACTTTTGGAAACATAGTAAAAGCTGTACTTAGGACAAGCCATTAATTCATTTTACATTGGCCACTGGAAAATAAAAAGTCATTCTCTGATTAGATGGGCTGGGAACAAAGCAGTGGTCACTGTGAATTAACAAGCGCTGAGGTATACAGCTCCAGAAAAGTTCATTTATATCGCAAGAATAACATGGCAAGATCTTCATAGGTCTTCGTCTCTTTCTTTTGTGCTGTGGGATTTTTAATGGATTAGGTGTGGGTTTGTGTTTGTATTCTCCCATGTCTGGGTTTCCCAGCATAGCCAAATGCCTCCCTGCTTCAGTATCACCACAATACTTATTCATTTTCTAAAAGTAGAAACAAGTAGAAAGAGCAAAAATAATTTTTAATTCAAGTTCTTCATCTTTTCTTAAGGGTATTTCTCCCTTTTCACATTCTCTAGTAAAATAAAAGTTCTTTCTGTAAAATAAAACAAAACACACAAAAAAAGAGAAAACTTGTTTCGGGTTTTCATCTGAGATATTTTTTAATCTGTAGCTTTTGTAATTCTAAAGCCTCAGTACAAATGACTGCAGTTAAGTGAAATCTTCAAGCCCCTAAGTAACTGCTTGAGAGAACCAGCAAAACTGGCATATGCAGAAGTTACGCACATATTCCTTCAATTAGCAGCGAGATACTTATCCTTATCAGGGACGTTGTCATTTGTAGAGCTTCCCTGCCTCCTCATCTGTTTTCACAGCCACCCTGAATGCATTTGAAACTGAAGAATGATCAAAATCTAAACAGCTGTCAGTTTGCAGAGTCTCCAGCCTCTGCATATGTGCTGCCGCTCTGCCAAGGCCATGCCTAAATGCTAGTTATAACAAGGAGGACATGCATATTGTGTTATATTAGTTGCTACTAATTTTCCCAATTATTGTGGCTGGAATTATTGATTCTTCCATCAAAATGAACAAATTGGACGGGACAAAGCACTGGAAAAATCTCTGTCTAATTATAAACACCCTCTAAACAACACCTCCATCAGGAATAATCATGCTTTTATCATCGTTGCTACATATTCAAAATCCCAACTGAGGAAAAAAACTATCTTTTCCTTACAATTAGTGCCTTATTGTGCACTTGCTCACATCAGTTTTAAGCTCTGCAAAGTGTGGGATTTTTTTTGTCTCCCAGTGATCAGAACCTGAGTTTGAAATTGGCAGGTCTCTATATGTACAATTCCCTTCCAGAAATTTTCAAGAATAAGAACAGCTAGGGCCCAAAGTCACAGGAAAAAATCCAGAAAATACATATTCATGTATTGTATATAACTCACGTACCCAGTATACCTAAGAGTTGTCTTCTCAATTTTTTCTTTTTGTAATATACCACTCCTAGACTGTAAGGTACTTCCGTAACATACCACCCCCTCATATACGTACCTACCTCTAGCATTGCAACTTATAGCTCAGGCATGGCAGCTGCATCTAAAGCTTCCCATTACTCTTTCTTGATCATAATTGCCTTTTTCCCCCAAGTCTTTCTAGACATTCTGATCATCTGCCAATGTCTTCCAAACTGATAGCATTTTAATAACAGCTTGATGTTTGGAAATAAATGCAACAGAAATTAAGGTTGTACAGCTAAAAGAAAGGAACAACAGATCCAGAGATAGAACCAATATAGAAGGATGTACACCTGTTGTATTAAAATGAAAAAAAAAAAGAAACCAAACCCACAAACCCACTGAGGAAAAGAAAATGGTGAAAAATTCACTTGAAAACCATGTGTCCTCAGGTCTTTTTGTATTATACAATGATTCTTGATTTTTGAAATGAAAAGCCACAGTAATCATGACATGGATGAGAACTAAAATACTGATTATATACATACATTAAGAAGGGAAACTGGGCATCTAGAGTGACTAGGACATTTGCAGGGATATATTTTGCTGGCTTGTATGTATATCACCATGCACGGAACAGATGAAACTCATGATAGTTCTTAATTCTTAAAGAGACAAAGATAAACATAGAGACTTCCTTTCAAGTATTTTATTGCATGTATTAACCTATGTGACCAGTAGTTCTAATTAAATATAATTCCTCTCTCTGTCTACATCACTTTCAGGACTGATGTTAAGGAGAGAATTGTTGTCACTTTTCATACAAATATAGATAATATCCTTAGTTTCCTGAAACAAACAAACAAACAAAATGGCCTGTGTGTATTTACTCTCTGCCTAAATCCCTCCAAAGCAGTTTCAAGTAGTGATATTCAATACTGTACTGTTGCAACTGCTATTTGTCCATACTGGTCTTTACACGTAGACTACAGGATTTTAGCCTACCTTCTGGTAGGAGGCTGTTATCAATTAACATCTATGGAAATTGCTGCCTGCAGAACAAGAGAAACCTGACCAGGCAGGATTTGACTCCATACTCTTCTCTTTTTACAATTTTTGTCAGAAAACAGATTTTCAAACAGTTTAGCCAGTAAGGTTAAACTAGCTTGTTAAATGAGCTAAGACTAGGAGAGTAAGTAGAATTTCCACTCTTCTTATAATACAGTTTCATAAATTTTGTGGAGGATGCTGTAGTCCGAAGATAGGAGCATTAGAAATACTTAGATAGATACTGAAATTCGATGTACATGTGAAGAGCTGCTACATTTCAGCAGTGAATTAAAAGTTACCTCTGAGTACTTTTCATACAAGCATGCTGAGTCTCTAAGCACATTTAGGAGCCTCCATCATGAAATGTCCTATATAAATGTAAATTTATACTAATATCTACACAGTATCAAAGTTATTCCATAAACTGCAAAGTGGCATGTGAAGTAGAGTAAGAAATTAATCACTGTGTATCACAGACAAAGCTACTTGCATACAAGTAGTTTATGACAAATATTTTACATAATATGCTTCATCCGAGAAGGAAAGTCAACTTATATACATAAACACAAACACATATTTGCACATACTGCAAACAGTGACACTGAAATACAGGTATATTGGAAATACCTGACTGAAGAAGTAAACTATCTTCCAGCCTCATTTCATTCATAGATGAAATGCCTTATTAATTTAATACGAGGTAAAGAGCACAATACTATGGAATAGCCTAGCCTTGTTTTGTAAGTGTCCAGTTGATTTTCAAGCAGTTAATTTTGGGTTGGTGAAGTGAAGCAAAAACAACAGAAACGCTACTTTTTTGGATTTGTGCATGCAGGGAGAATTTTTCATATGGACATTCTGGAACCAACGAAGCCTCATCCTACCATCCAGATTCACCCCACCTGCCTTCAGCCATTTGACACACTTTAGAAATATAATAAGTACAGTTTCTCTTTCAAGTCAGGGGCAAGAAGAAAACACTCTAAAGAGCAGCATTGCTTACTGAGGCCTAATCCAAGGCAACCAAACCTGATCCTTCATATCAAAATCTTCATATGGCTACACTCACAGGATTTGTACTACATTTTTCAGGGGGAGGTAGGAAAGGGAAGTGATGCCCAGTTGATGCCTAGCTGTAAAAGTATGATGACAACTCACCACCCCATTTCGGCAAGAAACTGGATTGCGCATGTCAAGACATGACCCATGACATGGGTCAAGATTTTTCCCAGCTGGATTCCTCCCACATCTGTGGATTTAGCCTAGACAAAAGCCAGTCTCCCCTGTGGTACAATACAAGTCTCATGTGGTAGACCAAGCAGAGGACATAAACTTGTACTGCCTATTACCCACGTGCAGCCCCACAGTCAGTTTTGTCCAGCTGTGACCTGGCTTTTAGAGAGACAAATAAGTCTGTAAATGCTAAACAACCTAATAAATTGTAATAGTTCACCTCATCTTTTATCCATAGGATTTAGGAAAAGGCAACTGCAGTATTAAAATGTCAAGATGTTTGTTGTTATTAACAAGGCCAAAAATAGATCTTTTAAGAATGTGAAAAATGAGGGCTGCAGAATTTAATATGATCTCTGATGACCTGAAAAAAGCCCATTTACAGTTCTTTTGCTGTGTACTAGAACAAGCCAAAATAAAGCTAATTTATCTCCAAAACAGCAAATTGCTTTTTAGTAAATGGTCCACGAGGGGGCAATAAAAACATCAGAGAATCTTTGACATGGTAAATAATTAAGAGACTGGTCAAAACCTTGAAAGTAAGTTCCCAATGCCTGCAAATTAGAAGACCTCAAGGGCACTCCTGCAGAAAAGGAAATGTACAGTAACACAGGAAATGACTCAAGTGCTAAGTCCAACACAATAGCATTAAAAATTAAATATTAGGTAACAATAAGCCCCAAAGGAAGGGAGCTTTACATCATGATCTACTTTATGCCCTGTATCATGGGGACTTATACATGTTAATAGTTCAAGTGATAAATTCAAATTAAAAAAGCAACAGTGTAATAATCTATAAAAGGAAGTACATTAATAGGTCATGTATATAGTAATAACCTCTTAAATTGACCAATTAAGTCATAAAAGACAAAATTAGGTACCATAATGAAGTATTCTACAAGCCATTGTCTAACAAATACTCAACATTTTCCCTTCATTTGATGAAATTCTAAAGACAGTAGACACATACTGAAATATTTTTATTTCACTGAGTTACAGTAACTCCTGAGCAGGAGCGATTTAGATTCCCAAAGCACTATGATGATTTTCACCAAATCCACCTTCGCTTTTAATAATCCAAGACCTGTGCTGCTCTAACTCGGTCAAATAATATCTCCCTCCCAACTGCAACAGCAAAGTCAAGTATGCAGTCCTCCATATAAAATGCCAATATTGTTCCCCTGAGCTCTACTTATTTTTTGGGGGGCTTACCTAGATTTGAAATGAATCATAAACACAAAATCAATGAAAATCATGTCACAAAAAATGAGGTAAGCTACATTAGGCAAGAACTAAAACAGATTTTCAGAATGTCAGTTACTCTACATTGTAAATGCAAAATAATATTTTGA
Source organism: Pygoscelis adeliae (assembly GCF_000699105.1). Lineage (NCBI taxonomy): Eukaryota > Metazoa > Chordata > Aves > Sphenisciformes > Spheniscidae > Pygoscelis > Pygoscelis adeliae. Next base: position 5,081,990 of record NW_008824231.1, on the reverse strand, counting down.
GTTATTCTAAAAATCAGATAAATATAACAGAGTATAATCAGCTCTACTAGGTCAGCCTATATCAAAATGGAATCTTGAAATAATCTTATTACTGCACCCATTCCAGCCAATTATCCTTTTCCTGTTTTTCTTATTTCCTTAACCATTGCACTCATGTTACAGCTCTTCGCACCTACAAACAACTTAATGCAAATTATGAATAAAGCCATTAATTAACAGACATTATACTAACCTTATATCTTGAGACAGCACAACATATTTACACCTACACAAGGCAGACAAGGGCTGAAGTGTCCTGACATAAATGTCATACATTTATGTCTGCTGGTACATTGCAACCCTGCTAATATTTAAGGTTTGAGCAGCTGCTAATCTCCACTTTATATCAAAGTGCATGGCAATCTTCTTGTGTGAACAAGTATTGCTCTGTGGCTAATTTAAAGCTAGAGACTCTTTGATTACTTGTAACTGAGCTATGCTTGAACATTGGTCACAAATTGTGAAAAATTATTATTCTCAGCAGGTCTTGACTTATTAAGAGGTAGAGATGAGCATACTTGTGTGTTGTCCTAATTCTTTTCAGATGGTGACAGTGTGCTTAGTACTATGCAAAACTTAGAGCTGAAAAGAACCCTGTTAAGAGGCTTATAAAATCCAGATATGGAGGGGCATCACTTACATGTGCTGGCTAATCTTATCACAAATTCAGGGTGAAGTTTGATGAACAAATATGATTTTAGGGGAATAACAAGGTGTTATATTAGAGAAATCAATAATATAACAATGCCCCTTTGGTTAATTGGAATTGATGGACTTGACAGAAACATTTAGTAGGAGCACTTTGAAATAGGAACCAAAGCATCAGAACTGGAAAACAGTTTGAAACACAGGAAAAATGATGGTGAGTATAAAAATAGAATGAGGAGAAAGCAGTAATATAGACTGTTAAGCACATTGCTTGAAGAAAATAAACGAGGAACTTCATTTTTCCTAAGTAAGTCAAAAAATATCAAAAGGACCTGAAAACCTAAATCACATTTTCAAACTAATTTAGGACAATAATCTCATATGACTTTCAAAAAAAAAAAAAGGACTTATATGCAAGTACAAGAATATACCTCTGACCCTCTATATCTCTCCCCGCTGTTGCAGGACTTTCTAATTAAAACATTATACAGTGTTCACAAAGCAACATCACTTATATACTGCAAACAAATTTGAATGTAATTGTGGAAGGGAGATGAGATCTATCTGTATGTGTTTGCGCATCTGTATGTGACACTCAGCGGCTTCTAAATTACCTGTGTCATGTAGTCTTGCATCTGGCATGGAATACTGCCAGGCAACAGGACACGCTGGGGTCAACTGGCTGGAAAGCAACTTGGCAGAAAAGGACCTTGAAGTCCTGGTGGGTGACAAATTGACCATAAGCCATCAATGTGCCCTCGTGACAAAGAAGGCTAACGGCCTCCTGGGCTGCATTAGGCAGAGCATTGCCAGCAGGTTGAGGGAGGTGATCCTTCCCCTCTGCTCAGCACTGGTGAGACACACCTGAAAGACTGTGTCCAGTTCTGGGCTCCCCAGTACAAGAGAGACATAAACAGACTGAAGTGAGTCCAGAGAAGGGCCGCAGAGGTGATTAAGGGCTTCAAGCATCTCTTTGATAAGGAGAGGCTGAGAGAGCTGGGACTGCTCAATTTGAAGAAGAGAAGTTGAAAAGGAAAACTTATTGCTATCCACAACCACCTGGTCAGAAAAGATGAAGCCAGACTTTTCAAAGGTGCATAGTGATGGGAGGAGAGGCAACAGACACAAGTTGAAACATAAGAAATTTGTATTGGGTATAAAGAAAAAAAAATTACTGTGGGAGTGGTCAAATACTGGAACATGTTTCCCAGGAAGGCTGTGGGATGTCTGTTTTTGGAAGTCTTCAAGACTCTAATGGACATAGCCCTGACTGAGCATCTTGATATAATTACCCCTGCTTTGAGCAGAAGGGTGGACTAGATTACCTCCGGAGGTCCCTTGCAATCTGAATTGCTCTATGATTCTACTGTTTTCTTCTGCATTTTCACTGGCAAGCCTTTTTAAAAAATTAAAGGAAACCAATCAATCAGAAAACATATGCTGTAATGTGAAAAATACTTTATGGCAAAATAACTAAACATCTTTTGCACATTTGGTATTGTTACTTGGGCTAACGGTGTCTGTATTCAAATAATTAAACCACAGAAAAATATATAGCACATAGCAGTCATACTTTAAAAACAGCCCTTCTTTGTGCTGGCAGTTTTCCAGGTGGTCACAGCTCTTTGTATGCAGACATGTGTTCATCAGCTACCCACCACACTCACCTAACGAGGGGAACTAATTTCTGCAAAATTGTGTTTTGGAAATGATGAAAAACAGAAGAGGAAACCTGGTTAGAACAGATCTGAATTTTGACTCCATAGCCGTCTCTCTACATTTTTCTAAGAAAACATGTAACGTCAAGGAGATAATAAAGACTTTTTTCAGTCGGTGTCATTTACAATTGACCAGCATTTGGTAATACAAGCTTCTGTGAGCTCCCTGATTATGTTCAGTGGGTTTACACTGAGACTTAAACAATCATATCTTCTCATCCTGGAGAAGTTCCTTTGGCAGTAGGTCTAGAAAATGCCAGGGTCTGTAAGATGAAACTTCACTTGGTCTTCTGTTACTGTGTCAAAATATGGGAAAACTTTGAATATTTATTATGAATCAGTACAGCACTGATATAACATTTATGATAGTGTTTTATGTAGTTTTTAGTATACTCTAAGAGAAAAGAACACTTACAGCAGAAGTGGAACTCAAAGCAAACTTATTATTTATTTATCTAAGTTCCTGAGAAAAAAATATTTGCACCATCAAGAACAATGATTTTAGCAGTACTTTTATAGTCTACTGAGGGCATTACAGTCCATCATCTGACTATAGTCCAGAGTACATTCTTCTTTTTGTATAAGCACTGTCAAAGAAAGCTTTTAAACCTACTGTTGTGTTGGTTTTTTTTAAAGGACAATCAGGAATTATCAAGTAGAGAGGGGCTGAATTAAAAATCCAAGCTGTCCATATGACTAGGAATAATGTATTAATTAAAGGCCAAACCATCTGTATTTCTTCAGCAGCAAGAGATTATTATGTCAAAGTGTTATGACACTGTATAACAATGTCACAATACTGATACTTTCATCTCTTTTTGATGGGTGATCATGTCATTACAAAGGATGTGAAACACAACATCACACTAAATCAGCCACATAAATCTATGTAACTCCTGATAACTTTGTGACACCATTTGTGCTGCAAAAGCTGTCTTGCTGAAGGTATAATGGGTCCATTACAAGGGAGACAGCTCAATTCATATTTTCATGTATTTGAAATTCTTGCATGTCTGTGAAACAGAGATAAAATATTTTATTTGAAACTTACCAAAATTAGAAAACATGCACAAAATAGACCGCAAAACTCCCAATAAAAACAAACTAAATCATATGCATACAAGTACACACACATATACACACACAAATTCTAGCTAAAAGTGATTAATGAAAAGAATATCTAAAAGATACAGAGGAAATGGAAATGCACTTTTTTTTCCTTATAAAATAGGCTGCAGAAAAAAATTGTTTAAATTATAATAATTTGTATCCTGTGATTAATATTGTTAATCTATAGATACAGATTTTATTTCCCTTCCTGTTCCTCTTGTTAAAAAAGTTTCATAGCATCAACATGTATTTTTATGATATCTTCAGGAAAAGTCCAAGAACAATGTAGATTCTGTGTAAATTGAATTTTTTTCTTCTTTCTGAACTCTGCTGAACAAGTAGAAAATAAATGTAAATGAGGAAGGAAAGCAGCCAGGGGTTCCACTGGGAATGTAAAGAACATGCTGCTGGTGATATTTCTGCTGTTATATTTAGTGCCAACAAATCTCCAAAAAATTTTTGTTTAACAACAGCAAACTGTTGCAAACCTCAGTTAATGCACTCTGCATGATAGTACTTCTAAATTCATACAAGGTTTCTTTCTGCTTTCTCACGCTAAGCACCTAGAGACCCCAAAGCAAGACAGGGAAAAATAACCACTACATACATTAGAAAATACATACCTACAATGCCTTAGTCTGTAGAATTACTAAGCTTTTTAGTATTCTACTTTACTGTCAGTACAAGGTATTTTATAAGCATTGAAGCCAACAAGCCAAATGGGTAGACTAATGTAATGGCTAATACAGGAAGCATGCTTTGTCTAATAATCAGATGTTAAGAAAATGTATGAAAAAAGGAAACAGGAGAGAAGAAGTGAGAAAGAGAGAAGAAAATGGTAAAACGTTGCTACACCTAATCTATCACATATGTAAAGGTCAACTAACAAAAAGAAAAAAGGTTTTCTCACTTCGTTTGGCAGAAGTAATGCCTCTCTAACTGGCAAACTTAATGCCTGACATCTGCTGACTTCTCTGAGAGCAGAGAAAGGCCCAGAGAAAGAAATTGATATCCACAGAAGAAGACATGAGGCATAAGGAAGATTAAACCATAGGAAAATGGGTCTATTGCATGCATCCTTCTGTTAAGGAGAACAACTTTGGCATATGATTGCTGCTTCTTGGCAAACTCATTTGTGCCTACATTGATTTTTTGAAGCCTTTGACTGCCTTAACCCGCTCCAGTACTGATTGACTAATTCACAGAATGGCTGAGGTTGGAAGAGACCTCCCTTCAGTTATTTATAGACATTGATAAAATCCTCCTGAGTCTTCTCTTCTCCAGGCTGAAGAGTCCCAGCTCTTTCAGCCTTTCCGCATAGGAGAGACACTCCACTTCATGGCCCTTCACTGGACTCCTTCAGTATGTCCATGTCTCTCTTGTACTGTGGAGTCCCGAACTGGACACAGCACTCCAGGTGTGGCCTTACCAGTACTGGAAATGCTTTGCCTAGTGCAGTCCAGGACACCATTGGCGTTCTTTGCAGCAAGGGCCCATTGCTGGCTTATGTTCAACTTGGTGTCCACCAGGACCCACGGGTCCTTTTCTGCCAAGCTGATTTCCAGGTGGGTGGCCCCGAGCACATGTTGGTGCCTGGAGTTTTTCCTCCGTAGCTGCAGAACTTTACATTTCTTTTTGTTGAACTTCATGAGGTTCCTGTCAGCCCAGTTCTCCAGCCTGTCGAGGTCCCTCTAGATGGCAGCATGACCTTCTCAGCCACTCCTTCTGGTTTTGTGTCAATGGCAAACTTGCTAAGGGAACACTCTGTTCCATCATCCAAACCATTAGTGAAGATGTAAACCAGGACTGGACCCAGTCTTGACCCCTGGGGTACACTGCTAGTTACTGACCTCCAAGCAGAGGTTGAGTTGCTGATCACCACCCTCTGGGCCTGGCCATTCAGTCAGTTTTCAGCCCACCTCACTGTCTGCTCCTCTAGCCCATACACCAATAGCTTGCCTATGAGGATCTTATGGGGATGGTGTAGAAAGCCTCACTGAAGTCAAGATAAATAATATCCACTGCTTTCCCCTTATCTACCACGCCAGTAGAAGGTTCCTAAGATTTCATCATTGAAGGTTATCAGGTTGTTCAAGCATGACTTCCCCTTGGTGAATCCATGCTGGGTACTGATCACTTTCATGTCCTTCATGCGTCTGGAAATGGTTTCCAGGATTAGTTGTTCTGTCCCCTACTCAGGGATCAAGGTGAGACTGACTGGCCTGTAGTTCGTTGGGTCCTTCTTGCCCTTTTTGCAGATAGGAGTGACATTTGCTTTCCACTAGACCCTAGCCACCTCTCCCAATCACCATCATTTTTCAAACATAATCAAAAGTGGCCTCACAATGACATCAGCCAGCTCCCTTAATACTCGTCGGTGCATCCTATCAGGTCCCATGGACTCACGTATGTCCAGTTTGCTCAATTATTCTCTCACCTAAATTAAGTAGTTTGCTTAAGTATTCTCTAACCTGATCCCATTCCACTAAGGCTACATCTTCCTTGCTCCAGACTTTCCCTCTCATCTCTGGGTCCTTGAATTTCTGAAGGCCAGTCTTACTAGTAAAGACTGAGATGAAGAAAGAATTCAGGTTCTGGTTTTGAGGAATTCTTTGTTTGAGGAATTCGACTTCTAAGATTATACTTATATAAAAAAAAAATCCATCAGTAATAATCTCAGTCTGCATTCCTATACTTCTTCATCTGCTATTAATTACTTGTGCATTGGAAGTACTGGACCTATAGGCTAATGCCTGGAATAAGCCCATCTCACTTTATTTTTCTAATTCACATTTCTTCTTTACATGACTAAACACTACGCACACCTTTGACAGTGAGCAAAGAGAGACAATCACCATAGGATAACTTTGGCATCTTAATTTGGGTTGAAGAACCTTCTTGAGGTGCCTTCTTTTCTGTTTTTGATAATACAGGGGGTCAAGGAAGACTATGCTCTTGCTTTTAAGCTCTTCAGTTAATTCCTAAAATCTGGTTGAAGGACTCCACGCTTAGAAATATAACCCATTTAACAGCTTTCGCTTAGTCTGTCATTGTCACACAGTTATGCTGCTCACTTTGAGAGTTCACACTTACAGAGATGATGTGAAAAGAAATGTAAAAACTAACTGAATGACAAGAAGAGATAAACCTGGGAAACAAGGTGAAACACCAGTTGGAAACTATACATCTATTAACATCCCATACTTCCACTTTCCTAAATATTCTCAATAACTGTGAAGTAACAGTGGGAGCAGCACTGTCAGTTATAATACACTGGTAGATGATTTGATTTGCTGACTTATCAAAGAATAGTGAATTGCAGGTTCCACCTATCCAAATAGTCCCGTGAAACTTTAGTATGCAGATGTTTGTAATGATGTTATTGCCTTATCTCCTGAAACACTGTAAATGCTGCCATTATTCTTGAATAAGGCAAGGTGGTTACATTATCTGAAAAAGTACCAAGAGGAGAAATGGAGAAATAGTCTTTAACAGGTGTCTATCCAACATGTTAATACTAATTATACTTTTGTTAAACATTATCTAAATTCTGTCTGACAGAGATATGCTGAATTAATTCTATTCTGATTTCTTTTTTTTTAATTCCAAATGAAACAAGTGAAATATTCCCATTGTTTTGTCTGGAAAATAAATGACAGCTGAGGAGAGTACTGTTTACCTAAGCCTTGACAATAAAATAAAATAGAAGTATCAGTGCACTAAATATGCATTGCTAGGCACTCGCAGGTACAAAAAGTTGTGCTAATGTAAGTATTACAAGACTCTCTTGTTGGAATAGATGGGAAAAGTGCTCTCAGGGTTTTAACACTTCCATCACATGAGAAAGTTCATATTTCATAAGTAAGAATTGTCTGATTTTGAGTAACTCTTTCTGAATGTCTCATTTTATGTAGAACAAAACTGAGAGACCCGTGAAAAGGAGAGGTATTTAAAAAAGTATGCACTGTACGAACTACACTGCACTGTAAGAACACTAGTAAGAAATATTAATAAGGGTTTGGGGCCAGGAAACACACAAATGTGCACACACTAAATGAAATCATGGAATAAGGAAATAGATCATTCTCTATGAATTAAATTAAACTGAAGTCAAAGTAAGAAATACTTATAGCCAGCTTGGTAGTTGCTAGTTCTACCTACTAGGTATGGATAATAAAAAAAAGAAAAAGTTTTGTTATGCACATATCACTTAAACTTTTCATATCACATACAAGACCTTTTTATTTGGAAAGGTTGTTTTCACAATAGGCAAGTGGTTGGAATATAGGAAATTTATATTTGATCTCTATATATGAGATCAAATTATGGTTACCTTGTAGATTAGTGACACAGCTTGGAAACAATCAATTGGTCAAAATAGGCACCAATTAGGCTTTCAGCCTGGATTCTAAAATAATCTCTCAGGAGTGTTATTTTTGTCTTTGTTGATGACATACAGAGGATAGACTCCTAATTTAATGTGTCTGAACTGGATCCCTAGTATAGGTAGTACAAATATGTCCACTTATTTCCAAAACTCTTAAATAGAAAGATGATATGCAAAGTAAATATATGTATACCAGTTTTACAAAGCAACAAATATTTTAGCAGATCTGCACCCTTTTTTAGATAAAATAATGCTTTTAAAAATTAAATCTCAAAAACTTAATTGTTGTTCATCTTAATTAGAAAGCAAATAAAAACAAATCCTATAGACCTCAGGTTCATTTCTGAATAGGGCTTCTGTTTGGAAGATAGATTGATTTTGTTTGGTAGTCTACAGTTAAACATAGCAGAGGTACAGTTTTACAAGGTATGTGCAAAACACCTTTTAGAAATTAAATCTCTATATCTCCACAGATGAGATAATTAGAATTTTGTAGTCAGATGATTAACTGGGAATATACTATGCTAAATCTTTCTTTAGTGTTTTGAAAAATCTACATTTCCACATGATCTATTTGGAGTTTTACACTTGTATCTATTATGAATTCAGGCAAGTGCCAAAGGACTTACTCTCCAGTCATACTCTATGGCTTTAATTTCATTAAAGCAAATTCATTGCAAGCTACTTTACTGTTAAGACAGCAGGGTGTTGTAAATTTTATTTTAACTGTTTGGAATGTATGATCCAACAAAATTAACAGAAAAAAACCCACTCCTGCTGTTGTGAATGTACTGTTATTAGGTTTACTTGCTGAATCTCACTTGCCAGTGCAGGGGGGGGAAGTAAACTAGTCAGAGTTCCTGCTCAGGAAAAGGCAACAGAAATTAGATCTGAGCAGTGATTGGGCACAAATCTGTCATGAGGATGAATGATCTTACAGAAATCTGCACTAATATATTTGTATAAAATACACGGATTTGATTTAATCTTGCAAGAAAAGAACACTGTGTAACTGACATGCCTGACTTATGAGACTCAACTCACTCTACCACCAATAGAAAGAGAGCGAGCCATTTTCACGAGACTACTCAGCTCATCCAAGGTCTGATGCAGACTACATTTAAGGAGCAGTATCTATTTAACAATTGTTTGGCCTTTTTTTTTTCTTTTTTCTTTTCTTTCTTTTTAAGGGGCAAGAGGGGTACCTGAAATTCATAGTCCTGCAAAATGAAGATCAAAGAATAGTTGGTAGTACATGCTGGTACAAGGATGTTCTTGCTTCTACACCATTTAAGAAGAAAATATCACTGGCTGGCCCCACTTGTGAATTACAGGGATGCTCTTTGGGCCTGGTTGAGGGAATACAGAGATTAGAATAGGTGATTTGACTAACACTTTTTGCAATTCCAGGAGCTACAAGTCAAAATTCTCTAGCTTGTTTTAAAAGTCCAGATAAAACCTTTTCTGATTATTTGATCTTACATTTATTAATCTATGGTGTTTAAATATTTCCTAAGAAGCTCATGGAGATATCTTGAAATAGGTTATACCAACATCTCTAAGTAGCACAATGTCTCACTTTCTGACTCTTCTCAGTACGTAATACTTCAACACAGTCCCTGAAAGTTATTGTTTCTAATTTCAGTTTGAAGCAAGAATGAAGACAATATAGACTTGCTGCTAGAAGAATGGGGTGTAGCATGTAAGGGACATGCAGAAACAGCTCTACTGGCAAATCCTGAAAGTTGCATGATGGAGAAATTTTTTTTAAACAACAAATCATTTCCTAATACGACAAGGGGGTCCCTTGCATTTTCTTTATGAACTAAAATATAGAGCAATTGTGTAGGTCGAGCACAAAACTGATTAAATAGCATATGCACATAAATCAATAAATCCCATTAAAACCAATCCCTATTTGCATTTTGGCCTGTTTGACACCATTAAGATGAAGCTACTAACCTATTAATTCCATCAATATCTAATACTCTGAGATTAGAAAGAGAGACTAATTGTGAACTAATTAACAGAAATCTTTGCCTGCTGGCATAATAATATGTTGTTAATCTAAAATTTGACTTACAATTTTGCTGTATTATTACATCAAGAACATAGGGGCTTGTTTATCCTAGCTAGCGTATGGCCTTGAGTGTTAATCATCTCTAAGTGTGTGATTCTTGTAATTCATAATAAAAGCTTAAAAGCAAAGTTAGCTATTTAGTCACTTGCAATTTAAATATAGGATGGAGGATAACTGCTACTAGTATCACTGCTAGCTGTGGTCATGTCGCACCTGACACAAGAACAAAACAACTTCCACACTAACAAAAATATCTCTGCAAGGAATAAAACATGTTCTCTGGGTTCAACTGCAAGAGCTTTTTAAAATTATGTCCAACTCTCTACCAGCAATGCAAACCCAACCAGTTCCTAGAATATAGAGTCTCAAAGACATGACAATCCTTCCACAGCATTGTAGTAGCCTAGGCAGACAACGTAACATGCTGCAGATATGGTTTCAGAACCAGAGCAAAGACAAGTTTCAGGGCTCCGTGAATGAACTCATCAACTGTTACTTTTGGAGCTTTTTTTTTTTTTTTTGGTTACTCTTAGATAAATTAAGCCAAATGCTAGACAAAATTACTTCAAAATGAATTATGAGAATATTGTGAGCAGAGCCCTGGAAAGCAGTTTTGATGAATTTCTCTGCAGATACATTAAAATTCTTAGTGGCTTTAGAAACAGGACATAGATCTATTTTTAATCCTTTACTTTTATTTCATGCCACGAAATCTTCATTAATAGCATGCTGGGACTAGAACTAGCTTTTTTATTTTACAATTTCTCATTTCTTAAACATCAAGAAAATACCAAAAACACTGCGATTAATTCTGTCTTTAGTAAGACTTATCTCCCTTGAGCCAGTCTGATAAATTACTTACATCTTTATATATTTTACACAGATGAATAATATCTCTGTTTGATACCTCCAAATATTGTAGGAATTAAGAGCTTTTTAGAATATTCTGCAGCACTGTCTAAACTGCTGAATGAAATAATATGGGGCTTCCCCTAACCAGCTGTTGTAGAAAGAAAACTGATGTATGTGTGTAAGAAAAAGAGGGGAAGGAGAAATTTATTTAACAGTTCACAAGAACAGATATAATAAAAATGTTCCAGGAAGACTCAGGTCGGAAATGAGAAGCCTTTATAGAAAGGCATACGCTTTCACTCTAGTTGGAAGATTAATTAGTATTTAAAAATGAACTTTTTCACTGACATGAGTAATGTAAAAATGAGGATAATTAAGAACAGTTCATTACAGAACTCTATAATTTAGGACAAAATATACTTTATCAAAGTGGAAACTATTTTATTGGAACTCAATAATTTCCTTTTTAAAGTATTGCTAAGAATTAGAAATCTTTTTAATCATAACTTTCTTAAGTCAGAAAATATTTCGTTTAATCGTTGTTAAAGTATTTTGCTTGCTATAAAAATTCTTACAACAGGTTTTTTAAAACCTTATCAGCAAATATAAGAACAGCTGATCAGAAGAAACCTACAAGTAAAAAAGACCTTGTGGGTTACTTGGAAAGGCTATTGAATGGAATGAACATTTTTTTCATATATCACACACAGGTAGAAGACTAAATTTTTGCTTTAGATCTCCTACTTAATTTTTCTTAGAATTTTTTTTATTATTTTAAAGGAATTTATCCTTTCTTATTGCTATGGAAGATATTTTTAAAATCTAAGCATTTGTAATAATTGAGAGGAGCAATACAAATTACAACAAAAATGCTATTATTACTTCCAGTTATTATATCCTGTGTTAAGCTCTGTGGATTTCTTTCACTGGAGAACTGAAGTTGTGACAGGTATAGCAAAACTCCACAAACCTCAAAAATGCTGCTAAGAAAAGGTAGTCTGACATGTGCGCTATACTGTCAGATTGCACTACAGAACACAGTAACCCTCTGTGCAAGTTGGGAGACATGCAAGTTTATAGCCTTAACTACCACAGACTACAGTATAAGTTACAGCAATTATTTAAGACTATGATGAACAGAAGACAGAAGACTGAGAGAGAATTTTAGAGGAAATTTATTTTCTTTTTTTTCATTGGTTCACACCTTTTTGCAGTCCTAAATCTACTCTAACAGAGGAAGTTCTGCAATGCAATGGAGCACACATAGGATATCTTGCCAAAACAAGTATTTGTAATTTCTTTTGACATCCTTAAAGATGCAAATGAACATTTCTTGAATCTTTAATGATGATACAACCTTAAAACTAAAGAATGCAATAGAATTCTAGAGGTACAA
>NW_008824231.1:5063008-5069564 GCF_000699105.1 Pygoscelis adeliae | reverse complement strand
CCCTAATTTGTTCATTATTTAAGTCCATCACTACTTGTTGATGAAGTTTGCATATTCACAGACGGTATCTTGCACTCTAATTAATTATTGTAACTTAATTGAAGAATTAATTCATACATATATTTAGAATGTCCAAGAGGGAATACTTTAACATTTAGAACAATGTTATTGTATATCTAAATATTTGAGCTCACGTGTAAGAGAAGTGAATTTGTCTTTCAAATTATCAGTCCCCAATATCTTCCCACAAAGCTTAAAAAAAATTCTACAAGTGAAATTTCAAAATACAGAGAAAAAGGAACTAATCAAGAAAAAATGTATTGGCACCATTAATGGCCAAGACAATTGGTTCTAGGTCATTTATTTCATATGAAAGAAATAAAACCTAATGGATAAGTAAAAGTAGTTCGTTAACTTTTTGTATTTCTGCACCTCCATGTTTTTTTCTATAGTTCTAAGGTACTAAGATGCCATCAAATCCATTTTTCATGAATGAGTCTCATGTTAGTCACCATTCTCTTTGGTGAAGCTTTACTGGATTATCAATTTACAAGTGGGTTCACTGGTCAAGTTTTTAAATTCTTGATATGTTAAAATAGAGATGCTATTATTCTCCATCCACAATGGTTTGTGTGGTGTTTCTGCAAGTCACAAATTACAGTGAAATCAATATGTTCTAAAATTTTGCAGCATTCCAATATTTTATTGAATAAAAACACTGTTAATTGAAAGGTGTCTTCCGGAGTATGTAAAATAATCAGAATTATTGATCTGTAAATGCCATAGAACTCTGCTACAGAGAGAAAAGGAAAAATTATGAGAACTTTTTATTCCCTGTACCTCTTTTCCTTTTTAATACTAGTTTTATTGATTTTTTTAAAGTTTTCCAAGCTTTCACTTAAGTGAAGGAATTTGACAAATCATCATTAAAATGATGGTTTCTACTATCTTCAGCTTAGCTTAATTCTCACACTCATGAACTTAACTATCATTTATTTAACCTCTATTATGAGTGTTAAATGTATTAAAGTGATAAATCCAAGACAGCAGATTAGCTATTAAGAAGCGTCAAGAAGTGTCTGGCAAAAGGAAAACACAAATTCTATCTAAAATGATCACCAAACAACAAGTATTCAGTGAAGAAGAAATATTCTACAAACAGCAAAATATGCTACTTTGAACAATAATTATATTAGACAAAATTTAATTATTCTACTATATTATAGGAAGCAAACTAAAGGCACAGATGTAAACTCTACAGAAATGTAATGTTTCTTGTACTCCCAGGTGAATAAGGTCACCAAACCACACCATCAGGATTGGTTTATGTACCTGCAGATGTAATCATTTCACTTCTCCCATTCTGACTATCTGTGACGTATATAGATTTAGAATGGATTGTCACAAACCTCATTTTATAATATCTTAGCACAAATTAGCTATGAGGCAAAAGGTATTCATTTCTGTACTCTACCGTTTCAGCATGTTTTCATTCTACTTTTTATTGTTGTATATTTTGCATTTTAAAATCCTTTGTGAGAGGTTTTCCACTTTTAGCTTTTTGAGCAGGTTAGTGCTTCAATGGCAAGTGAGCAACAGTTGGAGAGTTGCTTTAGTCATCTAGCTCAAGCACCTCATTTAAGAGTAGTTTCCACAGGGCTTAGAGGAAAGCAGCATCTCCAGAGAGGGATTCAGAACTGCTAAGTTACACTGGTGCTCATGTCAGGAGATATTTATGAATATACTCATCTTTTTCTTCTGAAATCTGCTGACTTTGTGATCCATTGTTCTTTTTTAATCACTTTAAAAATCAGTGCTAAATTTCAATGATGCCGCATCCTCTTGCAGATGATGAGACTATATTCTTTCTTTACCTGACTCACTTAAATCACAGGCTCAGTCAGAATGCCTGTCTTCACATTTCTTCCTTGACAAGATGAGAATGCTATCATTCACAGTGTTATAGGGAGTTTAAATACTATCACTTGCAATTCTGTGCTAAGCAAAGATGATACTCTCAATGGTTGTGTGGTGAGCCATAGCAAACCACCTGCAGCTTTGTACAGAGCTAAATTGACACTACCTATAGTGCCATGACTAAAACACTCATTTTCACAGTTGCACACCGTATTAAGGGCAAACACTAGAAGCACAGGCCATGGTGCACTCACCACAGGGCTCACACCCCAGTGGATATCAATGGTACACGAACTGTTGAACCACTGAGCTCATGAGCTGCATTAGTTGTAGTGGTGCTAAGTTAAAAAAAAAACACAAACAAACTACACAACTCCCTCACTCTCCCAACACAGAACCACACAAAAATCCCAACCAAAATCAACTCTGGTTGAGTATTTAACAAAATACGAGGTAAAGCCTTTCTACCTGAATACCCAACATTAAGGTTAATAAATCCAATGAAGTAAACTAAAACCACTACTGAAAGTGGCCTCAGTACATAGCACAGCTAGCCATGCTGAATAAAAGCCAAAATTGCAGGATATGTTCTTCAGTATTATCAGCATTTTCACACTACTGCACTCAATAGGGAAAAACCTACCTATCAAAGCAGTCCACTGAGCAAAGCGGTTACCAGTCACGGTGCTGTATGGAGCTCAATAAACTCTCTCTCCTACAGTCTTAGCACTGAACAATATATGCACATTTCATACTTTTTGACAGAAGAGATATTTATTTTTCACATTTTATTTTCATTCAGTTTAAGATAGAAATTTAGTTACACTACAGTTAAGAAATTGTTCTCACTAAACTGCTAGCAGCAGTTTAAATGAAGACAGCTATAGAGTTGACAAGTGCATTTTTAAGCTTGGAAGAGCAAGAGGTTCACTCATAGCTACTTGTGTTCATGTGCTCACATACATATGAAGTGTATTTATTCATTATTTGATAAGATATGTGATCTCTCCACATCAGCCAGCTTGCCTCCGATGTGGAGAAACTGACAGATTTTATTCTTACATAATTTATTAATTTTTGCAAATATAAATCTGGTTCTCAACACATGGGTTCATGCCTACTTTTTTTGGGATGGCTCCAGAAAGGAGCAGTGTTTTCAAATGGTAGTAAAACCATTTGATCAAAACATTATCAACTGATAAACAAACAAACAGAGAAACAAAACCCCACCAGCTTTTTTAGCACATGAAGACTTCTTCAGGTATGATATAGGCAACAAACATTAACTTCATACTGGGCAAGATTGCTCTGAGTTTAACCTACTCCCACTACTCAGATGGGCAAGTCTGAAAGAAAAAGATAGTTAACACCTAGGGAGCAGAGGGGAATATTTGCAAGGAGACAGGTTATCTCATCACTACCTCTAACATAGGTAATTATCATAGAGAAGCTATGGACTTAAGCTGTGGGAGGAAAATAGTATCGTTGCAGAAAGTTTATAACCTTAGTAAGTACATGATTCTTCATTCCAGTACAGCGATGAATTTAGCTCCCTGGATCATTTCTGAAGGTGTTTTATACACATTCTTGGTTTTTTTTTTTCCCAAAAGTTAAATGAATACTTCCATCTTCTATTATCTAAATTTATTCAGTCCATGGTAGCAATTTGATTTCTCCCATACAGTTTTTGTGATGTTAATTGTTATAGAAAACTTTTGCATTTGAATGAGCAGGGAGGTTTCATTTACCCCCTCCAGGTGGTCTGTGGTTTCTCAGTTCAGTCTCTTGTTGCCAAGTATATTTGACCATACTAACTAAAAACTGAAGAGATCCCCGTACACACTTGGCAGTATACCGCGTGAAGAGTCCTGACTGGAAAGTTTAACCAAAGAAAACTGAAGTCTGGAAGTCTCAAGGACACAGGGAACTTTTCCAATAATATGCTTGCTACCTAATGCTGGAATTGAGCAGTGAGAAATAAATACATAAAAACCTCTTACAGTTGTTTTTTTCTCAGATCTTGGTGTACAGTGTAGTATTTTTCTCAGCCATTTAGGACAAAAATTATCTGCAATTAGAAGAAAGAAGGTTTTTCATACTGCTACATTATATTTCTGTAGGTAGGAGGCAACCTGTAAACTAGATTCTATGAAGAGGTTTGAGCTTGGCATTTCTTAGGGTTAAAAGCTCTAGGTGCTATTGCTTGAAATAGAAGCTAGCCATGAACCAACAATCTGGTTGTTCTTCTATTTTGCTCATCTGGTAGTATGACAGTAAAGCCAGAAAGATTCATGAACACATCTAGCCTGATAATTTGATATCACATTGAGAAACTTCTGACCAGCCCTATGGAAGAGAGCAATAGAGAGCTTGCTATGCTCTCAATGAAACCCCAAGGGGAAAAAAAAAATAAAAGGACAAAAAAAGAAAAAAAAGAATATATGGATAAATGCAATCCAAAATTATTTAGAACACAACCCAGTATTCTGTTCCAACACACGCACACACACACACACACACACACACACATATTCACTCATATACTCTATAGAATTTCTATTAGAAACTTGATAAAACATTGTCGTGGTTTAACTTATCGGCAACTAAGTACCACACAGCTGCTCACTCACCCTCCCCCCTCCCCAGTGGGATGGGGGAGAGAATTGGGAAAATAAAGTAAAACCCATGGGTTGAGATAAAGACAGTTTAATAACACAGCAAAGGAAGAGAAAATAATAGTAATAATAATGATAAAAGAATATACAAAATAAGTGATGCACAATGCAATTGCTTACCACCAGCCGACCAATGCCCAGACAGTCCCTGAGCAGTGATTGCTGCCCCCCAGCCAGCTTTTCCCTAGTTTATGTACTGAGCATGATGTCACAAGGTATGGAATATCCCTTTGGCCAGTTTGGGTCAGCTGTCCTGGCTGTGCCCCCTCCCAGCTTCTTGTGCACCTGGCAGAGCATGAGAAGCTGAAAAGTCTTTGACTAGTGTAAGCACTACTTAGCAACAACTGAAACATCAGTGTTACCAACATTATTCTCAACCTAAACCAAAACACAGCACTATACCAACTACTGGGAAGAAAATTAACTGTATCCCAGACAAAACCAGGACAAATATTTAATTCTTAAAGATATTTAATTTTGCTTCCCAACTTGAAGCAGTCATATCTGCCAGCTCTCCTAGTAGAGCTGTTCCAAATTTATTTTAACCTCACTAATAGAAAACTGTATTTAATTTCAAAGCTGAATTTGTCATCATTTCAAAGATTTCACTGCCTTTTTATTGCATTCCTATTAGGAAAGGCCAGACCAATGCTTAAGAAACATTGTTCTAGCCTCTAATGACTTTTTGAAATGAAGTTAACGACTTATTATGTATTTGTTATACTGTTAGTGCTGTATTGAAACTTGAAATTATTCTGCATTATGAGTTAACTATTCCTTGTACATGTGTGGCACTAGAAAAAAGGGAAAACAGGCTCATTTGCTTGTTGAGACCCAGTGTTATTGTTTTTATTACTTCTGATCATGAGAAGTGGTCATCTAGAAGCACATTTGGGGAAAATGATGGTCACTTCATAATATGGATTACTTTTGCCAGCACACATATTACAAATATTCCTACAAAAAACTTATCACTGTTGCAATGCATTGCACAACTGCTGAATTCCAAGTAGTATGGATAAAAGCAGCAGAGGTTCCTGGGGATGAGGACTTCTGGTGAAGTGTCACCCACTGCAGTGGTTAGAAAAGTAAGACATGCAATATCTGGGGAAAGTACTAAGAACTACTTTGAACATCTTGCTGGCTGGCAGTAGGAAACAGGCTTTATGAATTAAACCAGTGGGTCCTGAGTGCTGCCTTTAGTTGGCAGAAGCCATCTTTCACTATGCTGCATAGAGCTGAAAGCCTGTCCTCCACGGTCTTGTTTAGCTGAACTTTTGGCTGAAGGTAAGCCGAGAGACAGGTTTGGCGGTTTATTCTAGTGATTACACTGTTAGTCTCTACACAGACTCTGTGACTTTATTTATATTGGTTACAAATTTTAATATTACTTTGGGGTGAAAAAAAGCAACATTTATCAAATAGAACAGATTGACAGTTCCTGCTGGGAGTCTGTTCTAGACCACCCAACCAGGATGAAGGGGCAGATGAAGCGTTCTACAAGCGGCTGGCAGAAGTCTCTCAATCGCTAGCCCTTGTTCTCGTGGGGGACTTCAACTTCCCGGACATCTGCTGGAAATACAACATGGCAGAAAGGAAGCAGTCTAGGAGGTTCCTGGAGTGTGTGGAAGACAACTTCCTGACACAGCTGGTAAGTGAGCCTACCAGGGGAGGTGCCTCGCTCGACTGACCTGCTGTTTACAGAGAAGGACTGGTGGGAGATGTGGTGCTAGGAGGCCGTTTTGGGCTTAGCGACCATGAAATGGTAGAATTCTCAATTCTCAGTGAAGTAAGGAGGGGAGGCAGCAAAACCGCAACCATGGACTTCCGGAGGGCGGACTTTAGCCTGTTCAGGGCACTGGTTGAGAGAGTTCCTTGGGAGACAGTCCTGAAGGGCAAAGGGGTCCAGGAAGGCTGGACGATCTTCAAGAAGGAAGTCTTAAAGGCACAGGAGCAGGCTGTCC
>NW_008824231.1:5048340-5061217 GCF_000699105.1 Pygoscelis adeliae | reverse complement strand
TTGGACATGAGGAAAAATTTCTTTACTGAAAGAGTGGTTAAACATTGGAACGGGCTGCCCAGGGAAGTGGTTGAGTCACCATCCCTGGAAGTATTTAAAAGACGTGTAGATGTGGCGCTTAGGGACATGGTTTAGTGGGCATGGTGGTGTTGGGTTGATGGCTGGACTCGATGATCTTAGAGGTCTCTTCCAACCTTAATGATTCTATGATTCTATTATTCTATGACTATCCTAGTAACCAAAGTGCTCTCTTATATATTAACTGGGTGAGCCTTTTTTAGTGACAGGAGAGAGATGCATTGCTTTGCCTGCATATGGTACCTAACAGGATGTGCTGGGTGTAAAGAAAAAGTTCCTGAATAAGCTCAGGAGCAAATAATGCAATTCACCACTTACTGTTATTCCTAAAGACACTCAAAGTCAGGAAGCTGCTTGGGGGTCATGGATCTTTTCCTGATACCCTATGGCAGGAGCATTTTCCCTAACGTGGCTGACTATGCTGAGCCATGCCACAGCCAGGATGAGGAGACAACTTGTTGAAGTAGCATTCATAGTCTATCCATAGTCTGGGCACTTCTCACTGACCCAACACTCAAAACTGTTCATTTATCCTTAGTCAAAGTTTTCATTGCTATTTTGGGATAGTTTCGTATGTACAGCGTACACATTATCTTAGCACAAAAGATTTTTTTTTTTTTCATATCTGCCATTGTTATGGGTATTCAATATCTGTTCAGAAATATGCTTTCTCTCTATGTTCTTTAATCACCCCAAAACTTGAAAGTGGTCTAACTTCATATCCTTACTGTTAGAAATTAGTCTGTTTTAGTGCACAATTCCAGAAAGTAATTCAGATTCAGACAGGTTTAGCTACATTTTACAAGTGATTGTCTCTGTCCATTGACTATATAGGAAAGGAGAGCAATTATTCCCTAACTCAGGCATTTCAGTTTAAACATTTAAGTTAAATGAGATGAATCTGGGCCTGCATGGTTCCTGTTTTGTCCGGGTCTTTGTGACAGCTTCTTAACAGCAGACTTCTTCCCACTAGCAGGACTTTAAAAAGATGCTTTTATAGCTTTATTACCATTATTTTCCTACTAGCCCATTATCTTTCTATTAGCCCATGAAAGTAAACAAGCAGTCTGAAATCTCTAAGAAATAAAAAATAAGGTAAGACATCAAGCAAAACAAAATGACTCATTCCTTATTGTACTCTGATATAAATGCTAGGTTATATGAGTGCTATAGATGTTGGGCATCCTTAGCTTCAAATGATGGAGTTTTGAAGGTAAAAGAGACTTAGTCTTTAATATTTTAACCACAAAGATAGAGGGGGATGAATAAACACTTTAATCTAAACCACTATAAACTGGTAATGCTGATTGACATTTTGACTCCAGGTCAAGTGACTCCAGGAGTACAACGTCAGGACTGAATCCCAACAGCATGTCATCTCCAATATCATTCAAAAAATATGAAGTAGTACAGCCATTATCCTATTGTGTAATCTTGAAATCAATAGATGTTTCTGTGTAAACTGCCAGACAGAAAGATAAAATCATTATCTTAACACAAAAACATTGCTTCATTATGTTTTTGTATAATCCTATCAGTAAAAAACATGATTTACTATCATATCTAATACAATAGAAAATATTTTAAAAGCATCACATTGTAATAGGCTGACTCTAAACAGTTTGTCACATTAAGATTCATCCATGAAATAAGAGGAAACACAAAAATAAGGGTAGATGTGCAGGCTAAGGTTTCTCCAGATTGATGGTAACAGTAGAATGACTGGAATCAGTTTTTCAGTGGGTACAAATTTTTTCTGGAGAAAGAAAATTTGTCATCCTAGTTCCAAACCGGTGTTAATCTAAGTACCAGTTTGCTAGACAATTGTTTGTATGATTGATAAGAGCTTGTTAGGCGGTAGGAACTTTTTAATGAATCAAACCTAAGTATACTAAACTGAGAAAATATAGTTAAGTAGGTAATTAAATTATGTTCTAGTATGCTCATGATATTAATGCATGCATTATTACTGTTATGCCAGGAAATATCGATTATTAGTTTAATTCTTGTATACATGACAATGTTCTGATTCTAATTAGAATTGCTCACACTTACTATAGTCTCAGCTCTGAAAAGGCCTAGCACATCAATTACTTCATGCTAGAAGTGAGGCATCTCATGGTTGCCTGACATTTGGTACCTTGCAAGTCGAAGCATCACATATCAACATATAAGTGTATCATTACATAGCTTCAACCAGTCTAAAAACCTGAATAGTTTATTCCTTAAGTTCTTAGAAATAGAAAACACACACAAATCTATGCAAACAAGCAGAAGGGTTTCTCATAAAGATATTTCCTTATGTGCATACTCAAATTCACTCTTTTCATGACCACAACTTTTCCAGTTTTTAGCACTCCTGATTGCTTAACATTAAACACACTTCAGGATTCTAGCAGCAGTAAATAATTTTTACCTTTCCATTCTTCTTTTAAATTAAGAAATATACAAAATGCAACATTCAGCAGGTAAGTGCTTTCCTCTCCAATTCAATTAAGGACTGAATCCAGGAGTGAGAATGTGGGTAGCATGCTACCTTGGATTTCAGCACTGTGACAAATTATTCTTCTCTTGGTTTGCACTGTCTGCAAACACAGTATTTCAGGATGGGAGTAGAAAGGTTAGTTTGTTCTGGCTTTGCCATTTTAGGTGGAAGGCTGAGAACGTGAACATTCCCAGGCACTAGTACTTATCTAGAGCTTTGTCTTTTATGCTCAGTTATCGAAGGTGATAACTGGTATTTGCATGGTATTTGCTATACTGTCACCAGTGTGGGGCTGGGGGGCAGGGGTGAAGGTGGGTAATTCTATAGGCTTATCAATGATAAACACTGGTCATTCATGTGTCCATCATTCATTTGGCAGAGAAGCATCCTTTCACATACTGTCCGCTCTTGACATAGGAAGGACATTGTCTAAAAGGGGGACGAATAAAAACGTGACATAGTCCTGGCACTCAGAGTGGTATGCATATTTTATATGTTTTGGTTAATGAGTTTATGAACCTTAGGCTATGAATTTTAATCCTGGCAGTGGCTGCTGGAATTCTGAAAGTCACATATTGAGCAGGTTTGAGATGCATTTTGGAAGCTGATAAGTGCAGATGATAGAGACAATTCCTAAAAGCCTCCAGATAGCCAGATGGAGAGGGATGGACATAATAAAAGACAGGAAGCACCTCAGATCGCTGCCAGCTGTAGGTCAAAACTAGACGGGACACTTGTGTTTGTTCCACATATGGTCTCTTACTTTAGAGCATTTTTTGTAAGTGTCCATTCATAGCATATTCTAGCAAGCAACTGTTCAGAAAAAGTCATGCTGTTTTTAATTTTGAGCACCATACTGAGGGATACAGAGAAAAAAAAAATCACTATTTAGGGAGTCTTTGCTTGGTAGTAAGAATGTTTTATGCAAAAAGAAATGAACGGTACATAGAGATGAGGTTTAAGGACAAGTGTTTACCCACTTGGCACTATGAGCAGTGACCTCTGGGTCTCAGAGGTACTGCCACTATCTTGCAAAGCCTTGCTACTTTCATTATACCCATAATTTTATTGTCACCATGAATTATAAAGTCTTACAGAGAAAATAAGTCTCGCTTTGACCTGATTAACATGCAGCAGGTAATAACATAGAATAAGCAGATAAATGGGCAGGGGAACAAAAAGGCATAAAGGATATGTTAGATTAAAACAGAATCAGAATTCTATAAATGCCATTCACTCTATTATGTAATCTTTAACATATATTTAAACTTTGAAACATCTTGTCACAGGCAGCAATAATTATTAAAAAGAATGACAGGAGCCTTACTCTCAAGCTGGATTTGTCAGGTGTCTTACATCTGCAAATAAAAGCCACAGTCTTACTTTTTCTATCAACCATGAGCTGGTAATCTGATGTGATTTTTTTTCTGTTTTAAAAATATTTCTCCTCTTCGTGAAACACAAAGAGGCATACCTGTTTGTCTCAGTCCAAGGTTAGGGAGTACTGTTTTAAAACAACGCCTTTCAGCAATATTCAATTCCAGCTTCTCTGAGAAATCAATGCAAGAAAACCTTAGCAGCTCTAGACAAAGAAAAGGTTCTCTGCTTAGCTGTTACTGGTGTGAACCAAAAGTAAATAGCCTTTACTATACACATAAAAGCAGACTGCAAAGTGATTATGGGGAACCGGGACAGTAAAACCCTGAGAACATAACCCTAGTCCCACTGCACGTAGGACAGTGTGGTCCAAATCATAAGGTCGTGATTATGCATGAGGAACACACAGGTGACCAAATCATCCAGAAGACAAAATTGCTGATGCCATACCATCAGCAACCATTCTATGGTTTTCCACTGAAAAATCACAAGTACATCTGTTAAAATGCCCTGAACATATAATTTGTAACTATATTTATATATATAAGCTCTCAAGAAAGTTAAAATTTACCAACAGATTAAATTCTGACAAACTTGATTTAAATTTAAGATGGCCACCTCTGAACTCACTTCAGGTATTATTATAACCAAATCAGATACGAAAGGCTCCTCTGAATTTCAGATTAACAGTTCCCCCTTGGTAAAAATCAAGATGCCAGATCCAATATAAAAGTGGGGAGGGGCTTTCCCACTGCGGAAAAAAAAAAAAAAAAAACAAAGGAAAAAAAAAAAAAAAAAAAAAAAAAAAAAAAGACATGCCAAAACATAAGTATTTTTTCCAACTGTCAGTTCAGAAGTGAGGCAGACCCTCTGTCTAAAGCTGTCTAAAATGACAGCTTAATTTTTCTTCAACTCCAATGTGGCTTGAAGGGCAATAATACGCCATAAAAAAAGAAGCAACATATTATCAATCTTGAGACCTTCTTTGCATCTGTTAATTATCAATATTTCATAAATGTAAAGCTTCTGAGAATGTAAGTGTACAACTGTGAGCTGTAGTCCCAGACTACCTTTTGCTTACACTAAAATAATTAAACTTGAGTAAGAGACATAATTCAGTCCTCAGTCTTGTATTCAGAAAATAATACATTTTTCTCCACCCAAAAAATATTTTCCACATAGCTTAAGCACACTTGCATACATTCATGCATAAGCAAAACCCAAAATACCAGGGTCAGCTTTAAGATAAAAATAATATAAAAATAGAGTAGACACAAACTAGAGAGGTCATCTATTCTCTTCTTGGATTATTTCCTCACCACTGCAAAATCAATACAACAATGTAGTACTCTCTTCCAAACACTAGCTGCTGCTAAGAGGGATCCCATGATCTGATGATTTAATGGATAAGTACTGAATTTTAACACAGCCCAAAATGACAAGAATTGAATAAACTTTATCTTATTGAAGCAGCATCAATATCTATCGCTCTATCGTTAGGAACAGTGCATTCAGGCATCTAACTTACTAGGCTACCTTGAATTGCATCAGCTGTAGGAACTATCTGCAGTTGTAAACATGTTCTAGTGAGTGCTGTAATATAAAAGGAGCTCCAAATGCAGAATGATGTAATCAAATGCGAAAGGTATGGAGACAGTAAATTACCAGTTACACTGATGACCTAATTAAAATAACTTTGAACCCAATTTTGTTATCTTTGGTTAATTTCAGCTCTTCTAGCATTAAATTTTCTAATGAATGATTCTTATTAATGAAATCATTACAAACTTATCTTTGTGTATGAGAAAAGTATATGTGTTATTACATTATATTCAACAGCATGTGAAAACAAGTACTGCAGTTAAAAATTATTTCTTACAGGGTTCTAAATCTACTCCAGTAATACGGAATAAACCTTTAGGAATCCTAAAGAATCACGATCAAAATGAAATGGAAAAAGAGAAATGCTTTAGAAACCATCAGATATAAGTAGTAAATTAACAGACAAGAAGAACAGTCACTTAATTTTAAACATGGTGCTGAATGACTGGCAAGAGTTTTCAGGGTATTATGTTATTTATATAAAATACTTCTGTAAATACTGACTTTCAGTTTAAATTCCCAAGTAGTTATGTATTTTAATGCTATATTAGAATTAGTCACTGCTATGCTCTAAAGCCTTTGCAAGGTGTTCATTTAATATATGTACCTAAACAATGGCTGTGATAAACAGCTGAAACTCATTCCTGTATATGCAATTTTAGTATACAGAATTGCCAGCATATGAAATGTGTTTCAGACTTTTTGCAACAAGTTGTTGTGTTGTACAGAGTTAGATAATTCTATTTTGAGCAAACTCTACTACTTACAAGTATTCTGTTTAACAGCAGTTGAGGGTAAGGAGATTTTAGCTATGTGAAACCAGCTGCGGGATCATTACAAGGGATCACCATGTAATACCTTTTGCCAGGTGTTGAATTCTAACTCCTAAAGTTTGCAAAGTAGAAGGTATCATTCTTAAGAAGAAATTCTAGATTTGAATTTCTGAAATGTTTCTGAATTTTGCATCAAAGTTCTTGGAAATTGTAACAATAAAAATTTAATTTTCAACTTAAAAAATTAAAATTACATTAATAGATGGTGGTTGTAAGACACTACTACTAGAATCACCAAAACACAAATGTTACAGAGATTGATAATGTGCCTGACAATACAAGACAAAAAAAAAATATTCCCTGTCCAAAAGTAATGGACTTAGATAATGTAAGATAATGAAGCTACATGAGGAAAACCAGATTAGATCAGACTGTTTCATATATGCCTCCAAAGCATGTACACTGATATCCACAGGCACTTTCCTTTATTAAATTCCTGTGTCCAATATCACAGTATTATAACAAATTAAAATATTTTATTTCATTGACTTTTACTAAATTTCATCTCGCGATGGCACAAAACCAATAAGTGTTGGAAGAATTTGAGAAAAGAGTAGCTTAGTAACTGTTAAGAGGCAGTATAAGGAACAGCATTAAGAAAAGATCAATTGGACACAATATGTTATCAAATTACAAAAGTTCTCATGTGAGAAGCCTAAATTATTATTGATTAACTCATTTTATTACTTGCAAAGGTAAAGACAACTAAGCTAATGCCAAGAGAAAAGCCTGCAAAAGTAACACACTTACTACATGGACAAAAATCATAATGATCAATAAAATTAACACAAAATTAAGAAAAAACAAAACAACCTAATAACTAGTTTCCAAAACCAGAACACGATCCCAAAGTGAAACATTCTGCAGTGGTTAGTCTTTAGGAAAGCACTGTGCTAATTAAAAATTTCCATTTTTTTCTTTTTTTTAATAATAAAGTTGTCATTGTCTTTTCAAATGAGATACAAAGCTGTCCTCTCTTTTAAACGTTATTCAGATTTATGTACCAATTAAAGGCAGATGGACAGCACTTGTAAATCTCTTAATATAATTTTTTACAATTTCACCACTTAGGCAAATAGTTTTAATAATGATGTTGATCTTCTCTGGCATGCTTTTACATCTTCTCGTTCCTGTTTGCAGTTAAAAGCCTTGAAATAATAAGCAGAGTTTTCTTGGTTTTGTTTTGATTTACCTGAAAGACAGCCAGTGAGTGACAGAAACAGAAACAGTTTCCATGACAACCACATCATTGGTCGCAAAGGTCTTCAGTCCCTCTTTGTGCTGTTGTTAGCAACGCTGACGTTTCTTCATTAAAGCTTAGCCTAGTGAGACAAAGACAAACCTGTTACGAAAATTAAAAATATCTTGCAATAATATGATAGACAATTCAAAAGACAAAGCTGGTCCTAATGCAACTAGAAGTCTAGTTCCAAAGAACTCTGTATGCACAAGGGCAGGAAGCCTGACAGATACTTGGAGGGATCTCGTTCCAGTAGTTACTTGTGTTAATAGCTGAAATGTGTGTGGCAGTGCTTTGGATATATATGTATGGATATCACCCTAAAGCTGTATGTGTATTGAAGCTTTGAATTTCCAAAAAGCTAAACTTAGACAGAAGATAGTACACATATCTTTCACAGCAAACATATTCAAAGCATATAGCTTGGCATGTGTTCTTCTTTTTCTGAAAGCAATATGTTGATATTTGGTATAAAGCATTTTAAAAAGCCCAAAACAAAATAATAATTTGCTCTAGGAAAATTCAGGCATTTTTACTACTTGCAGATTGGGTTGAAATATATTCCAATTTCTTCCAGTTTACTCATTGTGTAAGAATCTACTAACACATTTGAAACAACCACCAGTTACACAGAACAGATACTTATCTCCCTTCACCACTCCCCAGATTTTTGTTTCCTGCCTGTCCCATGACTCGCACATACATCTTGGCACACTACATCTTTGATCACTGTGTTCTTAGGTATTGCTTTAACAATATTATTAACATTACCATATCTGAACTTAGAGATTTTGTATTCAAATGACTGAAAACTCAGTCCAAAATATATGACATTTCAACTGGTTATGTATGGACATGAGTGTACTTTTGGTCTTTGACTTCAAAAACATCAAGCTGCAAACATAAAGTTCATTTCCTACACTTCATTAGTCATATCTGTTTAGGAAGCCTTTGAGATCCTCTTCTTGGAGCCCAAAGAATCTTCAACCCCTATAGGTTGTGATCCACAACTACAAGAGCAATTCCACAGGGCAGAACAATGAGACAAAGGAGAATTTGTCTTCGTTCCCCTATGAAACCCCTTTTTGGGACAGTATGACTCCTTCAGATTATAATCACCTTAGTCACATGCCACAGTTGCTGTTTTGGGGACCTATTCTGTATGTTGGAACATTCACAGTAGGAAAGCAGAGGCAAAGCTCAACACAGTCCAAAAAAAAAAAAAAAAAAAAAAAACAAATCCTAATGTAAAAGTAAGTTCCCGCTGGATTATTCCATTTCAACTGCTCTCTGAGCATCTCTAGTTGTAACCTATTTTGACAGTCTTTCCCTCATATAAATGGACAAACATGAATGCATACACAGAGAGAGAGAGACACACAGTGCGAGTACAAGATGACAGCATCTGTTTTGGTGCTGGTAGTTATTCCTGCAACAATCTAAAGGTGTAACTTGTCAGCTTTCATTTATACCGCACAGCAGGTACAGCTTTCAACACAGATAAAAATTCCCAATTAGGATTGTACTTCCTTCCAGGTAACTCAGACCAGGCAAACTTAGTATCGGGTGTACCCCTTAATATGAGCGTCTCCCAAAGTGAACCTGACAATCTGGTAGTCAAGTGACTTTACACATAGTGCCTGTAGCTCATCTAAACCTCCACAGGAAACCTCCTCAATTAATTATTAATGTCAGCTGCCTTTGTTTTTCATTTCAGTGATAATCTGCTTTTCAGTCACTGTGTTCTTTGGTTAGCGAATTATCTCATTCAGCATTCTTTCCCGGCCAGGCTTTTGGGAAATAAGTATTTTCATTAATATTTAATTTTTTCCCTTATGGCCATATCTGTTAAAGAGGGTAGAGAACAGCTTCCCCCCTCCTTCAACTTTATCACTCTTTTTTCTTTCTCTTTTCCTCACTTCTCTTCAGCTGATTTTATAATGGTGCAACACAGAAATTATATTAATTTGGTGATTTCTCTGTTGCATAAACAGGGAAAAATATACCAAAGTTTCCAGCATTAAAGTGTGAGATTGTTGTTATTCTTATCATTATTATTATTAGGTATTATTGTGCCTATTGGATCAGACTGTTAAAAAATAATATTAAAGGTTGTGGTTGGTAGAGCAGAAACAGGATGAGGAAAAACTGGAGCCAAGCAATGGGAACATCATAATAAAAGATGAACTTATTTCTTTTTACATTCTTGAAACAGGATGATTTTAAGCTCTCTGGGAAAAAGACATATTTTTAATGAAAGTTTCATTAAAGACAACAGTTATGACAACTTCTGCCAGATAAAGAGCCTATAGCTAAATAGCTATAACAACTTTTAAGTGACAACTCTTAACTGTGACCTACATAACCTGACCCTATCAATGTAAAATAAACTTCAGTTTATTATTTATTCAGTTATTATTCAGTTACACAGGCATATTAAAATGTAAAAGCAGAGTGCAATGACAGGGAGATGCTCTGAATTAAGACATGAATGTTGGACACTGACCTTCCTATTAGGATATTTGTTGTATAAATATGTTGGCTTCTCTCAGTGGGAGAATTACTAGCAAAACAAGTGAGGGCAAAAAATATGTCACTGTATACCTTTTTAAAAATCCACCTAGAAATCTTGATTATTATCATAATGAAATGATCTTGCATCTTTGCTTCTTTTTTTCTATATTTCTTGTTTCTTCAGGGATACCTGGCAAACACTTTACTAGTCATACAGACAAGTGGAATGCATAGCAACATGGTAGGGTTATTGTACATCTAAGAATTGAGGAGTGCAGTTCTTATAGTCTGACATCGACATTGATATTGTGTATATGGGGCTACCACATGAAATAATACAGGCAAGAGCATGAAAATGCTATATTTTATAAATATAGGCATATAGTCAAATTTCTGCTCTAGATTTAATGAAGGGACGTACTCCCCACTTTACTATCAATGGCTGTCATCTGGGCTTTTGGATGACTAGGCTCTCACTTTTAGAGAGTCTTGGGTGATTGAAGAATTCCTTTATGCTTATAACAAAAAGACCAAAGCTGCACTAATCCATTAAGAAGAGCATCTTCTTTCTTTAAAAAAAAAAAAAAAAAGTGTTATTGCTTTAAAAACAGTTAATGAACATTCTCTTAAATCTTGTAAGAAAGTTCTCGTTCTTAAAACTGGCACATTCTTAAAGAAGCTTAAGGGCATATATACAAGCAGTATTCAGTTGTTCTTGGTTTGAAAATCTTGTTAATTTTCTGGATTTTTTTTCCAGCCTTGACTATCTTCATCCCAGAATGAGGAATCTTTTAAAACAAGCATTTACATTTTAATCCTAAGAATATAGGACAGAATATAGAGTCACTATTGCAGAAGAATACAGCTGAAGATGCTGCTCAAAAGGACTTTAAAATAATTTCAGCTGAACAGTGTCTATTTTTTTTTTTCCCCCAGATATAAATTTGGACCCCATAAAAATCCAACTGGCTTGTTTGGAACAGTTTGTTGGCTTCATTGGTAATTCAGTGCAAGAAAAGAAAATGAAGTTTTCCAGAATATACTATGTTCCATAGATTTCTTTTGCATAATAGCATGATTCGACAAAGCTCTACAGTCTAGTTTTTAAAAGTAAGGATGGAATGTCTACCATTTGTTGAGTTTTTTTCCTGTCCTGTTCTTATTCTGGTTTCTGCACAAAATATGCAGATTCAGTGAGGTGGGGTTTTTTATACAGAGGATATGAATTTTCCCTCATGGCAATTTGTAAAAATCAGTGATCTAAAATAAAGTTGATGTATATAATGTGCAGCAAGTAATTTATCTAACAAATTTAACTTCTTGTTCTGCACAAAGACTTAGCAGATGCAGTTTTCTATTTCCGCATGGTACTATCCGTACTTCTTTGTTTTCACCAGAATTTCTGCCATAGTGCTTTGCAATTTGTTTTCATTCTGTGTGCTGATTGTAGACAATTTATTAAAACATTCACTATTCAGCATGTTTTAATGAATTGCTTTGGCTAATAGTGACAGGGTGATATTGTCTCATGGTTCTGACTCCCAAAAGAATTTGTGAATAGTTGGAGCATGAGTACTTATGCAATATTGTCAGCACTAATGTGCCAGAGGCTTCAACTAGATTCAGAAAACTGTGGTCTTTTGAATAAGAATAGTACCTACTATCATTAATGTTTATTTCTGGCACTTAGGATAAATTTTTTATGCAACTGCAAAGATTTGTTCTTTTTTAATTAAAATAGTTAAGAAGTGAAGCTTTTAGCATAGATACTGTGATACTGATATCAAAGTGCTTTTTTCCATTATCACTACCTCATTTCCCTTTTCCATCGTATGCATATTTATCAGTTTATCTGCACCAACATGAAAGGGATGATTACTTAAATCCACATCCTCTCGCAAAGCAACGTAACACAAGTCTTTGTCTCTACAGTGACTATATGATCAGAGGGAAGGATGTGACTCATCGCAAAAAAAAGTTTTCTCTGTGATATTTTTTTTTTCCTGTATCAATATACACTTCCTGTATCAATATACATTTAATTTTCCCTTTCCTTTAGAAAAAGGAACATGCTCACAGGTAAGAAAGAAATAACACCAGTGATAAACAATTCTGAAGTTCTACATGGACTTGGAAGAGCAGGAACTGAAGAGAGTAAGAAATTAAGCTATTACCACCCACATAGAATCATAGAATCATAGAATCATTAAGGTTGGAAGAGACCTCTAAGATCATCGAGTCCAACCGTTCACCCAACACCACCATGCCTACTAAACCATGTCCCTAAGCGCCGCATCTACACGTCTTTTAAATACTTCCAGGGATGGTGACTCAACTACTTCCCTGGGCAGCCTGTTCCAATGTTTAACCACTCTTTCAGGAAAGAAATTTTTCCTCATGTCCAATCTAAACCTCCCCTGGCACAACTTGAGGCCATTTCCTCTTGTCCTTTCACCAATTACTTGGGAGAAGAGACCAACACCCACCTCGCTACAGCCTCCTTTCAGGTAGTTGTAGAGAGCGATGAGGTCTCCCCTGAGCCTCCTTTTCTCCAGGCTAAAGAACCCTAGCTCCCTCAGCTGCTCCTCATAAGGCTTGTTCTCCAGACCCTTCACTAGCCTCGTTGCCCTTCTCTGGACACGCTCCAGCACCTCAAAGTCCTTCTTGTAGTGAGGGGCCCAAAACTGAACACAGTATTCGAGGTGCGGCCTCACCAGTGCCGAGTACAGGGGCACGATCACTTCCCTG
>NW_008824231.1:5023071-5048261 GCF_000699105.1 Pygoscelis adeliae | reverse complement strand
CGGCTCATGTTCAGCCGGCTGTCGACCAGCACCCCCAGGTCCTTTTCTGACAGGCAGCTTTCCAGCCACTCTTCCCCAAGCCTGTAGTGCTGCATGGGGTTGTTGTGGCCAAAGAGCAGGACCCGGCACTTGGCCTTGTTGAAGCTCATACAGTTGGCCTCGGCCCATCGATCCAGCCTGTCCAGGTCCCTCTGCAGAACCTTCCTACCCTCAAGCAGATCAACACTGCCGCCCAACTTGGTGTTGTCTGCAAACTTACTGAGGGTGCACTCGATCCCCTCGTCCAGATCATTGATAAAGATATTGAACAAGACCGGCCCCAAAACTGAGCCCTAGGGAACACTGCTCGTGACCGGCCGCCAACTGGATTTCACTCCATTCACCACAACTCTCTGGGCCCAGCCGTCCAGCCAGTTTTTGACCCAGCGCACAGTACACCTGTCTAAGACATGTCTGAATGGAAAGAAAAAAATAGCATATCCTATGAAGAACAGATATACTTACATGGTTTTAGATAGTATTTTTAGGAAATATTTTTCTTCACATTTAGTAGGTGAAGGATGTTGGCCTAAGGTGCAACTAAACTGCTAATAAGATTCCTCAAGGTGGCAAACCTATGAAATCAATAAATGCAACGAGCTAAGTATCACTGACTAGGCTTTCTATAAAAGGCTCATTATACTCTCAGAAAAAGACAGAGATCTAACTGATGATCCAGTTTAAATCACTTAAAGAAAGCCTTCTAATCAACACCAAAGTCTTTGTCCCTCCCTGCACAACCTTTACTTCAATCAGGGCTTGGAAGACATGAATCGAATTGCCACACTCAGCAGTTCAGCCCGTCTTCCTTGCTCCCATAAGTATCAGGCCTGGTAATGCTCAGTCGATGAAGAATGAGAGGCTTTAGAAAAGCAAAGGTTCAGATGTTACAAAGCTCATCATGAACAGAGGAGATAGCTTGGCTGGAAATTTTTAAAAACAGCTTGCCTGTTGAGAGTTCCCTGGTGATATATTTACATATAAAGTTAACTACTAGACCATGATTATGACAGACACTGGTTATACAGAATACAAATAACCTTTATTGAGTTCATGTTCCTGCTTGCTTTCAATAAAGAATTAATTTGCTTATTCCAAAATCTTTTTGACAATACTATTTACAAAATGGTTTAAATTTAATTAAAACATATTAAGTTAATATTTGATAAAAGTCATACCATAGACACTTCTACAATGAAATGTCAGTGGAATTTGTTATAGGACAAATGAAAGTGAAACGATATTAAGCCAATCTAAACAGCAAGGCGTCTTGTAGGATTGATTATCAACCCAAGGGAAGATCATTTATTTTCAAGGTTTAATAACAGTTCAACCTCTTATAAAGAAAATCTAATAAAGCACAAGTTTTAGCAGTTTCATAAAACAATTTCTGAGTTGTTTTATGAACAATTAATTTACTGCTAACAATATTAAAAGTTTATTGTGCAGCAGAACCTTTCCTTGTCAGGTTCCTCCTGGCAAGCAACCAGGACTTTCAATATCTAAATTAATATTTTATAAGTTTTTTTTATTCACGATGTTAATATAGCTTTCAAAGATACCACTCAGGTTCTAGGAAGAAGCATAGAATGCTAGTGTACAAAAGAAGCAACTTGGCTATTTTTGAAATGCAGATCAATCACAATTTCTACATTGGTGAATGAATATCTGAACTACTGCTCTGAAAAACAAAACAAAATATTTGATTTCAAATGCCGAATAAGAATCTCAAAATGCCTATGAGTCCAAGAGGTTCTGAATTATTCAGATTAAGTAAACTTTTTTTGAAAACTGTGCACAGTACCCATAAAATTGTCGTGGCAGTCTGGTGAAGTTCCCACTGACCGGAAAAGGGGAAACATAACCCCCATTTTCAAAAAGGAAGACCCGAGGAACTACAGGCCAGTTAGTCTCACCTCTGTGCCTGGGAAGATCACGGAACAGATCCTTCTGGAAACTATGTGAAGGCACATGGAGGACAGGGAGGTGATTTGAGACAGCCAGCATGGCTTCACCAAGGGCAAGTCCTGCCTGACCAACCTAGTGGCCTTCTATGATGGAGTGACTACATCAGTGAACACGGGAAGGGCTACAGATGTCATCTATCTGGACATTCAAGGTCAGGTTGGACGGGGGTCTGAGCAACCTGATCTAGTTGAAGATGTCCCTGCCCACGGCAGGGGGGTTGGACTAGATGACCTTCAGAGGTCCCTTCCAATCCAAACTATTCTATGATTCTATGGTATGATTCTATGATAATACTATTTTTTTACTGAATCAACCATTAATAAATATAGCAGAGATTAAAAAAATCATTTGACCAAGAAGGCTGGTTTAATGCTGAATTATTTCAGGGATCATTCAACGTTAGTTGCTAGAGGAGCTAGATCCTTTTTAGGATTCTTACTGCAAATCAGACATAAAAAATCATCAGTGTGCTCAGGGAAAGAAGATGGCAGAAATAGTTCTCAGCTTCTCTAAACTAGCAATAGTGAGGTGCTGCTATTTGGCTACATTCACTTGAATATAGCATGAAAAAATTAGGGTACTGCTCAGGTAAGTCAAGTGACTCAGGATATACCTTTAGGTACTGTGTGCTTAGAAGGTATATAGCCATGGACCCCTGTCCTGCTCCCAGGCACTGAGGCAGCTCCAGCATGCTGCTCCCACTACAAGGCATGGACATGTTCTCTGGTGAATAAATACCTATTGGATGAAGCCTTCTGAGAAGGAAAGCAGTGGAATTAATTCTGGGTTTTTTTCCCCCCATCCATTTGTCAAACAGACTGACAGTTTCTAAAATTCAACTCACATTTCAGAGAACAAGCAGCTGCTGGGGATGAGGCAGTTTAAAAAGCCTTGCCACTCTTGCTTAAGTATGTGAATGAGCACTTGCTTAAGTATGTGAATTGACCTCATCAGCATGATTTTCCAGTTTCTCAGAGCCTGGACTGGAAGTAACATAGATTTGCTCACAATTACCACAGTTAAGCTTGTTGGTTTCTTGTATGAACTTTATGAACAGTTATTCCTTAAAGTCCCACAAGCCCTTATTACACTCTCTTCAAATTTTTTGTAGTTGTGTCAATATTAATCACATGTAAGTAGTAGAAAATAAATAATAAAGAAGAAAATTATGTATAATTTGACACTTCAGAAATAAGGTGTATAAGCTCTCTTGTTAGTAAATGAAGAGAAATAGACAACCTGAAGGAAAATTCATTCAAAACATTTTTGACAGCTATTTTGGAGTGAGATGAACAACCTTATTCTTTTTGCTAACTGTGATGGAAACCTGATTGCACCAGAAGCCTAGACAGCTACCCTAAATTATTCAATTAACTTTCAGATGGCTAAAACTGAGTGATAGCAGTCTTCATTTGTTTGTTCAAGCCTGTATGAAAGTTTCCACAAGACCTGAGAAATTGAACCAGTCATTTATCTCCTATCCCTGTGGTCTTGCAATAAAATCACCCTTCCTCTACAGTGGACATTCCTCGGTATTTTGCTTTAATTATTCAGGAAATATATTCAAGCACTTTTATTAAGTCCTAGAGATGCCCTCAGAGAACTTGAGAGGTTCAGGGAGGAACAGCTATAGAATTGTGGGTCATGTTAATGGCCTGCTTTTAACCTGCATTATTTGTAGTAGATGATTTATTTGCAACCAAAAATTGCAGGAAAAAAGGTATATTCTTATGTTACTCTTTTCAGGCCCACTTATTTTTTCCAGATTCCTATGGGAGATTGTAAGATGTGCCAGAGTAATCACATCTGGAAATTGCCTTTTCTCTGCCAAGCAGGGGGATTAAGGACAACGATAGGACAGCATGACACTGCTGTTGTTTTCTGTCTCAGCTGTACTCAATAGATGTACCTCTAACATACAAGAGGAGCAGCTCATCTTGGCCCCTCTTCTGCAGCAGCCAACTAGTGCCAAGAGTGAAGATGACTGCCGTTAAATAAATTTCCTTGACTGCCACTTGCATCGGGTAGTATATCGGCCAGTATAAATAAGCATAGCTTAAGCCTTCCACTTAATGCAACTGCCAAACTAACGATATTATGCATTTTAATAACACAAAACAACGTCAACACTCAACTCTCTGCAAGAATATAAAGCCCTGCAGATTGCGTGTATATCACACTCTGAAGTAGTGGCCACAATCTCTCTGTGGACCTGTAAATTCAGTTCATTTCTGTGCTCACTTCCAGACAAATCAGCTCTGGCATAACAGGGTGTATTGTGCACCAGGGTGTTCAATACTACACATGAAAAGGATCAATACATTTTCTGTGCCTAAGATGTGAGATCCTATTCACTTTATAAAGAAGGTGCATGGCAGGCTCCCAAAAGTGTGTTAGGAAAAAGTAAGATCCTTCAGTACCCTGCTTACCTTCTGCATACGGGCCTTACATGATGCTGTCAGCCCGTCAGAAGGATGTTCGTACAAAAAGGATGTAGGCTACATGAAGTAAGTGGAGGAGGTTGTTTCATGCATAGAGAGGATGGGAGATACAAAGAGAGGTTTGTGTGTAAAAAGTTGTATGTGAATGATCTGTCAGTGCCTATATGTTACAGGTCTGCCTCGATGTCAATCCACAAATTAGAAAAATGACAGTACTCAATAGAAAACTTGTCTTGACGTCTCATTTGTGAGGTCCAGGTCAATACCTGTGTTAGTCACTGTGGCAGATTTCACATTAGTTGAGCCCTCAGGTTTAGGTAACGAGACCAGTTTTAGTAAATTATTTTATTTTAACATAATATATAATCAAATAAATACAAAATTTTAGCTAAAAAGATCCATCTAATCGTAGATTCATAGATTCATTTAGGTTGGAAAAGGTCTTTAAGATCATTGAGTCCAACCATAAACCTAACACTGCCAAGTCCACCACTAAACCATGTCCGTAAGAACCACATCTACACATCTTTTAAATACCTCCAGGGATGGTGACTCAACCACTTCCCTGGGCACCCTGTTCTAAGCAAAACACTATTCTGCTTCTCAAATATGAGGTGTCTTTCTGTAAATTTATACTGTTATTTGAGAAAAAATAAAGCACGTGTTCTTCAAGTTGAGGTGATCTATGTATACAGACCCCATGACAAGGGCACATCACCATTTTACAAGGATTTTGCATAAGCATGAAGGTTTTATTGCTTATACATTCAGATGAGAGGATTCTCTGCAAAAATGAAACAGGTCATAAAGGTTACATCTTCAACTCAAGAGAGGATAAAATTTTCCTAAGCTTAAGAGACACAAGTCACTTTAGACACTTTTGGAAACAAGTCTTAACACTGAGTGTATTTTAGAAATATATAATTCAATGCCAAACTATTCAGTTGAATAAGAAAAAAGGCATAATATATTTTTTGTTTTATTTAAATGGTTGGACTAGACTATCTCATTACAATTAATAGTTGTCACATCTCAGGATAACAAAGAATTTATTTAATGCACAGTAAAAATATTCTCTTTGGAACTTAGCTGTTAGAGCTATAGATAAAGATGTAGAATTTGAAAATACATCTATAAAAACAAAATTAATTTGGATAAGATGCTTAAAATACTCAGTTGTTGTTCTGAAACAGTTATGGTGGTTTGAATGTTAATACTTTTGTTCTTAGCTATTTTCCACTTGAAACACTGCAATACATTTTTAAACTGCCATACTGAAGAATATTAATGATGCAACAAATTGACTGGTGCTAGAGATGTATCTAGGTTTTTTTATGAGCATATTTAATTGCACATGTTTCTTAAGTTTCTAATTACAACCAGTACTAAAAGTGCCTAGATGCTTAAGGATACATTTTCATATTTAAACATACCTCATTATTATTACATATATGGCAGATAGTTCACTAAGATATAATGGTAGGATATTAAAGTGGATTAGAAATCTCATTATTAAAACACAAGCTTGTCTGAATAGAAAGGGAGAAAAAAATAAAGTACTCTAAATGGAATAAGCACCTCTTCCTTTTCTTTCACAAACCTCATTTTATTATGAGCTAAATGTCAGAGACATAAAGATGTAACTGGTGGCATGATCCCATCAGGGACGTTTGAATCTGTTATCATACTGTATTTAACATTGTTTTTCCAAAGATTTTAAATAAAGCCAGTGAACTTTACTAAGGGCTCAAATTTCAACCAAATGTGTTTTAGCCTATCTGGGGGTCGATTGTTTATTTTTAAAGAATAAGCTATGACTGCAGTCAAATAACATCTCTTCCTGTATTTTAACTCGGTATTAAGGCAGACACCAATTATGAAATTGTGCTGTCAGGTTACCCCTCTAAGGGCAGCCACACACTTCATGTTTTCAGTGGCAAATTGAATTTGACATTTAATTTGAAGCCCAGGATACCATAATGTAAAACCTTCTGCAGTATTAGTGATACAGCAGGAGGGCAGACATCCTGGTCACCTCTTTTAAATAGTCCTCTCCATATTACCATTGCTTTCATTATTCTCTATGGGGATTTTTTTCCTGATCTTTAAAGGAAAATTCCTGTAAATGTTTAGAATCACAGTAGCTCACAACTAGAGCATTTCAGGTTCCTTTATACATTCAAATAAATGATCTACCATAAATTTCATCCATACATGTTATCCAGACACCCTGTCATTTCTGAGTTTAGAACAATCCTTAGATAGCATAACTCTTAGTAGCTGGTGGTGCTGACACTGTCACATTTGTTTATTCTTTGGAAGATAATTTAATTTTATGTTGCATAAGAAAGTGTGCTAATAGTGGTTGCAAGCCTTTTATTGGTTGAAGATCCATTTCTTGCAGAGATTTCTGTGTAAGATGGCAGCCCTTCCTTTAATGCACTTCAGAGTAAAGTATTGGAATGTAGTATTATCAAGAAGCAGCTAGAATTTCTCCTTGCTTGACAGAATAAACAGGTTTAGGGTCAGAAATTAAGATTGTAATAACCTGAAAGTGCAGCGGCTGGTTTGGTGCACATGCAAATTGAATTTAGCCAGATACTGGGTTAACCATCACCCTGGAGGCTACAATTACATGCCAAAAAAAGAAAAAAAAAAATTAAGACAGTTGCTTGTCTCTGTAAGCTGTCATAATACAACAGCCATGAATTAAGCTGTGTAATGTATACTAGTTCAGAATTAGGCCCAGAGATTCCAGCTGCAGAGTACTACATTAAGTAACAACAGGCCTCTGCACTATTCGATATTCATACACAAATATAATCAAGGCCAAATAGTAGCATATTTCTGTGGAATTATCCAGCTCACACAACACATTCATATCTGATTCAGCGTAACATTATTTTGCATAAACTGGCACTGTCTGATCTGCATGAAAGTCTGCAAAGACCAAGTTATTTCCCATTTTCTTTCTACCCTTTCTGCATTCTGTGTCAAGTGGCTGAAGTGTTTTTAGTATAATTTTTGTATTGTCAGCATCCTAAAATGGTGTTTACTGTCATAAAGATCAACAGCTTTAGCACTCCCATATTTCCCTAACTATACCAAGAAGTTGTCACAGTTCTTAGGAGAACTGGAAGGGTATCTCCTGATTTTTTCCTCCTTCATTAGTTTTTATTTCTGAAAAAGTTTCTGAAATAATTTCTTATAGTTCCTGAAATAATAGTTTCTGAAATAATTTTTTAGAATTTTTTCTGGGGAGAGGACATCCTCCTTAACTAAAAGTCATGAGCCTCTTACTGGTTTTCAGAGAGCAATGTCATTGGTTGTGTTGACAGTACTTATTTCCATTGATCTCCCCTAGTTCTTTTCATGTCTATTCGAACTTGTCCTGCAAAAATTTGTCACTTTTCTTTAGCTTGTGAGTTCCAACTAGTTGTAGGTTGTGTTCAATTACAGAGGACAATTTCTTTTTTATTTCTTTTCTCTATTACCATTCACGAAGGCAGATAATTTAGGATTTAGAAGCAAGAACACAAACGATACACAGCTTAAAGTTTTCAGCTTGGCATATTCTCTGCTGTATAAGATGCTTCACTTTTTGGCAAATTCATGTCTATAAAATGCAAACTAAGAACAACAATTCAGCAAAATGCAATGAAACATAATGAAGGAACTATGTATCTTTTCCTGATAGTGTGCTGAAATTCTGCTAGTGCATCAGGCAAAAATCAACCAGTTAAATATAAGCCTGGGGCTACTGGAAGTTCCGGTACATGCTGGACAAGTGCTGGGAAATTCTATTAATTACCCATAGAAGGCTTTATCAGGTCAGAGTTTTCAGTCTCTTGTTTGACAGGGAGTGAAGTATCAGGCCCATCACTGCACCTACTTAAGACAATTTTTTGTGTTTCTGGAAGATATGTGGAATGATGCCTGCTTTTATTAAAAGTTTAGTCATTCCCTTCCAAGAGACAGAAACCTCTTGCCCCAGTCCCCATTAGTGGCTATAAGGGAACCAAGGTGGAATTGAGGTAGGATTGAATGTGCTTCTCTTCCCTCTCCGATACTTCGTTGGAATCATTAGGTGTTTTACAGTTTAATTTCTAACCCTTGCTTCCAAACAAGAATAGCAGGATGGCTGATAGAGAGTGACACGTGAAAACGAATGCTGTCTCAGGACACCTTGTCACCTTTCTGCTCTTCACTAGAGGTTTCATGCAAAGCAGCAGAGGGAGAGAAGATGTCAAGAGGACACAGGGTTGTGTAAAATAAGCTCTTAAAAATAGTCTGGTAATGCCTTTTGTTTAATGTGGTGTTATGCTTTCTATTCTTCTTATCTTGGGTGTTCCCTTAGATTCTAGTTATGTTAGTTTATCCATAAAAATTGACATTATCTATCTGTACAGCTTACCATTGTGACAGGTCCCACCATAAAAATATCTGAGCAATTGGAAAGAGAAAGTAATCCTTGGCACATTTTTTT
Source organism: Pygoscelis adeliae (assembly GCF_000699105.1). Lineage (NCBI taxonomy): Eukaryota > Metazoa > Chordata > Aves > Sphenisciformes > Spheniscidae > Pygoscelis > Pygoscelis adeliae. The sequence goes on along the minus strand of NW_008824231.1, from coordinate 5,039,327 downwards.
TTTCCTATTTTGCACGTTATGTTGAAATATTTTAAAATTATTAAAAATAAAAGAATGAGTTTATCATTAAATATGATTATGTAGATTACTGCTGAAAATTAAGAGGCAGGTATTGTCTGTGCTTTGAACATTGTTTCCAAGTGTGAGTAGTGTATTACTTGCAGTCTTTCTGTTTGTATTTATGGGACTCCTTGGCCCCACAAGGTTACTTATTAAAGGGCCAAAGCTTTCTATTAATAAATTAATAAATAAATTATTGTAATAATTTAATTAAATAAATAATCTGATTTGAAATTAAACTGATTTTATAAATTGAACCAGACTTAAACAAGGACAAAGGGACATTAGAAATATGATAATCCCTCATAGTTTAATTATACAGGAAAGCAGTCATGTGTTAGCTTGGCCTAATTCCAGTAAATTGAAAGAGAAACTTTCTAATTGTAGATCCTTCACTTCAGCACTGAAAGTATATAATAAAAGTTAATCTCCCAGCTAAGGAAAATCCAAAGCTAAAAACACATGAGAGAGTTCAAATCAAATGGGTGGGAAACATCTCAATTATATCACTATTTAAAATTTTCAGTAAAAAAGACTTCATAATGCATCCAGAGGAAAAAAAAAAAATCTCTAATTTGAAAATACTGCCACCGGTTTTACCACACCTCTGTTTACATGTTATTAGTATTTCAGAAAATGTAGCTTGTGGAAGTACAATTAAAAAGAATTTCAGTTTCACCTTCACACTTCTCTTCTGACAACTTATTCACTAAGGAGGCATACATCAGGAAACCAAACTAGGCTACGCTCATTCAAAGGGCTTATAACTGTTATGCAGACATAAAAAATAAAACAATCAATACAAATATTACAGCGGAAAGTGGAGATTATAATCTGTTTTGAGCTTATTTTCATAAGCTACAGGGCGGAGAATGTCTCCTGAACCATAGAAAACTCATGACTTTCAGAAAAGACAGAGCGCACTGATATTGTGAGGAATTAAATTATGATAAATTAATCCATTTAATAAAATAATTTATTTCCTGTATATATTCTTTGCTCCCAAAAAAATAGGGGTGAGAGGGGAGTTGGGTAACAGTTTATATAGTAAAAGCAGGCAGCAGCTCATGAGAAATGTGAAGCCTGGTTTCTCAGCTTCCCTGAGGAGGCAGAAGATGGCCATTCCTTCACATTCATCCACTTTGTGTCAACCGAAATCAATCTGATTATTCTGTTATACTGGGGACAGAGGGAAAGAATTACCCTTCTGATGGTTTGAGGACTCACTAAACATAGCAAAGGTGCCACAGTTTTAAGGAGGATCATCCAATACGTTCAGTGCTGTAAAAGGTGTGGGGAATAAGAAAAACAAAACACCTCTATGATCTGAATTCAGTGAAGTGAAGACATTATGCAGTAAAAGTAATCAAAAGACCAGAGGAGAACCTATGTTACCTTTTCTTATTAGTAAACTTCAGATTTGAATTAGCTGTTTTACTTTCATTCTTTTTTATTTTAATTTACCAATTTTCCTCAGCTGTTCTTTTACAATGTATATTGTATGTCACCATCAATGACCGAAGTGAACAACTAAAGACAGATCATGGCATTGTGCCCCCAAATAACTTCTGGTTTCATAGCACAAGCAGATTAAATATTACAGGATAGCCTCAAATCCAAAAATAAATCTGCTGTGTCTCCCATTCCTATATACAATGCTGTAGCACGTCTTACCCTCAGCTGTCTTTGTTCGTTGGCCTCTACAGGCCAATCTTTGCCCTTGCCTATTTGCATATAATTACTAAAAAGTTAATGCAGTATGAGTTGCCTCACTGTTTAGTATCTCTGCTTTTTTTCCTTCCACAAAGAAAACATAAAAGTTGGAGAAATCCTTTTTTCCCCTTGTGAACACTAGCTTTTTATCATTCCCCATCACCTTCAAGAGTCTTCAGGAAGAAACACAATCCAAAAAGACAGAAAGAAATTAAAAAAGAAAAATAAAAGTCACACCTCCTCTCTATGGTATTTTTATCAGTCTCTCTCTCTCAGATGATCAAGGACAGGACTGAAAATTCTCTCCAGCACACCATTTCCTGCTGTTGCTTCAGCCAATTTCCCTTGGCTATTGCCCACTAACAGCAACTCCAAACAGCCACTGGCAACAACAGCTTCCAAGCTGACAAAATTAATTTTCATTTTGAACAATATTTATAAAAACAATAATGCCCTTTTTTAACCTTTGTCCATCAAACAAAAGGAGATATTTTCATTGTTCATACAATTATAAGGTGTAGTTCTTTTGACAATGCAACAGGAAACATAAACACACTATTTCAGATATACAATGTAGCATCACAACTATTACAAAGGCCTGATGTGCCATTTTTTACAGCTTGGTTTATACAGTAGTTTAAAATCAGGTGAGAATAAATTAATAAAATCCACAGACCACTAGAGATTTTTAGCACCTGGCTCTCTCTCCTACAGGCATTGCAATGTTCATTACATTCCCCTGCATGCCCCTACTCCTCACAAAGACAAAACTCCACGGTTCTTCCACCCTTCACCATCATTTATCCCTTCAGCTTTCCTAATGCAATAGCCATTAGGCCCAGGTTTCTGGCTGGGACATGCATCACTATGTCCGGTCACAACAGTACCAGCCGGCTGGGTCTGAGCAAGTTGGAAGACTAATGAAAATGCTTCAGAGCCTCTCTAAGTCAGGTACAGAAGTGAACATTTGTGCACGCATGTACCTAGAGATGTACATATATACATTCATTTAAACCTTACCTTATTGTCTTACACACTGATAAATTTAACTTGGCAAGACTTTTATTAAACCTAAACATTTCAGTTTAATGTCCAGATGTCCATCTGATACGACCTCTACAAAAATATTTTGTTACATAGAGCTAAAAAAGCAAAATTTTTGGTATTGTTACTTTTACCATTTTTACCTAAACAGTAAAGATAACAAAACTGTTGGGTTTTTTCCAAAATCAGAAGGCTTTTATAGAAAATAAAGCTATTGATGTTATTTTTTGTGTGGTATACCAAGAATAGTTTTGAGATTTAAATCTCATTTTTAAAGTTAAATACATTACTTTTAATTTCTCAAAATTCTATGATACAAAGACTTTCTGGAAATTGTTGCATGGTCTTTTAAAAAATGGGGTTTTTTTAATTTTTAAAAAAATAATTTTTAAAAAAAGAATTAATGTACTAAAAAGCGGTATTGGTATTTAAGGCAACATATTCTACATAGTAATTTGAGGAAAAGATCCAGAACAGTAAAAATAGTTTGTTAGTTTATTAAAGAACAGATAGTATTATGTGCAAGTAAAAATATTTCTTTTTCCGTGTGTGTCATGCATTTTATTTTTTTACAGACAAATTTGTTGCATAGGTAAGTAAACTTAAAATATTGGAAAGATTAAGACAGGCTTAGAGACAAAGGATATATTTGTATATAGATCTCACTGTATATATACACAGTATATACGTTGTATATGCATTGTATATACAGTATATACAATGTATATACTGTATATATACACACACACCTATATGTGTGTGTATATATATGTAGCACTGTACATCAATGCTTTGGCGTATGGAATTAAAAAGTAAACAGTAGGTAATTCAGGAAAGCATTGGTATGAAAACGTAACCATAAGAAGCAACAAAACAAGAAATATGTCACTGTAAAAGAAGGCACTTCAAACACAATTACTTGACTTTGAATATTATGTACCTTTAATAGAGGTTCAACTGGGCAGTCATGACCTTCAGCTAAGTAAATTTCTCTGTCTACCTGTTTAGCCCTTTTTAAAAATAAGTGAGACAGAATGAGTTAAAGACATGATATCATTCATCTTTCTCCTTTCTACAAAAGACAGTCCACAGAAAGTCACTGGACATGTTTATCACTCTCTGAGTATACTCCATGACAGGTGTAAACCCAAGCTACCATTAAGATTCAAAGACTGTTATTTTCCACCTTGTTTGCAAGGTAGAGATCTTTCCATGAAATACATCGATATTGCTGGTCTTATTTTTCAATTTTAACAATAAAAACAGCTGTTCACACACGGATTTTCTCTGAGCCCACAATTTTTTTTGTTGTTGGAGTTACTGGAAATATGCGTGGACTATAAAAAGATCTGCTTAATACTAAATTAAATGACATGCAGATAGAGAAATTGAATTTACACAAACAAAAAGTCTAAGAATAATTTCTTCTTCATCTGGTACAAACGTGTGTGCAAATATATATTTCTTCCCTTTAAAATAAAATGTTAGTTTAGCTTGGTAACTTGCTGAGATAAATTAATCCAACATAATTCAAGTTGCTCAGTTAAGAGCATCCACAAAGCAGTATTAAGTAGTTCAAATCGACTAGTTTAAAAATCAATTTAATTAACTCAGTGAAATGTACAAAGCAGCTCTAAAAATTAGTGAAATCAAGGACATATACAGTCTAAATTTAACTGGTGACTATGCAGCCACTTGACCACATCATGGTCAGGTTTTGTGATTAGTGTGATGATCATCAGAGTTTTGAATGCTAGCACTCAAACTCACACAATTAACCTTTAATGTTTCATGGTGTTTAGTCTTGCCAGAAGCTGAACTGCGCTTGCTCTTCCTATCATAAAACATGAAGAGACCGTAACTACTTAGTGAACTTAGCTTTTACGCTTTTTAGATTCATCCTTCTAAAGAGTGACAATAAAATTACTGGAATTGTTATAGAGAAGGGTTAAAATCAAGGGTTAAAATAAAACAAATTATGACCTACATAACTTCACTAAACAATCCAAGTTAGTTCCAGTAAAAATCATACAAAGACCCCTGTGTGGTAGAGAAAAAAAAAAAGCAATCATAAAAACAAATGACAGGAGAGATGAAATATTTTACTGGGTGCCAGCTCCAAAACCTGCTCCTTCTTTGTTGCACATCAGATAATTTACTTATTCACAAATTAACTGTCATAATAATTTTGAAGTACATATTGTATTGATTATCTTTATTAACACACAATGGTGCCAAACTACCATTAAAACATGCTTAAAAGTATGCAAAAGACAGGAACTAATTTTTTGCTAACTATCTTAACTACCCACTCACACCACCATGTCTGAACAACGCCTTTTCTATTAAGAATGCCAAGGCCTTTCTTTGTATTGGGTCAAAACAAACCCGTGCTTAAAAATTACCAGCCTATTTTTAAATTATTATTATTTTTGTTTTCTAGAATATGCTACTCCTTAAGTGGGTTTCTAACTTTTCCACTTCTTTACTAGAAACCCTAAGATTTTCTCCATCTTATCAAATACTCCAGCTTTATTTTTGCTCTCGACAGGAAGTGTTATAGACAAGCAATAAGCCTTAATGGTTTTCTGGCTGCTATGGCCAGTTCTCCTCATTCTTAACCAGAAACAAGTATAATCTGGGCACCTCCTCTTCTCCACTATCTATAATAAGATCTTTCTTAATTCTTAGAAAAACTGATACCTGGTACTAATCACAGTATCACAAGCTCCTATTTTGAAAAGCATTTCATAAACCATGTACCTCAACATGAATAGCTGAAGAGAAACAAAAATAAATGATCCATTAAAATTAAATCATAATGTTGTCCTATCTTCTGTTCTTATTAGTACATTAACAATTTTGTTTTTCCTAATTGAGAGCAGCCATGGAGTGGTAGAGACAGATTTTGTAATCCACACCACTCTTGTCTTGGATTTTTTCCCTCTGCTAATCCTTCAGCAATAAATTGTTAGAACTACAGAGAGGTGAAAATCATATTAAATCAGAAAAGCATGAGAAACTGAAGAGAATAAGAAAAGGCTGTATTAAAAGAAAATAAAGCACCTTTAAATGTTATTTTTGCCCACAGTTTTATATGGCCTTTTGTCACTAAAAAGCAGAAGACCGGTTGCAAACATAGCTTCTGGAAGGAAACAAAACCAAACATGCTGAATCTTGAGCTATTCTGTCCACCACTGTTGAGTCACAGACAACAAGAGTTTTCATAACTGCTGTACATACACAAAACTGTCTGTGAATAGATATTTCTACACACCTTCCACTGTAGGGCTTCAAACACCCACAGCAGCAGCCAGCAGGAGTTGTGCATGTACCCTGGGAAACCTTCTGACGCTGCCACATTAACTACCTTTAACAGAACTGCAGATGATTCTGTCTTTGGTTCACACAATCCCAGAGGAGGGCTCATTTTTAACTCGAGAAAATCCTCTATGTCTGGGGCTCTACTTCAAATGGACATCATATTATATTTTATATTAGAGGGACAAGAAAATAATTTATTTACTGCACTATGGCATCAATACTCTGGATTTTACAATCCAATTGTGAGAATGATCCCTGAGCAACCACCTATGTAAATGGACCCAACTAGCATAATTAGCATTGCAGAAGTGCACTCAACAGGATCTTACAGGATTATACTTTAACTGAACATCTCTAATACATCTTTACTCATTAGACACATTCTTTTCTATTTGAAGAATCAAAAATATGTGTACGGATTTTCTTCAAGCTATACATACATTTCTCTGATAACAAGTTTGAGAAGCTGCAGTCCAGCGTCAATTTATGTGGAAGTTAAAAACTACTGAAAAACATGACATGAAATGAAAAATACTGCTCAGCAGCCTTCAAGACGGAACAGTAGCAAAAACTAGACAGAATTGCATCTTCAGTCTAGTAGGAGATATAAAGCATAGATCCAGAATCTAAGCATGCTGTTTAATCCTTAATAGATGTATTCATCCTCTGAAATCATGTTACCAGATGAAGATAATTTGCAAATGCCAAAATGTCTATTGCAACTAGAAAAGCTAGCTGCCTGTTACCAGAACTAGCTATTTACGACTATGATAACTTTGTACAGATAACACATCAGAAAATATTTCTTGGAAAGCTGTCTTAAATGGAGAACTTTCTAAATGGAAAGTGAAATTCGTTATTTTTGCAGTTATGACTGTGTTAATACATGTGACACTCTATTTATTTTTTTTAACCCAAGATTAAATAGATAAATCCAAATCTCATTATATTACTTAATTGAAGAGCTATTCAAAAGGCCTATTAAATAAATAAGAATAAGATATATGACAAATTATAACTACCTCCAATTTGTAATAAGCCCCTGCCATTAGTTGATATTTGATCTGTGAATGAACAATAGAGGAGGTGGGAAACCAGACCAGACAACATCTCAGTCAGAGAAAAATAAGCCATTATATTAGGGCTTTCTGGAGGAATTTAATTGCCTTCATTCTGCTGATTATTAAGACAGAGAACTAAACAGCCATTTTTATAACGTTACAGAAATTAGGTAGCTCTTCAAGGAAGTAGGAACAGATGGATTAACTTTTCATGTAATAACATTTGTCTGCAAAGAGGTGCAAGAAGTCTGAAACAAACTTCTTCTCCCTCCCTAAGAAAATGTAAAAAATTTATCAGCGCCTTATAGGAGATAGTCTTTTCAGTGTCGTAATCAATTTGAATACTGTATCCTAAACAGTTAAAGCAAAGTTACAGGCATGAAAGTGTCATTCAAAAATAATGATGATAAAAAAAGGTGTAAAAAGTTCATAGTGCATTTTCATTAACTTTTTTGATCAATCAAGGAAGATTTAGTCACTTAATATTGTCATCATTGTATACGGCAGAATTCACATACATGAATCTTCTGGTATCTTAAAATGGAGACACTCCACTTTTCCAAAGTAAAATGTATTAAAAGGGTTAAAAACTACTTTTAAAGAAATAAGTGCACTACTAAAACTCTAAGAAAAATGAATGTACAGGACAACATTCTGCACACAAGAAAATCTATGGCCCCAGTAAAGTAAAAGAGGTACAAGATAGGATATGCTCTGACCAACACTTTTTCTAAGTAGTGGATTATATTGTAAAAGAAGAGCAAGACAAATGCTATTTAAGATTTAGAAAGCAAAGTCAAGCCATGGAGTAGTCAGTGTTGATAAAGAATACATCTTTTCATGTAAAGATAATTTAACTAATACCAATAAATTATTTGAATATTAAAAATAAGTGAAAAATTACAAAAATAGAATATACAAATTATAGGATTTCTAAACCAAAATTCTAGATTCCCTTGAAGGGTGCTGTAGTGTTTTCATTAGTAAGTAAAGAGGTAAAGAGTTTATTTGAATGACAGCGCCAATAGGATTTTTCTAATAGAGTTATTTTCAAGCCAGTAAGGAGTCGAGCAACACACCAGTGAAATTGCTATCAGCAATAGGAAATACATAGATTATGATGGTGGAAGAAGAAGAGCTGCAATACTTGGAGCAATAGTTTTCTCCAATCTCATAAAGCGTATTACCAGAACAGCCTTTTCACGATATAATATGAGGGATTTATAAAGGCACCTGTGAAACCACATTTTTATGGATACAGCTGACACAGATATATTACTGACAACTAGCAAAACAACAGGATGATACTAAATGTTTGTAAATCAATCTGAAAAAAAAAAACCCAAACCCCAAAAAACCCAACAAGCTGAACATTTTTTATGAAAGCTTGTACAAACAGCTAAAAACCACTGGAGTTTAAAGCAAGGAACATCGAATAGCCTGCTACAGTTAATAGTCACCAGGAGAAGGGATTAATATTTTTACATTTAGGTCAGTGGTGTTTTTCACATTACTCTTCCTTAAAGAAAATTAGTTCTCAGTTACTGAAAGGTTGAAAAAATTTTAAACAACTAAAATATTTCAGAATGCCAATATTGGAGGTTACTGAAACTTTGAAATTGTTGTTATAAAAGTTTGGGACTTTTTCATCTTCTGTCAATTCATGTATTATTACATTTTACTACACTCACAATAGAGTACTTACATGTCTAGCATTTAAGAATCAGCAGTCCTGTTGTCTGTATTATTACGATGTCAACTGCCAAGATTAAAAATGTGTCTAAAAAGTGTCATCATCTACTTTGTCCCATTTCTAAATATTGTAAAACAGAACCATGCTGGAATAATATGTTTCCTGGAAAGGCAAGATGAGATAGTAGAAGCAGCAAAACAGATTATGAACTGGAGTTTCTGACAAGCATGAAAGTATATGTTTGATAATAACCAAACTTTCCTCATTTATTAGTTCATTCTTTTTTCTTGTCAAAAACACATGTTCAGTTCTCCAATATATGTGACCTATGCATGCTTTGGTTATGGGTTTTATTATCAATATTATTTGAGATGTGGAAATCCCCAGAGAGAGTGCTAAATAGTTATTTTGTCATTGCTGAGAGTTAAATGATAAGGAAAATAAATATTTCTTTCGTATTACGAATATAAATACTCCTTGCCAGCTAAAAAAATCAGTTGAACAGAAAACTAAAGTTAAACTTTTGAATTTATTTGCAAGCTAATAATAATTAAAAAAATAAAAGAGTTTGGAGTCAAAATATTTTGCTGCTGTATTCTAAATCAGACTGTTTTTATTTTAAGTGATTACTAAAATTATATTAACTTTTTGATATAAAGCTAATTATACAAAGACATTTCATTTATGATTCTTCACACAGTTTTTATGTTGCACAAAAGTCATACTCTTCCCTGAGAAAGGAGTGAATTTAAAATTTCAGCTAGACTGATATCAAACACATTTCAAGAAATAAAAAGAATTGTCTGAATCATAGGTTTTATGCCATTCAAGATTATCTCGACTACAGGCAGAGGCGATGCTTCACAGCCCTGGAAACATGAAATTTAAGTACTGTACCCATGCAAGTAATTGGAATCACAGAAAGCTGTAGGGTGCAATTAACAAGCACTTTATGTTAGAACAATGAGCAAGATGCCTGGTAGTATATCAAAAGATTGACCAATATCTACAGAAGTCCTGTATTATATGCATGTAGAGTAGCAATTTTTCAAACATGGCATTGCAAGGTACATAACATGCAGTAAATGGATTGCAGTCCATGATCAGGGCTTGCATGTGCATTTAGCAAAAGAATAACGTGATTACCTAATTTGTAATGCACAGTAAGAGATGCTACTTAATAAGAGAACATAGGACATATGCCTATAAGGATTATACGATGCAAAGAGTACAAAGACGAATCCTAATTTGAGACCATGGACTCAAACTGCTACAAGATGAGATCCCGCTTTGTGCTACCTATCACCTGAGTAGAGAATTTATTTGCTGTTGTATTGTATCACCCTGAATAAAAGGAATGGTGGAGTCAAACTCTGAGTCTAGAAAAGTCTAAGTGAATTCAGCCTTTGAAAGAAGTAGAATTTGAAAGGCTTTATATGAATCAGGGGCAGCTAGGTGCTGAGTAGCTGTGTCTCTAAATGCCAGTGTTGGGCACTCAAGGTAGCAGTCCCAGCTGTAGTTTAACTATAGGTTTGTCCTTCCACAGAATTGTCACCAGCACTATTTGAAGTCGTGAATAGTCAGTCTCTGTATAACTGAACTTAGTGTCTCTATAATAAAAAAGTCATCAGCTATTGTCTCTGGAACTTGTAAGTTCCTGAGGATCACCTTATATTGAATTTTATTTATTTATTTATTCTTATGTTTGTTTGTTTTTTTTAAGATAGACACAAACGTATTTGGAGAAGGTCTGTGACACTGGCTGAGATTTTACACATGTTCTGCTCCATACAGACCCTAAAAATCTTCTGAAGCATTTTATATGCCTTGGGGAAATGCTGAAATGAAATATAATTACAATCTTCACCCTTTCCTTTTTTTTTTTCTTGCCAAGGATGATGTATCAGGTTTTCAAGTGGAAGATGCATTCTGATACATAGCAGCGTTACACTTGTATTTTTCAGAAGACATCTACAGAGTGATTGTGATAGTAGAAAAAACAGCTCTGCAGAGTAATGGAAATAAAATGATACAGAAGTATTTGAATCCTTGGAAATTATGGGTGGAAAAAAGTATACTACTGCTTTTCAACAGGTTGATTATTTTTTCCATTAGAAACTCTCCGATGGGTGAGCTGCACATAGTATCCCTTTGGGCAGGCATTCAGATTAAACTATAATGTGGTTTGACTCTGAAAGGAATAAAGGGGGAAAATATTGAAAGATATCACTGAAAGTTTAGTATTGTTTTTAGAGTACTGAATTTGATTTGAAGAGACACCTTGATTGTTATTTAACTCTTATGACCAGCCAGACAGGCTGCAAATAAATGACAATTTTTTTTTCTTTATTTTGTCCTATAGATGGTCTCAGAGTTCCAGTATTATCTCCTGAACTCTCAGTTTAATATGTGGCTAGTAATATTGTCTAAAAAACTAGCTGATGCTTCTTTAATTCTCCATCTATTTTCTAGGACTATAGATGGCTGAACTTGAAAACCAGCTAGGTCTTGCCTTTCCATACATAGACGTCAGATCCTCTCCTCTCTTTAACTATTTAGAAAAAGAAAAATGTACATTCACTTTAAATAAAGTAAGGCATTTGCCCATTTCTAGAACTACATGTTCTACTTTAAGGGATTGAAAACCATGAACTAATACATCTCTAGGTATACATATTTTCTATTTCAGTTTTCAAAAAGGAGATTCCAAATTATAAAGAATCCAGGAAAAAGCTGTTGTTCTTGACATTTCCCATATATGTAGAAAGTTCAAAACAAAGGTATAATGAAAAAATAAAGAAGCTGGCAAGTCAAAAGTCAAAATATAAAAGACCTAAATGTCATAGAATCTGATTTTCAGGTCTTTTGTCTAATGCAACTTTGAAAGCTTAAAAGCTATAAAGAAAGATTTCTATGGTGCTTTCTAAAGGACATAGGAAAAAATCACAATGAATTAATGAAGAAACTAATTATATTCAAAGAAATTATTACTTTTGTCTTGATATTTTAAACCTTGAATTTCTTCTCTTATGGATGGTTGTATAGCCTCCCAATAATTTTGTATTTGCACTGTGATCCAGTGATACAGACTAGCAAATTCAAACACTGGTAGTGGCATGATGTTACAGCAAGAACTTCATAATGAGGTTTGATCTTGAGTAAATACCCCTAGGTCAAAGCAGCCATCCAGTCTGAACTCTATGGTGGTGCTGATAACTCTTTTTACCTTACTACTATTTTAGGGCTTGTTTGAGATTGTCTAGCTGTAAACATACCTTTAAATTGCTATAATCATTTCTAACACTTCAAACAATTACCTTCTTTGAACTGTTCCTTTTTGGTTACAGTAGTCATTTTTTTGCTGTAAGGTTTCCTTTTTTCTACCTTTCCATTTTTCTGCATGTATCAGAGAAGTACGCAGATCTTTATGTGGTGTACAGAATACTCCCCTTCTGTGTAGAGTATAAGACTTTCACAGATACAATCGATCTATTTCTAAAATGAGACCCAGCATTGTACTAACTTTCCTCAAACTCTATGAAATTGCATTCTTTACTTGTAATTTGCTGTCCAAAATGAGACCTCCCAATGAAATTGCTTAGATCAGACAGAAGTCAAAAAACAGACGTGACAGACTTCTTCCTGTAGTTTTCGGTTCCCTCTACAATTTACGGAGTTATCAATTCTCAGCTGCCCTTCTGCAGTAGCTCAGAGAAGGCTGGAGGTGAGAGGGGGCAGAACAGAGATGAGCGCTCATGTCAGATTGTGCAGAGACACCATCCTTTTCTGAAGGATTGTTAGTGGGTAACACTGAAAGCTGTTACAGCAAAAAGGCATGGAAATAGCTAACTCGAGGAAATTCCAGTGAGCAGGAAATAGTGAGGATTTCCTCATGCTTCTTTTTTCAGGCTCTTGCACAGTAAAATCCAAACAGCAACATGTGGAGTGATCCAGTTCTGTTCATTGCTTTTCCCTGAAACTGTCCATTGGCACAGATTTGAAATTTCCATATCTAAGCAGTAAAGATCGGACCCAATCCTTATTATTCACCCATCAGACTGTGGTGGGAAGCAAATTACTCTGAGCCCTCCACAACTTTTTTGGGTTTTATAAGTAGTAACATTGTAGTTCTGCTTTAAAAACAAACTATACTTGTCTCAGCAAAGGGCTTCAGAGGTGCCATGAGGAATCCTTTCACTCTCACCACTGAGACATGGAAAGTCATTTGGAAAGTTCTGTAAGTGACTCACATGGCTTATTGCCTACAGCATCTGCAAAAGCATTGATAAGAACAATGCCTAAATTAAACTGTCACTGCTGTATCTGAGTGTTTTTTCTAAGTTGCACATGGGTAACAAGCAGCCTTAAAAAGTGGGAGCACAAATTACTTTCTTCTACATGGCAGGGGATGGAGAACAACATTCCTTCTGACTGGCAGTCGTGGTTACAGCAGGGGTAGAGTTAATTTCCTTCCTAGTAGCTGGTACAGTGCTGTGTTTTGGATTTAGGATGGGAACAAAATTGATAAGGCACCGATGTTTTAGTTGTTGCTAGGTAGTGCTTACGCTAGTCAAGGACTTTTCAGTTTCTCGTGCTCTACCAACTGAGAAGGCTGGAGGGGCACGGGAAGCTGGGAGGGGACACAGCCAGGACAGCTGACCCAAACTGGCCAATGGGATATTCCATACCATGGGACGTCATGCTCAGTATATAAAGCTGGGGGAAGAAGAAGGAAGGGGGGGACGTTTGGAGTGATGGCGTTTGTCTTCCCAAGTAACCGTTACGCGTGATGGAGCCCTGCTTTCCTGGGGATGGCTGAACACCTGCCTGCCCATGGGAAGTAGTGAATGAATTCCTTGTTTTGCTTTGCTTGCGTGTGCGGCTTTTGCTTTACCTATTAAACTGTCTTTATCTCAACCCACGAGTTTTCTCACTTTTACCCTTCCAATTCTCTCCCCCATCCCACTGCGGGGGGAGTGAGCGAGCGGCTACGTGGTGCTCAGTTGCCAACTGAGGTTAAACCACGACACTGGCATTGGTCCAAATATTATTAATCGCTTCCAGAGAATAACTTTATGCTTGTGATAGGTACAATGCACAAAACCTATCTTGCGGTTTATGATTTTGAGAGGGAGAAGGGTACTGGGGTAAAAGTTGGTCAAACAACACCTACAGAAACTCATATTTGCTTTCCCTCCTGTTCCTGGAGCTGTGAATCTCTTTTTAAGTGTGTATGCAATGAAACTCCCCAATTTCTATTGATATCCAGTCCCCAAATCTTGTCACTTTATCTTGTACATGGAAAAAAATCTGAGATAGTTATACTACTCCACCAATTGTAGTAAGAGGAATTGAGGGTATAATCATATATCATGCTTGATATTTCTTCCTGAGTCAGTATTGAATAATCTATCAAACATGAAGTGAAACTTGCTACCACAGGAAATCACTAAAACCAACATCTTACAGTCAAAACTGGAAATGGAGTTTTTACAGAGACACACACAGAGGCACACACACATTAATCTGAGCTGATTGATGCTTTTAAGCTGGACACCATAAAACCCACAAACTTTTGACTTCCTCATATGCTGTTTATATAGTTACTAAAGTAGTTTACTGATCCATTTTCAGTTACTCGTTGCCTGACTGCTCCATTTCTTTATCCATGTTGGGTAGGAATTTTTGCAATGGCCTTAAGGAGTCAGATACATGTCTGGCATCAACCCTCCATAGGGATGAGTGAGTAGCATTTGAGATTGCTCTGTCAATCATGTACTTGGGTGACTGCCTGTTAGATGCAAAATTGTGGACAGAAAAATTAGATTATCCTTTTCAAAAAGCTACTATATAGTGATAACAGTAAAAGTTGCCAGAGGAGTCATTTTAAATGTTAGACTTCCACGTCAGAAACCTATGAAAGGTTTGATTCTCAACTTTTTATAGTCTTGAGTACCTGGATTTTCTATGCCTTGCAGATCTCCAAATTCTTGAATTTAGCATGGACAAGTACATAAAACATACCCCCCCCAAAAAAACCCCATCTTTTTTCAAGTTTTTTTTACTTGTCATCAAACAAAAGCAATACTATTTTTGAGCAATACAACTGTGTAAAACAGCTCACTGCAACTTCTGCACATCCATAAACTTCTGTTTCAAGCGCTAAACTATCAGCCTCTTCTGAAACCTACTGTTTCTCTAAGTGACTTCACGGTGTTAGATCCTAGGACTCAAGTTATGAATAATGTTAGTTTATATTGAAGCAATTTCTTCTTTCAATTAAGCAAAAGGGTAAACAGTTCGAAGTATACACCATCATGACTAGATGTTTTATGCAAATGGCTATGCTTAAGAGCTAAAAATACTTAATCTTTAGTTGCACTTTACAATCTGGTGCAACAGAAATGCAAAAAGGGAAGGAAATTCCTTTACTTGTTTATGTTAACCTATATGTTTACTGCCTCTTCCACTAAGTCAGTTGTAGGTACTGATCTCATGGAATTAACTGCCATGGAAAATGAGTTAATGCCATATATATCAAGTCCATGTAATAGTAAAGCTAAAGAGTAAATCATTGAAACATTTCCAAGAACAGAAAATAATTAACCAAACCTTAAAAGAGTTAATACTATGCTGTTATCGTTTTCATCTCTAAAGATAAAAGAACTGTTTCTTTTTCACATCCGTCTCCTGCAGACTTCAATTTTCTTTTTACAAGCCGAAATGAAAGTTGATAGTGCTAATTTTACAAGTACACTAATGTATGCATATCACTGCTGTTCTAAGTGTGACTTTGACCCTTAAATATCTTTTTACAAGCAGTTAACAGTATTTTGAAAATTTTCCTACTAATCAAAAATTATTTATGGAAGGAACCCAATGAGTATTTTAGTGATAAATGAATGAATTCAACTGGGAAATGAAAGAACTTTATGGGGTTTTTTCCAAGGTATCTTCCTGAAAACTGAAGTGATTTCCTTTCATAAAAGATCAGCTGATAATCAACCTCATCAAAACATTTGATTACTCATGTAGAACAATGACCCACAACAATTTGTATAATAAGTACCTGAAAGAAAATCAAGATTAACATTTTCAGTTACCTGAAAGAAGCATTAGGCTGTATCTATTTAATAACTGTCTGAAAGGCATAAAGTACAATACAAAATGCATGTTATATGCATTGCTTTAGGATTTGTATTCTTGCTTTGTCGGAATGGGAAATTACTGTTAGGACTACAAAGATAACATCAAAATTGACAGTTTCTGGAATGAAGTACTTGTCAAAAAAGAACAGCCCACCTACCTCCCAGCTGGTTATTTAGATACTTAAAATTAATTCCCTTGCATTACTGTTGCAT
>NW_008824231.1:5019302-5023014 GCF_000699105.1 Pygoscelis adeliae | reverse complement strand
AGGAAATAAGGTATACATTCTCCTTAAAGAAAATTCAGGATTTCTTTGAGCCACAAACCTAGGAGATCAGCACGATAAGAGAGAACATGAGGAAATATGTATGTTCTTTTACAACTACAATAACATACTCTTTTCAGCTAGCTACCTGAGAAAGAATGTTAGAACTAAGAATCACAAAACTGTTAATTAAGAAATTTGGGACTATTACTACAGGATTTTCAGGATTTAGGGGCATACTAAGAGGAAGTTTGGTTCATGGAACACAAAAGTTTTATACTGTCCATATAAACAAAATCGTCAAATTATCAAGCAGGCATTCTCCAAACAAGAATAGAATGAAACATTGCTCAGTATTACAAATGAAGCAATACTTAAGGTGAGTAATTTCTGTCTGTTAGACCATGAATACCTCAGAAAGATGCATTTTACAGGATTAGATATGAGAACTTTGTAATAAACATTTTAAAATACAGTTATAACTGAAAGTCAAAAATGTATCTTCCTTTTATTGCAGGATAAGAAAACCTGGCTAGAGTTACTAATGTGTGGTAAATTGTCATCCTCCAGCAGCACAGGTTTTTCTTTAAAACATAATCTAAGATGCCTTTCAGTATTAAATTCCTGTAAGAATGGGGAAAAAATCACCTTACTTTCAGATAAATACAAATACAAATATTATTAGAATAAAAGAAAATAAGATTATAGCACTTGATAATAGAAACATACTTTGTAATGCTTTGTAGTGAAATTACTTTTTTCTCATTGTGGTTGAAAATGTGATTATTGTTATTAAACCTAATACATCTAAGATATTATTACCATGCTAAACTAAAAGTGTCCATTACCTAAGAACTTCCTTGAGGTCTGTGCTAGAAACATAAACTCAGGAATTCTGTCTTGGGTAAAAACCTGTCAAACAACAGTCTAGAAACAGAGCATCACTTCTTCTACATGAAATATGACTACACAGGCAGGTGACGATGGATAGGAATTTAGTCTATGCATGCCAAGCAGAAAAGTAACATGAACTTATGGCTTCTAGGCTAGAGTCAATTAATGAGTTTGTGTTTATCTAAATGTACCCATAAGTATATTACAAGTGGGATTACAGATGACACCTACAAGTTAATATCAGAGTAGGTATTTCTGTTTTACTAGTAGTATAGCTAGCCACGTAAAACAGTGTGGCTTGCTCTGGGGAGTTTATATTATTACGTAGGAAACCTATGAATGATCTCACAGCTCTGCAGGTTATCGTACTGGTATTGTATTTATTGTATTGTATTGGTCTAGTTTTATTGTATTTAAAGTTTTCATTTAAAAAGTTGTTATCTCACTACAGCTGTGGGAGAAATGTGTACAAAACTCTGCAATATTTTTATGAAACACATCACAGCTAGGAAAAATAGTTCTGGAAATTGTCATCTTAGTTCCCTGAGTCACTACCTCCAGATCCTAAACACAGAAGTATAAATGTGAGAACTGTTAATAATTTTCTCTTCTAGTGTATCTGACAGACATACTATATAACATGAAATAATCCTAAAGTCCCTCCTTAGATAGGCAGTGCCACATAACTGTCTCCATTCCAGATGTTAAAGCTTGCCACTTTCCTCACAGACTTTGTTTGTACTGCACACTGTATTATGCTACCAATATAAACATGTATCACAAAGAAAAGTTTATTTGTGGAGGCAGAGCCTCAGAAGAGGAGGAAACATAAGACAAAATCAATACCAAACCAAAATCAATAAAACAAATTAGATCTACAGTATTATTCATCCTATTCCTGTTTATATTTTATTTACCAAGCCCTCAGCAGTTTTTTACTGTAAATTAAGTTTTTGCAATTCCTCCAGTGTGCTACATTCAGTGTTACAGAAACCAGATCTAACTGTAAAAATCAGAGGGTATGAGTCTTGCTGCTTCACTTATGAAAAAAAAAAAAAGAATATGAAAGTAAATAAATATTAAATAGTCACAACAGATAAACTGAAAGTAAGTGATAGTCTGTAACTTGTGGGAATGTGTTTATCCTAGCAAGTTTTTACCAAAGGGCGTGTCAAAAAGGGGTTATTCTGATCTTTTGCTGACATGAACCACTGTGGCACATGTGCTTCCATGAACGTGGTCACTTTGCACTCATAAGACTACAGAAAGTCTTGTGCTATGGAGTGGGACTAAATGTCTTTGAATTTAGCTCATGTGAACTTGGTGGACTGCTGCTTAAAATAATGGTCAAGCAATGCACTGTAGTTTTTAAAATGGTAGCCACGTGGGGTAAGCAGCAATATTCAAAAAGTGATGGATGCCCACATTTAAGGATGCTACCTGTACTGTGTTTACATGGCAAGGTTTTGTTTTTTTTGGGGGGGAGGGGGGGGCTGCAGGGGTGGCTTCTGTGAGAAGATGCCAGATGTTGTCTCCATATTGAACAGAGCAAGTTCCAGACAGCTCCAAGATGGACCTGCCACTGGCCAAAGCTGAACCCATCAGTGTCACTGGTGGCGCCTCTATGATAACATATTTAAGGAAGGGTAAAAAACACTGTGTAACAGCAGCCGGGAGAGAGGAGTGAGAATATGTGAGAGAAAGAACCCTGCAGACACCAAGGTCAGTGAAGAAGGAAGAGAAAGAGGAGGAGGTGCTCCAGGTGCTGGAGCAGATGTTCCCCTGCAGGCTATGGTGAAGACCATAGGGACACAGGTTGTTCCCCTGCAGCCCATGGAGGTCCACAGTGGAGCAGTTATTCACCTGCAGCCCATGGAGGACCCCTCGCTGGAGCAGGTGGATCTTCTCTGAAGGAAGTTGTGACCCCATGGAAAGCCTGCGCTGGAGCAGGCTCCTGGCAGGATCTGTGGCCCCGTGGAGAAAGGAATCCATGCTGGAGCAGGTTTGCTGGCAGGACTTGTGACCCCGTGGGGGACCCACACTGGAGTTCCTCAAGGACTACACCCCATGGAAAGGACCCACGCTGGAGCAGTTTGTGAAGAACTGCAGCCTGTGGGAAGGACCCACATTGGAGAGGTTCATGGAGGACTGTCTCCTGTGGGTGGGACCCCACGCTGGAGCAGGGGAAAAATGTGAGGAGGAAGGAGCAGTTGAGACTATGTGTGATGAACTGACTGCAACCCCCATTCCCCGTCCCCCTGTGCCACTGGTGGGGAGGAGATAGAAGAATCGAGAGCAAAGTTGAGCCCAGGAAGAAGGGAGGGGTAGGGGGAAGGTGGATTTAGATTTGTTCTTATTTCTCATTATCCTATTCTCTTATTAATTGGCAATAAATGAAATTATTTTTTGCCAAGTCAAGTCTGTCTTGCCCATAATGGTAATTGGTGAGTGATCTCCCTGTCCTTATCTCGACCCATGAGCTTTTCATTTTATTTTCTCCCCCCCATCTTGTTGAGGAGGGGGTGTGATAAAGTGGCTTGGTGGGCACCTGGTGGCCAGCCAAGGTCAACTGACCACACTAGCAAATGAAGTGTATATGAAAATAAGGATGAATCCTAAGAAAAAAAAATTAAAAAATTACTCCTCCATTAAGGTTACAGCAGTGCTTTTCCTATGAATGACAATTGCTTTAATTAAAAAATAAGTAAACAAATAAATAAATCCAAGTATGGATGAAGAATGGAGACTTGTACTTTTGTATCACCCAAAAGTTTTGTTCAGTTTCTCATCTCGAAGAGTAATCAACAGCAGAAGCTTAAGG
>NW_008824231.1:5012618-5019253 GCF_000699105.1 Pygoscelis adeliae | reverse complement strand
GTGAACAATTAAGGTAATGTTGGTCTTTTGCAAGCAACAAACAGTATTAATGTTTCTAAGCACCAGACTAGGTGACTAAGAAAAATCTCTAAAATACATTTAACTTGAACATGGCACAGGTGAAAAACAGAATCGAGAACAAAATTTATCAGAAGAAGTGGGAGGATATTCAAACTTAAAGAAAATTAATTAGTCACCTCTACTGATCTCTGGAGTAAGTGCTCTTAGGAGCACATTCCTGTAGCATTAGCTGATAATTTCTAGATGTACTTTTCTAGTTATTCTATGCTGTGGACATCCCTAGTATCAATGGCAAATACCAGTTTTTATTTTAAAATATGTATAAGATTTCACTACCACAAAATCCACTTGTTTTAATGTGCAGGAAGTATAGCTGTCTAGAACAAAAGACATTTGTTCTTGTCTTCTGATGTACCAAACTAACATGAGAGAAAAGAAAGCATTAGTTCATAAACATGAATCACCAGTATTTCTAGCATGACATTTCAGGCTAAAATTAATTCTGTCCAAAAAACCCCACCCCTAAATCACCCAAAATCCCCCACATCTCAGGTCTGTGTTTGAAATAGGCGTCTAGAGGTAGCTCAGCTCATGTTTTCAGGCTAATCCCTCCCAAAAGTGATACAGAGTTTTAGCTTACTTTTCACAGTCAGCTTTAGCTTGCAAACACACTTTGTTAACGTAGCTGAAATAGCCTTTACATGTAGAAGTCATGTAATTTAAAATAACAATGCATGCGTGAAGCTTGAAAAATGTTACAGTCTAGTGGCTATGTGAAGGAGGAAATAAACTTGTTAGCTGTCACTCTAAAGTGATCCATTCCCTGCTTCAAGTGATCTGCTTCAGGCCACAATGAGCCAAATTTACCCTCAGGAGAACGATGAGTATTTACTTCACTACAATAAATCAATCCCAAAAGCCAATGAAATATACTGGTATGAATTTGTTATACTATCTGCTTGGTCTGCTTACTATCTGCAAAATTTTCAGCAACTCTAGCACTAGTTTACCAGGACCTGACTTTCAGACAGAAGTCAGACCTGACTTCTCTTGTCTGTTTGTACATTTACTTGAAGCGTAGCTATTGCACCAAAAAGTCTACAAAGTTGTCATCTGCTCTTAGAACCCTTCCTTGACAGTTAACATCTTTTTTACGTGAGTGTGCACCTCAATGTTTAGTGCACACGTGTGCATGTCCCAATGGATTATACAGTCAGTTTGGAAATTGTGCTTAAGAAAAGTTTTTCATCAAATTTTATCCTGTTTAGGTATAAAAAACCTTTGAGATCCATTCACATTCACCGGTTTCTTTTATTATCTCTGTTACTCTTTCTTCAGAGCTCTGTCATTCACATCTCAAAGGCTCAAAAGCTGTACAGCTATATTAAATGTTACAGGAATTTTCTCCAGACTTAATGATATGGTCAGCTTCTGTCCCACATCCATTTACATCTTAATTTCCTAACTGAAGGCACTGGAACTGCATAACTATCAGCAGAGTAATGACGTCTCTTCATCTGCCCTTAGATAGAAGGAAAACTATCCTTGAGGTCAACTCATTGCAAGCCTTATACATCTCATGTTTTGAAGTTATCATCCAATTAATTTATACTAGATCTGTCAATTAACTGCTAGCTCCCTCACTGGTTGTGCCTATATCTATGCCTAACTATATCACTAAACATTGCTTCCCTTTTCTTTAGAAGGCGTGGCTCTGTTTCCTTGGGAAAAATATGTTCTCTGGACTGAGCCATGATAAAATATCTTCCCTTAGTAAAAAAAAAAAAGTATATATTTGTTCTTTCTGCTCTTACCACTAGGCTTCTTAACCCATATTTATTTTCTTCCAAAGAAAGAATTCTGAACACAGTTCATTTTTCTTCTATCTCTACCTTTTTTGGAGAGTATGCCTACTGCTACCTCCATAATATTGCCAAACACAGTCCCTACCTTCACCATGACTTTGTTGGCATTCTTGTTTCCTACTCTAGTGCTGCAGTCACTGCATTATTTATGATTTCCATGTATCCCTACTTCAGGGAACAACAAAGTGATACAGACTGATTATCATTCTACTCCAAGGCAGTATCAACCTCTTGAAAGGAATGTGGCAAGAGTAAAGGAAATAAATACCTATGGAATAGGTAAGTGACAACTAAAGAGGAATATATTAAATAATAAATAATTTAAAAACTGTAGATAAAAGTCTTGAGTTAATAAACTGACTGTTTATTATTATTGTTGACAGAATATAATATGCAAGCTAAATATCATAAAAATGAGATTTCAGAATGTCATCTGACTGTTGCTTTTTAAAAGATATTTGAAAATTACAACTTTCTGCATTTAGGTATGAGACACTCACTCCATTTATCTTCTCATGTTTATATTCATGACTATCTGAGGCAAACCAATTTAGGGAAGATTTGAGTAAAATGGGTTTCAACATAATCTTTAAGAGCCCTGAATCAAGTCATTCTTTTAGGAAGGTACTTAGGAAGCCAGAGAGGTTGCCCTTAAGCATATATAAAGGACATCCAAGCAGTAAAGAAACATTTCTGTCCAGTTTGAAGGAGGTATGTCATTTTTCCATTTCTGTCAATTTATAAATTTATATTTAAGGGATAGACTTATTCCATTGACTATCTGGATTAGCTATAGTCCAGCAAAGAGCAGCTGCTATTCAAAATACCTTCTTCAGACATGCTGTTGAGATAGGGTACTACTGCATGTCAGGGTTTCATAGAAGGTCAGGGTCCTGCAGAAGGCACAGGACTGTTCAAAGCACAGTCACCCAGAGCTAACCAAAAGGAAATATCAAGCAGAGAGGTATCTCTGAATTCTCATTTTGTTCTGATATTTAAGCATGACACTCAAGATTATGCCTCTGTCCATGCAAATTTAGGATGCTGAATACTTTCCTGATGAAGGAACCTAAGTAGAAACCCCACAAAACCTCACTCTGTTTAGGAGCATCAAGGTGTGGAAGTGTCTGGGTTTTACATTTATTGTTAAAACACCAGCAGAGGAAACTGGTTATTCTTTCCTATCTCAGTTCAACTTTGAAAACTCAATGCCATCTTTCCCAGTTTCCAGTTCCTAAAATGCCAGAACACAAAATAGCACACATGATTCTCATTCCTCACACTGACGACAGTTTTGAAATACTAAAATATCAGGACAGAAAGAAAAAATGAGAGAATTTGATCTCTTCCATCACTGGCAAACTTGTATTCCAGTGTCTGGTCTGGTCTATGATTTGTTTCTGGGTTGAACTCAATGGATGTTTAATACAAAAGTGTTCTAGTAATCTGCAGTGCAGAAATGGGGAATGAAGTCTTCTCAATGCCAAACGAAATAACAGGAGAAGCTCCTGTTCAGCTCTGCGTTTAATGGCAGAAAGGGAGCATACCAAGGTGCTATCAGAGTAATGATCAGCTGTGAGTTGCAATGAAAGACAGTTGCCTGAGGAGAAAGGAGGAGAGCTGCAGCTTAAAAACAGACAAAAATGTCCATATATTTAACAGATGTCACTATGGTCTCGAAGGCTGTTTTGAACTGGATTGTGGCCATGAGCTTCAGAACGTTTGATGCATACATAGCAACCAGGTCTTTTACAATTTTTTAGGTCACAACAACCATTTCTTAGATCATTTTCTATAGAAACTGAAAGGTAAATGCTAAAGGAGCAGCAAAGTCCAATATGTAACGCCTTTTCATTTCAAATAAGCTTTCTCACCTGCTCTTGAATTCAAGCACCTAAATTGTTGTTTAAATCCTATAAGCCCCACATATGCACTACAGCAGGTAGTCCGTTCTTACATTACAGCTCATTCTGCTTTTTCTCTCCTTTCCCAGATTATATAGCTAAAATAGACCTTTCTAAGGATAAACTTGCTTTTATGAATTTACCGATAGCAATCCAAATATAAGTCTGCTGCCTCCCTGGGGCCCGGGTCAGAGACATTGCTAGGAAGCTCCCTGATCTGGTGCGGCCTTCGGACTACTACCCGCTGTTGGTTATACAGGCTGGCAGCGATGAGGTGGCAGAGAGAAGTCCTGCAGTGATCAAAAGGGACTTCAGGGCACTGGGGAGAGTGGTTGAAGGATCGGGAGCACAGGTAGTGTTTTCCTCAATCCCTACAGTGGCAGGGAAGGACACTGAACGGAACGGGAGAACACACCTGATCAACACGTGGCTCAGGGGCTGGTGCCGTCAGAGGAATTTTGGCTTCCTTGATCATGGGGAGGTTTACATGGCACCGGGCCTGCTGGCGACAGATGGAGTCCAGCTGTCTCGCAGGGGGAAAAGGGTCATTGCTTACGAATTGGCAGGGCTCATTGAGAGGGCTTTAAACTAGGTTCGAAGGGGGAAGGGGACAAAACCGGGCCCGCTAGAGATGAGCCGAGGGGTGGCATGCCGATGCCGGGGGTGAAATCGATAGCCCAGCTCAAGTGCATATACACCAATGCACGCAGCATGGGCGGCAAGCAGGAGGAGCTGGAAGCCATCGTGCAGCGGGAGAGGTATGACTTAGTCGCCATCACAGAAACGTGGTGGGGTGACTCTCACGATTGGAGTGCTGCAATGGATGGCTATAGACTCTTCAGAAGGGACAGGAGAGGAAGGAGAGGCGGCGGGGTGGCTCTGTATGTTAGGGAGTGTTTCGATTGTATAGAGCTTAACGATTGTGATGATGATACGGTTGAGTGTTTATGGGTAAGGATGAGGGGGAAGGCCAATGAGGCAGATATCCTGCTGGGAGTCTGTTATAGACCACCCAACCAGGATGAAGAGGCCGATGAAGCGTTCTGCAAGCGGCTGGCAGAGGTGTCTCGATCGCTGGCCCTTGTTCTCGTGGGGGACTTCAACTTCCCGGACATCTGCTGGAAATACAACACGGCAGAGAGGAAGCAGTCTAGGAGGTTCCTGGAGTGTGTGGAAGACAACTTCCTGACACAGCTGGTAAGTGAGCCTACCAGGGGAGGTGCCTCGCTCGACCTGCTGTTCACAAACAGAGAAGGACTGGTGGGAGATGTGGTGGTCGGAGGCCGTCTTGGGCTTAGCGACCATGAAATGGTAGAATTCTCAATTCTCGGTGAAGTAAGGAGGGGAGGCAGCAAAATTGCTACCATGGACTTCCGGAGGGCGGACTTTGGCCTGTTCAGGACGCTGGTTGAGAGAGTCCCTTGGGAGACCATCCTGAAGGGCAAAGGGGTCCAGGAAGGCTGGACGATCTTCAAGAAGGAAGTCTTAAAGGCGCAGGAGCAGGCTGTCCCTGTACGCCGCAAGAAGAACGGGCGGAGAAGACGACCGGCCTGGCTGAACGGGGAGCTTTTGCTGGGACTCAGGAAAAAAAGGAGAGTTTATCACTTGTGGAAGAAGGGGCAGGCGACTCAAGAAGAGTACAGGGATCTCGTTAGGTCGTGCAGAGAGGAAATGAGAAAGGCAAAAGCCCAGCTAGAACGCAACCTGGCCGCTGTCGTTAAAGACAACAAAAAAAGTTTTTACAAATATATTAATGACAAGAAGAGAGCCAGGGAGAATCTCCATCCTTTATTGGATGCGGGGGGGAACATTGTCACCGAGGATGAGGAAAAGGCTGAGGTACTTAATGCCTTCTTTGCCTCAGTCTTTAGCAATCAGACTAGTTACCCTCAGGGTACTCGGCGCCCTGAGCTGGAAAACAGGGATGGCGAGCAGGATGAACCCCCCATAATCCAAGAGGAAGCGGTCAACGACCTGCTACGTCATCTGGATACTCACAAGTCTATGGGGCCGGATGGGATCCACCCGAGAGTGCTGAGAGAGCTGGCGGAGGAGCTAGCCAAGCTGCTCTCCATCATCTATCAGCAGTCCTGGTTAACGGGGGAGGTCCCGGACGACTGGAGGCTGGCCAATGTGACGCCCATCTACAAGAAGGGCCGGAAGGAGGATCCGGGGAACTACAGGCCTGTTAGCCTGACCTCAGTGCCGGGGAAGATCATGGAGCGGATCATCTTGAGGGCGCTCACAAGGCAGGTGCGGGACAACCAGGGCATCAGGCCCAGCCAGCACGGGTTTATGGAAGGCAGGTCCTGCTTGACCAACCTGATCTCCTTCTATGACCAGGTGACCCGCCTAGTGGACAAGGGAAAGGCTGTGGATGTGGTCTACCTGGACTTCAGTAAGGCCTTTGACACCGTCTCCCACAGCATTCTCCTGGAGAAGCTGGCGGCTCACAGCTTAGACAGGTGGACTCTGCGCTGGGTCAAAAACTGGCTGGACGGCCGGGCCCAGAGAGTTGTGGTAAATGGAGTTCAATCCAGTTGGCGGCCGGTCACGAGCGGTGTTCCCCAGGGCTCAGTATTGGGGCCAGTTCTGTTTAATATCTTTATCAATGATCTGGATGAGGGGATCGAGTGCACCCTCAGTAAGTTTGCAGACGACACCAAGTTGGGCGGCAGTGTTGATCTGCTCGAGGGTAGGAAGGCTCTGCAGAGGGACCTGGACAGGCTGGATCGATGGGCCCAGGCCAACTGTATGAGATTCAACAAGGCCAAGTGCCGGGTCCTGCACTTTGGCCACAACAACCCCATGCAGCGCTACAGGCTTGGGGAAGAGTGGCTGGAAA
>NW_008824231.1:4994344-5011090 GCF_000699105.1 Pygoscelis adeliae | reverse complement strand
ACCATCCCTGGAAGTATTTAAAAAACGGGTAGATGATGCGCTTAGGGACATGGTTTAGTGGGCATGGTGTTGTTGGGTTGATGGTTGGACTCGATGATCTTGGAGGTCTCTTCCAACCTTAATGATTCTATGATTCTATGATTCTAAATATGTCTATAATTTTTTTTTATATCTTTACACCTTTTCACAAAAGCAATGATGCAAACTGAGTTCTTTTTTCTAGCATTCCTTGCAGAAAACAGTTATGTTATATGGATTCTGTCTAACATTTGATATGGTAGAACATGAATTTTGCATTGTACTACCACGAAAATGCAAACTGTTTCAGTGCTGCTTTCTTAAGAGTATATTTCTAAACAGTCATTTAAAACCAATTTAATTTTTTTAGCACTTTTCTTTTGGAAATAAAAATATAGTAGCTACTCTTTGTGGAAATTCAGCAAGATTTTGTTCTATTACCTTTTGTAAAAACTAAACCTTGTCATTGTATTCAAATTTAGTCAAACTGACACAGGTTTTGTGCTTTGGATAATTTGATATTGCAACGTCTTTGGATGGTTTTTTTTTCCTTTGTTTTGTTTTGGTGAAGAAATGCAATTACTTTTACTCTATCCTATAAACTCCAGTAAATGGCTTGGAGCTAGAAAATGTTTCATGTTATCCTAATAAACCAAGTTTTAGATGTGATAATATTTTTAGCTCATTCATTTTCTTATAAAAACAGAGATATTTTTATTTCAATAGGATTGGTACTGGTTTGCTACCCAGTCTCATTTACTGCTTTGATTTTTTGCCCCCAAGTCTTGTTTTTCCTACCTGCTTCAGCCTCATGCAAGGCTCAGTCATTCTCAAAGGATCTATCCTGTGACCTACTGATCTTAGTTTTCCCTTTTGCCCTGACTTCCTTGAACTGAATCACTATGTTCTCCCTTTATAGAGACAGAAGGCTGTGTGGTCCACACTAAGAAATCAGCAGAAGAGAAGGTTGATCCTATTGTATAAAAAAGATTCTTACTCCTTCTGGGATTTTCTAGTTGCTAACATGCTTCTTTCTGTCCTCAGAACGTTACTGAGCTTTTGTTAGCTCACAAAGGTGATAAACTGCTTTTCTCTGGAAATCTGTCCTCCAACAGTCATTGCTCAAAAACTATGGCTCTTCCCTGTCCTCCATTCTGGAATGCTACCTTACAAGGCATCCTTTCTCATGGTAAAGTTAATCCCTGGAGACAAGAATAAATTTGTACACTGGATGATGTAGCAACAGCCCAGTGCTGCAGTTGCACAGTGATAAAGGAAGGAATGCTCTGCACGGGAGCCAAATCCAGCCAAATCCAACCCTCATCACTCCATCTCCATCTGCAAGTGTGTGAAAAATCCTGGTGAAGGAATGAAGGCTCAACTTGGCCATAGGAGAGCAGAAGCTGGACACCTACATGGTGCCATAACCCAGTGAGATAAGAAAATTTATCAGTATAGTTCAAAGCAGTCCTTCCCATGCATGAATGTTTTGCTTTTCCCAGTCTCTGCCTATTTTTCCTTCAACCTTCTCTGTTATTTCCAGTTCCCCTTTCTTTCTACACTTTTTCCTCTATGTCATGGTTAAACCTCAGTCGGCAACTAAGCACCACGCAGCCGCTCGCTCACTCCCCCCTTGCCCTTGGTGGGATGGGGGAGAGAATTGGAAAAGCACAAGTGAGAAAAACTCGTGGGTTGAGATAAAAACAGTTTAATAATTGAAATAAAATGATAATAATAATAATATGATGATAATAATAATACACAAAGCAAGTGATGCACAGTACAATTGCTCACCACCGGCCGACCAATGCCCAGCCAGTCCCCGAGCAGCGGCACCCCCGGCCAGCTTCCCCCAGTTTATGTACTGAGCATGACGTCACATGGTATGGAATGTCCCTTTGGCCAGTTTGGCTGTGCCCCCTCCCAGCTCCCTGTGCACCTGCAGCCTTCTCAGTCGGTAGAGTATGGAAAACTAGAAAGTCCTTGGCCAGTGTAAGCACTACCTAGCAACAACTAAAACATTGGTGCCTTATCAATTTTGTTCCCATCCTAAATCCAAAACACAGCACTGTACCAGCTACTAGGAAGGAAATTAACTCTATCCCTGCCGAAACCAGGACACTCTACCATTCAGTCTTTCCCAGCTCTTTTCCCCTAACTCTTGCCTTAGGCTACCATCTATCATCCTAAAATACAGTCTATTATCCTATTACCTAAAAAGGCTTCTTCAGCTTTGCTACGCTGTGTTATAGTCAGCTGATATCCAGACACATCAAGCCTATAAATGTTTCCCTTACTATTTTTCAAGTTCATTCTTCAAATAGCATTAATTAATATACCATACTCTTTACTATGACAAAAATGTTTTCTTCCTTAAACGTATTGGAGTTATACTTTATGGAAAATATACCTACTTCCACTTACATAGGCATCCATTGGCATTTGTTTACTCATCAACAAGTTGCCAAAACTGTTTGTGGATGCCTTGCTAGAAGGTTCATAATGTACTTTTGCATATCCAAAGTCAATATTGTCACTGACAGTATTTCATTAGCAAGCTCTTCTAAGATGATAATTTGATTTGATTAATTATGAAGGCCGAGAATTTTAGGAACCCCCCGGTGAGCAGGAGCAGTCAATGGGAATCACAATGACTGGCAATGAGAGCAGGAGACCTCCCAGGAGACAATGCTTGTTATCAAGTCTGTTGGTAATAACACTGCTAATAATGTTAAAACAAATAGTTCCTGAATAGTTTCAATTCCTTGCATCTCTTCTCAGTATTAGTAATGAGTTTCCAGTTTATGTCTTGCTAGAATAAAGAGGTGTTTACTTTTCCATTAAATTTCACACAGACTGCTCTGGCAAGTACCGGGAATGCCAGTCCTGGAGGACTGAAGAAAAGGACTGCCAGGTCACTCTTGGAGTTTCATGTATTTCATCCAGGCTGTCAGGATAAAAGGGAGGCCCTCCAACAGAGTGAAGCCACGAAGATGAGCATGTTGATTCAGAGTATTTCTTCTGTTTTGGGAAATATCACTAAGATAGACACCTATCAAACTTTGGTGAATAAATTGCTTGGTCAGAGATTTAAATGCTAGTAAAAGACATTAAAATGTCATCCACATATATCTTTGGAAAAAAAAAATCTCATTAACCTTCTTTAAAAATCAAACATCTTGCCCTTGATGCAATTATAAAATAACTACAACAAGTATTACTAAGAAAGGAAATTTTCCACTAAAGTGACGATGTACCCCGTGGTCAGCCTAAGGACAGTACACAGCAGGGGCTAGCCTTTTTCTTTCAAAGGATGATAGAGGCTTCAGCTGATATCAAAGGAAGAGTCTTGCTGTTAAAATAGCTTGACTACAATGTCCAGTGGTACTCTTTTCCTAATTCTTCTGTTTGTATGAATGTGTTAACTAACATAAAGCTTGCAAGATGCACTAAATGCAAGACTAGCTGTTCTCAGTTAAATCCAAGATGTCAACAAGAGAATACCTATTCAAATTGGAATAAATTATTTATCTAAAAAAAATTGTAAATTGTGCTAAATGTCATGATTTTCCTCAAGCTCACCTTTAAAATCTGATTTGGATTTATACTGACTAGGTTACAGCTTTAGAGTCTCCAGTACAAAAATGTGAAAGGCATGGCACAATGTACCAAGAAGCCCACCCCAAACAATAATGGGCTTTTCGATATTCATCTTAAAGTTCCACAGAAAGATCACAAGTTCTCCACTTGGTTTTCTGTGTATGGTGTTACCAGCAGGCTAGAATGCTTAATAATAAGCAGAATATCTAGATCTATGTCAGCTGCTGTGTATTGATTTAAAACAGAGTTTTAGATAAAACCTATTTCCATAATCTAATTCTGAGGTGACAAAAGCAGATGAGATTCAGTGATTAAAACTGCAAGATAATCCCTGCTTTAAAGGTACAACTTCACTTACTCATATGGAATGTCAATTCCTAAATGAACAATTAAAGAAACAGACCTGAATGTCATTTGGCAAAATCAAGAAAAACATCTGCTCTGTGTGTAGCAAGTGTCTCAAAAAGTACCTGAAGCTTATTTTCTTTAAATGACTAGGTATTACTATCCCTATATTATCTATTATCTTTTGGAAAGGACTAGGTATTTTTATTACAATTAAATTTCCTTTTCCTTTTCAAGCTTGAGGTTACTTTTTTTTTTCTTTATGTGTCTCCCTCTAGTTTATTACAGAAAACAAATGACTGTCATTCCACGCATTATGTCTCAATACTGAAAAAATATCTGCTCCTGATCCACAGTGCAATCTGTTGCTCACAATTTTAACAAGCAGACACTAATGTTTGTTGCCTTATCTCGCATTGTTGCTCATACTTGGGACAAATGCCTGACAGATAGACATCTACTCTGTATCTTTTTTTTCAGAATGCTCCTCAAACTTCTTAAACAATGATTACTATTGAAAACATGACAACAGTTAGGTTGCCACGGCGCTAAAAGAACTCATCCATTCCTCCTCCTAGGAATGGCTCTCTGCCTCCACCAATCTGCATGTCTTGTCTTGTGCTCCACTTTCTGCCCCAGAATGAAATTATCTTATTATTCTGAATGCTTACACTATTTGTTATCTTTAGGACTCTTAAGTGCTAGCAGTATGAATATAGAGAGTTATTCCCCTCCGCAAAAAAATAAATCCAATAAATCCAAGTTTTCCAATAGCTAGCTTTGTACCAAATGATTCTTTTGTAGTAGTAACTTTTACAAGAGTGATGGACAGAAATTAATTTCATTAATTTCAGTAAACTCTGATTTTCCTCTGTCCTCCTTGGTACATTAAGACTAGTTGTCTAGAATGTCAGGTATTTTGGTTATTAAAGCGTCTTACTTTCTGATTCCTGTCTTTCCTAATGAACTGTCAAGTCGTCTGTTCTGCACATGGTCATGATTTACTAACCATAACTGATAGTGATATTTTATGACATGCATTTGCCTAATTTGGATGCCATTTCCATGTAGCAATTTTACCAGTGTGAACCTTATGCTATTGGTAGACCAACAAAGATTTTGTAGTTTTAAATCAATTTTTTAAATCCATTCAAAAAATCTGCATTTCATAAAAAAAAACAACAAACAACACTCTCTTCGAAGCATACATAAGTGTATTCAAGGCTGAGTTTTTCCACTACAAAATCTGTGCAGCCACATTGCATAAACTCCCTGAGAAGAAAGCCAATATCAAAGAATCAGTTGTCTATGAGGACTAAGAATGTAGGTGAAGCCTCTTGATTCTTGAACACTAATCCTAGTTTTAAACAACAGCAAGCAAGCTCTCACATTGCAGAAGACATTTTTAATATCGTTATTTTTTCTGTACAAGAGCAGTCCATAAATCATAAAAAGTATGATATGATAACAAACTCTGTCCTTAAATTCTTTCAAATATCTTAAAATGTTTTGTTTCTCTCTTTACACTTGTAAGATTTGATAAAATTTACTTTATATTGTTATTATAATTGGAAGCCTACTTCTCTACATTTAACTTACATTCTGTAAGTTTTTAGCCAATACTACAGTTAAATGTGTGAAAGAGGGACACAACAGTTCTTTCTGATGGGTCAAACACTGTGTATGAACCAGAGACTGTCACTACTAAAACTATAAATGTGTGTGAGTGTGTTCACGCGTGTGTGTGTATGTGCACGTGCGTGTGTGTGTGTGAGAGTGAGAGAATGCTTTAATTTGGTGAAAAGTAAAAGTATTAGCTGAGAGTCATGGCAAGCTTTCAACCGTCAGTTGTTCTAAACTTAGACTACTTACACAAAGTAAAGATGAATGCATTGTGAGCATAATATTTCACAGATGGCTTAGTTTAAAACTTTTAAAACTAGTTTGATGACATTTAAAAGCTATCCTAACTTTATTCGTATTTGGGGCATTTATATTAAGTGCTTTTACTAATACTTAATGATTTATCAAATGGTATTGTAAAGAAAAAGTAGAAGTCTTATTTGGATATGACCTATTTCATCTTTCTAACTTGTAGAGTTCGCCAAAAAGAGATTGACTCCCAGATATTATGCTAATAGTATTTTTTTCCTAGCTTTGAATATATTTTGCTTAAAGATCAACAGAGACTATGAAAAAAAAATTGAATTATTATGTATCCTCACATTGATGACATGGCAAAAAGCTATTACTTCTGCCAACAGAAGGTTTTCTCTTATAGTGAAATCTACAATGATAGGATACTTAGCAATGTTAGCACTTTCCAATCTCAGCACCTTGATCAACATGAAGATAGTCTCACTGTGCTTCCATAGTGTTATAAAAATCTGCAAATGACCAGCAACTGTAACAAAATAATTTATACAAAATAAATGTAAATGGCATCTGCTGCTCAGAATACTTTAGCCTTATAGCTGGAATTTGAAAGGCATGTTCTAAGCAAAAATGTTGCTAAGTTAGCATTTTCTTGGAGGCTTGTGGGAAATTAGAGGTCTATCAATGACATGCATCATCACCTCAAATGAACTGTGGAATCCAATAAAATAAGTGTGCAGATTCCACACACTTGGAAGTGGGCACAAAAATTTTGTAATTTCTCATGATTTCATGCAATGGCTTTTTCATTATTATGTCATTTTTGGCACTTCTGAAATTGAAAATCTAATAAGTAAATAGACTAAAGCTTAAAATAGCTTAGTAGGAGGGGAAAACGACTTAGGAGGGCTGAGGATTAGGCCTGACGTATTACTTGGACCATGAAGTTCTATTTCAATAGCAGAAGTACTGTCACAGCCTGTCACGCTTAGCCAAGATGCAGAACCTATGCAAATGTATAGGAAAAGATGTAGGGCAAAATCAAAGAGCTCTACCGAATGTCCTCCTGTAGGGGTGGTTTAGCATATTCCGGCCCCGATGTGAATGTCCTGCCTAATGCCAGAAACTTTCAGCCTTGTAAGAGAGAACTGTATGTCTAGCACAACCACACAAACCCCATCTTTTCATTAGCATTTTAAATTAATGCATCAGAATGCAAACTGAAAATGCTAGAACATGTTTTCTTTTCATCACCTCCTCCACAGGGGCAGTAAACTTTGCTAGGAAAAAGGCAGGGGAGCTGGAGATAGATGTGTCACATCAGCCTAGCAAGATTCGCTAGAGGACGTGTATCAAAACCCAAAGCATTCTGTATTAAAGGGGTGGCCAGCACTGATAAGGAGGAGGAAGGGAAATAATTTTTTAATCTGCTTAGCAAAGATGGCAAAGAATGTACACTGTTTTCTGGATGACCAAGATACAGACCAATGTGTTAGTACATCTGAAAAAAAAAACAAAACAAAAATTTCTCTGGAGGCTGAGAAATTATTACCTGTTACTTTCCCAAAAGATATTTCCCACAGAAAACATTGTGTGCATATAGGTACTGTCTATTCTGGCACCACTCCTGAAATGCAAAACAGATCCCTGCATCTGTCTTTACGCACAATGATTTCAATAATTTAAGATTGATAACCATTTCCATCATTCATCAGTTTAGGCATTCATCATGTAATTTTCCCTAATATTGATATAATTTTGAGGCTACAGAATTAAAACAATTTCCATGTATTCCATAAGCACTTGTTTCTTTTCTATTAATTTGGTCATACTGCAAGTTAGTTATAATTTCTAGATATTTTTTTTTCCTCATAAAATGAAAAGCATAATTCATTTCTTCTTTTATCATCTTTGCAGAGGAATATGTAGACTGCACAGTTTTGCCAAAGAAATCTTAGAATAGAAGTTTCAGATGAAATCTTGGCTGTATCAAAGTTAAATATAAAAACCAAATTTGGTCCTTAATTTTTGACACGTTTTTCATCTGAGGTTACCAGATAATCAAATACCTTATAAATCTTCCTCTTCAAAACACTAAGCCTTCACTGAATGTTTCTGCTTTGATAAGAAACAAGATTAACACATTTTGTCAAAATTATTGCAACCAGAAGAATTGTTATCAATAATACTAGAACATCATAATTATATGGTATTATCTTGAAACTACCCTTTTACAAAAGATTGAGAGGATATTATTAACATTAATGTGAAAGACTTCTGGAATAAACAACCTATAGAAATATGGTAGAATGATTAAAAAACATGATACATTACACATAGAGATGAGATGAAGAATAAACAGAGATTCAAACCAGAAGTAAGTAATTCAGTACACTAAGAATAATGCATTATTTCAGACATCAGAATTGAAATACTTGCCTCAGAAAAATGAAAAAAAGTTTTTCAGTATCATTAACTAATGAGAAGAACCTACTTTTTGCCTGGGATGGCATTTACGGTGGTTATTCTCCGAAGCCCCTAATGATAAGCATATCTTCTGTTCTAATACAGAATGTTTATTTTTTTAGCTTTGGAATACCATGTGATTTTTAAATTCATTTCATAAGTTGTATGAAAGCCACATATTTGTTTCAAAATTCTCAAAAAATTGTTGCTTGATTAATCTCAAGTAACTGAAATTATACAAGTTTTGGAAATATATTAGAACAGAAAGGATTGACTAAATGTAAGTGGAGAGAAGATGTTGGCAGGGGAATAATTAAATTTGAAAATTGTCTTTTTTGTCTGGAAAACTTGTATTTAGCACTAGAGTCAAAATCCTGCCTGAGGCCTCATCTCTCAGGGGATCAGAGGGCTGTCCAAATCAACACAGTCTGTATAGTTCATAGATCAGTATAAGCATTCTGATGTGAGGATTTTTTCCCCTCCCCCAACAGCTAGAATATAGGTTATAAAATGCAGAAATTCTGTCTTTGAAGTCAGGATACAGAAACTTTAGGAAAATAATGACAGTTCTCTATCCAGACTAGCAAATTATTTCACTATTATAGTACTCAGTGGAATAAAGAAACAGAAATTGAAAACGCTGCTTTGTCACACCTTAGACCAAGAACTTGATTTAGGGCACACCACATACAGGCATCCTAACAGATTGCTTCGTTAATCTTGATTGTCTACTTGTTCTGACTAAAACCAGCCATCCTTATCAAATTGTAGAAAAAAGCTAATATGATAGTAAGAATATCTTATGAAAACAAACAAACAAACAAACAAACAAACCAACCAACCCTCTTTCATCAGTATATTCAAATCATGGTTCTTGGTCTTCCAATTTTATCTGTATTCCTCCATGGAAAACCATAAAAAAGCAGGATTACAAGCCGAGTTGATATGGTCAGTTTAAAGGATAGCAACTGTCTGCATTTTTGAGAGATAACCTTTATCACAATGTTAAATTAAATGTGTCATTCTAAGTCTCTTGAAACCTATGCTTAGAAACATGACAGAAAAGGTTTCAGAGAGAATAAATTCCAACAATTCTGTGCATAAGGGAGTAATTTGTTACTGTAATAATCTTCTTTTTTCTTTAAGCATAACCCCCAAAGATAATGGTAATATTTAAAATACATTTTTAATATTGGCATTTGAGATTAAATACAAACATTTTTTATTTTAAACATATATATACCAAATACAACAGTTCAAAAGTCACAAAGTTAGGTGTATTTGTGCTTTCTGAATTTATTTTGTTTGTATCAGATTATTTAAAGCCTTTAGGGGATACCTTTTCTTAGAAGATTTTTCTTCTTGTTAGAACTGCTTTATTACCTAACTGTTCTTTAAATAGTTCTTAAGAAAGCCATTTCAATTTAATTTCCATTTTAATTGAATTAACTTTCTGTGTAGAAAGCATGATGCATGAGAGTGAAGAGGAATTCTAGTCAAGTCCCCCAATATTAAGGAGAAGTATCATTTTCCTGCACTTGACAGGCCCAATTCTCAAATACGATCTTTTGCTCACATTATTCTTACTGGAAAAACTTGCCATTCCTTAATGGCTAAGGACCACTGCATTTCTTGTGTTATTTTACAGGATGTATCCTTTTTTTTTTTTTTTTTTTTTTTTTTTTTAATTTGAGACACCATTAAATATTTCTTCCTCTGGTAAGTCCTCTTTGTACCTATTCCTTTCCTGAACATAAACACCCACTCCTACATACTATTCCACACAAAGTTTTAACAGTATGTGACAACACTGCATTAACATTTCATCATTGCTACTGAAAATAGTTTGCTTAATACATAAAATCATACTGGTCTCTCTCTCAGCCACATCAGATAGGTAGCCCACAGCCAGTCACTGTACTACTAACATGGATTATTTTCTCTTTGGTTTCCAAGAACTGAGTTCCAAATTTGTAAGATCATTCTCTTCTTTTTACTAATTCGTTTCAGTGTTCTCTCTTTCCTGACATTAGATAATATTAGGAACTTGAAAGTTCTAGTTTAGTCAAACAAAATTGTCCCTTATATTCAAAGCACAACCGGACTTTCGATTATCATTCACAAAAGCTGGAGCATAAATAGTCCATGAGAGCTTCTACTGTGTGTAAAATGTGTTGCAGATCCATCTGACTTTACTAGCCAATACTACAAAGACTTTGCTTTTCAGTTCAACTTATAGCAGTTTGTTGTTAAACCAGCAGAGATCCTATTTCAAAAATCAGAGCATTGAAACAAGTGCGACTTTTGTACTTCTTAGACAAAAAAAAAAAAATAACTTGAATCATCTCTGACTCAACTTAGTCTATGAATAGCCGATATTCAGATTTTGCATTACGTAACTCAAATTTCCAACTACTTGCTTCAGATTACTAAGGCTTCAGAACAGATATTAACAAAAATAAAGGATATTGGTATGAAAGACTTTAAACAGACTAAAGGTCACGGTGAACAATTCCATGGTCATCTCAGGAGCAAGACATTAGATAAATAAATCTTATTACTGAAATTCATTCTTTACAGAATCTTCTCACTATGAAAATGTAAGATAAAGCTAGTTCAAGTCCTCATTAAATAATGGATTTAGATCACTCTTTAGATTTACTTTGCTCAAGGAATTGGCTGGCTCAGAAGACCGTCAGTAATTTTTTCAATTTTCAATGAACAGATTAGTACGGAATGCTCACTTCTGACTTAAAAATAACACAGGCATATGGATGATAACTGACATACCTCCTCATCTGTTGCAAGTCAAACTTTGTCAGAAATAAGGAGATAAGACAGCAGAGAGCAAAACCAATATAGTGTCTTAGAAAGTTGTAAAGGTATTCCTCACTTTAAGTATAAAACATAGAAGTATTATTTTGCAGTAGTAGGTTGGCTCAAAGTGTTGCAATGACTGTAAAAAAATAAAAGCATAAATAAGCAAAAAGATGTTCCACATAAAATCACTGATAACACATGGTTTATAGTTAACTACTAGAAACATAAGAGTTCTCAGTGGTAATTGAACAATATATTTCAAACCAAATTAAATAATTACATTTTGAACTTTTCACCCCATTTGTTACATTAATTATGATATACCTTTAAATTAAAAATAGCAATCAAAGGAAATGGTTCTAAAACATTAACAATGAAACATTTACGAATACTTGTAGGAGCCTGTCAGCCTTATTATAAACAATCGATTTTTTAAAAAATACAGACTAAAAATGGTAAAAGTCCCAAAATATTAAAAATCCTCCAAAGCCTTAGATTAATGTGCTGTATAGATAAAAATGCCATATTTAATAAACTGAATGCAAATAAAATTGCTTCAGGAGGTCTATTGAAATCCAGATAATGTACACTGATACTCTAAAGTTCAGGTTAAAGATTAAAAATTATGAAAGTGCAGGAAAAAACCAAAGCCAGTAGAGTATGATATGTTGAGTGCAAGATTTACATTAGTGAAATAAGGGATTAATCCCTAAAAACCAAAACAAAAAGAACTTCAATTATTTAGATGCAGAAATATGTTTTTCATATAAAATTAGATTTCAGTAACTTTAATGTCTTTAGAAGGCATACTAACCTGAACACTATGTTACATCAATAAAAACAAACAAACAAAAAAATTTACCAAAGACAACCAGATTAATAAACAATACTAATACTTCAGAAGTCAAGTTTTCCTCTTATTTGAAGCCCAGAAAATACATATTCTGAGTTAGTCTGCAATACTGTGCAATTTAAACATAATTATCAATATAAACTCCAGAATATATATTGACTACTCCTTACTGGTCCAGGCAAAAATTAAACTTCAGGGAGTGCCATTTTAGAGGCATCTCACAGTAAAGACAGGAAGAGGGTTTTTTTGTTTATGAAAAAAAAATTGGTTAATTTTTACCCTAGTAGTACACAACAAAACCAGAGGGCAACTAGAAAGATAACTCACAGAAATTAACACACTTCTGAGGAAGAACAATTTAAAAACATGCTCCAATATTTTCCATGGGGAATATCAAAAAGTTTTAAGAATGCTTCCACTGGAACAGGTTGCCCAGAGAAGTTGTGGATGCCCCATTCCTGGAAGTGTTCAAGGCCAGGGTGGATGGGGCAACATGGTCTAGTGGAAGGTGTCCCTGCCCATGGCAGGAGGGTTGGACCTACATGATCTTTAAGGTTCCTTCCAACCCAAACCATTCTATGATTCTACTTTCAGAGTTCAGCATTTTCAGAATTCACGAGCACTTGATACATTCATTTAATACAGGATGATTGCAGTTTGGAAGGAAGTTTATACATTGAAAAAAAGAAAGTTAAACCGTATGTTCTAAGTTGAGTTTTACGGCTAATAATGATAGTTAAATTCACAAAATCTCAGAGGTGCCTTTGTATTAACAAGACTACTCAGCAGTTTTAGCTGTAATATTAATATCTAATTCTCTTTCCACATAATTTTTGGTGTGGTTTTGGCTAGGAAAACTTAAGATTGTATTCCTCAGGTGTTAGTTTATTTTTGGGTAGGGTATCCCAGGCCTATGCAACAGGGAAAAAAAGTCTCGTGTCGTGAAGAACAAGCATCTTGAACCAACAACTTGTCAACTTGTAATCAAATAGGAAAAGAGGACATGACCTCAGATTGCACCAGGGGAGGTATAGATTGGACGTGAGGAAAAATTTCTTTACTGAAAGGGTGGTTAAACATTGGACCAGGCTGCTCAGGGAAGTGGTTGAGTCCCCATCCCTGGAGGTATTTAAAAGACGTGTAGATGCGGCGCTTAGGGACATGGTTTAGTGGGCATGGTGGTGTTGGGTTGATGGTTGGACTCAATGATCTTAGAGGTCTCTTCCAACCTTAATGATTCTATGATTCTATGATTCAAATAAAGATCTTTAAAGCTAAAATGTATAAAACAGCTTACAAATTATCCAAAAAACATACAGCCAGGATATTTCCTGCTCTAGTAGCAAGGACTGAAAGAATAACCAACGTATTTGTCTGCTGCACCTATAATCTCTATCATTCTAAACAAGAAAGATAGTGTTGACAAGTTAAAGGTCTCCACATCATCAGAAAACTCATCAAGGCACTTAAAAAGGTTGAAAGGAGACTTCATGTTAATTCAACAGAGGCACTGTTTTGCTAATTCTGTTCCATATTGCAAAAAGTCTCTGTACAGAGCAAACACCTTAGACCTGGCATGATTCCTAAGGCAGTCTGGTTTTCTGCACTATTCCAAGACCATTCCTATTGCAGCCATTATGTATCGATTGCCATAAATCATTTCTCATCCTTAAGTAGGTTTATTTTCATTCCTGGTATGTTAGGTACTGTTTCAATCTCAATCCAAATTGCTGTTTAATCAGATAAATAATCATAAGAAGTAATTACCCAAATCATTTAAGCTGATTTGTACCTGTAGCTGTGAGGCTGCAAGATTATCAAGAATATTACATACATGTTTGTGTTCCTTTGTCTTCTGAGAGAACAAATGGTTTTAAGTTGTCTAAACTTGGACTAAGAGACAGGAAATTGCAAAATTTCTTGCATATTTTTAAACATAAATACTTCATTTATCCTCAAGAAAGCTATTCAGTATTTCTTGTTCAGTTGTCTCATCTGTCTATTAATATCTATCTACATTGTGTTAAGATCTAAAGATTCTGATCAAAGTATCAAAAAGCTGAGTGAATCCCTGGAGCCGGTTACCCTGCCTCAATACAGCATCAATTGCACCTACATCATTTTTGACAAGCATTTGTCTAATTTGTTTTTAACTTCTGTCTTTAGTAATAGGAACTTTGCAACTGCCTCGTGCAATTTGCTCAATCTGCAATTAGAAACTTTTCCTTAATGGATTATCTACATCTTTAACTCTGCAACCTGAGCTGCAACTTCTCATCTCATCCACTTTGCATATGGAGAAAATGGTGTTTACTTGTCTGAGCCATAGCTTTTTATCTTTTGGAAGGTTTTTATGTCCCACGAGTTCTATCTTCTTCAAGGTAAACAGCCTTAAGTAGGTTAATCTATTTTCACAGATAAATTCACTAGGCCTCTGATTGTTCTCATTGCTTTTCTCTGGACTCTCCAACAGCTGTACATGTTTCTTAATCTGTTACACATGAAACACTAGAGTTTTTTTTAGCTGAGACCTATTACTGCAGAGTTTAGCAGAAAGACTATTTTAAATGTTTTTCTATATGCCTGCCCTGTCCTAAACCTTCTGGTTGTACATCCCAGGATAGTGCTGTTTTGACAGTAACATGACCTTTATGTTTCATTTTCACCTTGTGATCTCTTGACCTCTTCCTAGGCAGCCCCTACCAAAGCAGTTGCTCCAAAACTGAATTCATTGTTCTTATGTAAAATAGTATTTTGAGTTTATACATGTTGATTTATAGCTTTTTCTGCCCTAAGTGATTGCTCCAGTTTGTCAGGGTAATTTCAAATTCTGCGTCTTCCAATATGCTGCAGTCCCAGTGAGGTAGATGTGACCTGCAATTTAAGATGGAGCTCTCTGTTCCATCATTAGATCCTTGATAAAAACAGCAACTAGAAGTAGGCCTAGAATAAGCATTTCTGAGTTCAACAAAATAGACTTAGTGTACTCTTCCTACGTAACTAGTGGCTACTGGTAGCTATTCTTTCAGTGTAGTTTTCTAGCTAATTTTGCATTCACCACCTAGTCTTATGCGGATCTCTTTTAGATTCCTTTGCGAAAGCCCAAACCTAAGCAGAAAATAAAAATCTGTACTATATACTCCCTCTCTACCCATGGGAACACCTAGCCATGTTGTAAAAAGATTATAAAATCTACAGTTAGATTTGTATGACAAAATTTGTTCTTCACTGATCCCACTGGCAGCCATTTATCTCCTCCTTACCTTTCAGGGGCTTAAAAAATGTGATTATTTATTCCAGAGTATTTCCTTGCCATGAAGATTTACTTTTTCTAATTCCCTTCTCCATACAGCGTTGCCTTTATCCCAAAGATTTTACAACCTAGGTAAAATAAGTCTAGGGGTTTCTTTACTTTAAATGTATTGACAAATAAAGTATCACTTAACCTTTAGTCTATTGGGCTACATGAAAATTCAGGCTATTCAAGTATCTAAATTGTGACAGGATTAAGCAGAAGGTTCTTTTTCAGACTGAAATCTTATTAAAGGATATAAAGGTAAAGATTAATGATAATTCTCAGTGTGGAAAAGAGTCAGCAGTGGCATCCCCCAGAGTTGAAAATGCCCAGCAAGTTCAAATAGCAATTAGAAAAATTCATGGACAACATCTCCAGGAACAGATATTAAAATGTGTGTTTACAGATGTATGCTTTAATGTCTCTAAAGCAATGACTTTGGATGCTGGAGCAGAGGACTGCAGAAATTAGCTACTACATAGGACTACAAATGACTACACAAAATGGACAGGCTCCTGTGCTTTTCCCAGACAGCAGCTTCTGTTGCCACCGATAGAGACAGGATGAACCATTGGTCTGAATCAGCAAACCATTTCCATATTTTTAGGATAAATTCATTCCATAGATAATTACAAAAACATGCACAAGAAGAAAATAAATCCTAACAACATAAGATGATGGTCACATTACCACTCAGGAGCAAGCTCTTGGGGCAAAGATAGTTCACCGAAGATATTTGCTCCATACTCAGAAGTCTAAAGGGAAAACAAACACTGGCTAACAGAAACAGCTTAAAGAACAGAACCAAGAACATCATAAAGCTATCATAGAAACCCATGATTTTCCCACATCTAAGATTCATTCTGGAACTGTAGTCCCTTTAGCTCAAAAAGAATACAGTATATTTGGAAATGGTCCAAAGAAAACCGGCAAGGATGGTATGGAAAAACTTCTGTATGAGCAATGACTAAGTAAGCTAGAACTATTCAGTC
The DNA here is from genome assembly GCF_000699105.1 of Pygoscelis adeliae. Lineage (NCBI taxonomy): Eukaryota > Metazoa > Chordata > Aves > Sphenisciformes > Spheniscidae > Pygoscelis > Pygoscelis adeliae. The sequence goes on along the minus strand of NW_008824231.1, from coordinate 4,994,826 downwards.
TGGAAAAGAGATGACTGAGGGAAGATGGAGTGACTACATCAGCGGACACTGGAAGGGCTACAGATGTCATCTATCTGGACCTCTGTAAGGCCTTTGACATGGTCCCCCACAACATCCTTCTCTCTCAACTGGAGAGGTATGGATTTGATGGGTGGACTGTCCAGTGGGTGAGGAATTGGTTAGATGGTTGCATCCAGAGGGTAGCGGTCAACGGCTCATGTCCAGATGGAGATTAGTGACGAGTGGCGTCCCACAGGAGTCTGTTTTGGGACCAGTACTGTTTAATATCTTCATCAATGACATAGACAGTGGGATTGAGGGCACCCTCAGCAAGTTTGCAGGTGACACCAAGCTGAGTGGTGCGGTCAACGCGCCAGAGGGATGGGATGCCATCCAGAGGGACCTGGACAAGCTCGAGAAGTGGGCCTGTGTGAACATCATGAGGTTCAACAAGGCCAAGTGCAAGGTCCTGCACCTGGGTC
>NW_008824231.1:4987344-4993873 GCF_000699105.1 Pygoscelis adeliae | reverse complement strand
GAATGGCTTTAAACTAAAGGGGGGTAGATTTAGACTAGATAGAAGGAAGAAATTGTTTACTGTGAGGGTGGTGAAACACTGGCAGAGGTTGCCCAGAGAGGTGGTGGATGCCCCATCCCTGGAAACATTCAAGGTCAGGTTGGCTGGGGCTCTGAGCAACCTGATCTAGTTGGAGATGTCCCTGTCCACGGCAGGGGGGTTGGACTAGATGACCTTTAGAGGTCCCTTCCAACCCAAACTATTCTATGATTCTATGATTCTAAGATATGCTGTATAAAATCATGAAGGCCATGAAAAGGCATTATATATCTCTTTCAAAATATGTCAGAAGTTATGAAATGTAACCAGCAGGAGCCAGGTCAAAAAGCAAATAAAGGATAGTTGTTTTGGTTTTTTTTTCCAAGCAGTGTGCATATGTTTGCCAGAGGATGTTGTGGATGTTAGAAGTTTATAAGGGACAAGGGCAAGACTGGAGTAGTGCAGCGAACTGAGATCTACAGAGAGTTGCTAAATACATAAGAAATTCCTGAGATAAATGTGGTTTCTGAGCTAAAAGTGGTGGCTAAAAGACTTTAAGGAAAAATATCTATCTGCCTTGCCCCAACACTTCTTTAGGTGTGCACTTTGGTCATTGTTAGGGACAATGGATAGAGGAATATTTTCATGACCCAGCATGCTTTGTCTTTTGCTCACTCCACTAACATTCTGAACCATTGCTATAAAGTCAAGCTAAGGAAGTGTTTGCTGTTGAAGAAACGTAAAATGATTTCTTGGATTATTAGATTTTGCCAGATACTGTATTTAGGATTTTTTTTTAACTTACTGAAGAAGAAAAGTTCTTGACTCAAAGAATAAAAGGACTTCCATTACATACAAGTGCAAGTCTGTGACAAAACACACCCAACTAACAAGGTTCTATTAATTAGTTTCTTTCCCACAACAGCCTTTGATACTACTCATAGTAACATAATGTGCCATAACACTGTCACACCAGTTAAAAAACTGTCCAAAACTGAAGATCACTCTTAGTAAGAAATCATGTTGCTGTTGCACCATGGAGATCTTGAATATCACTATGAAATACTGCTGGAGGAAAGGGTTTCCTGGAGTAACAACCAGACAATAAGTTTGTTTTTTAAGTGTGCATCTATTTTTCAGCACATTTACACGATGTTGTTTCCCTGCTTTCTAAATTTCTAGCAAGGCTTCAGACTTGCCTGAAAGACAGTTGGCATCCATGCAAGCTAGACAAAGTGGGAGGCAATAGAGGTTGACAGAGGGAATTGTCTAAGGTTTTGGATAAGTCTGCAAGAGCGGTCTCAATTAAGGGAGTTTGTTAGCTTCTTAACAAAAGGGTACACTATTGGAGGCCCTAAGTAGATCAAATACTGCTACTGGCTTTTCAGATTTACCATTCACCATAGAAAGAAGTGTTTTTTCATCTGATGCTGATCATTTGATTATGGTCTACCATGCTGGAGGAAAATCCCTGCACAGGAATACTCTGGCATATTGAGGAGAATTCAGAAGCTACATTAGTGCAGGAGGCATTAAAATGAAGCAGACTCTTGATCATTTTGTATTCCCCAAAAGCTTTGGCTGGCTGTTGAGCTTCATCTCAATATCTAGTTGTGTACAAGATCACATCACTCTTCCTCCCATCACACTCTGGGTAAGCTCTGCTTCAGTTATGTGTGAGGTTAACAGACATCACCTGCTTGGAGATGTGTATCTCAATGGGAAGCTGAATTAGAGTCCTGAAGAACTCATAGTTTCTAAAAATACCTCCCAAACCAAACTATATTAAACAACATCCTTTTAAAGAACTAAAAAATGTCTCCTTTGGAGTTCAAAGGTTTAGACATTCAACTGGAATTGGTGAGAGCTAGTTCCAGTCTGTTTTCCCAAATGTTATTCTAGAAAGCATAGTAGGTTTCTTTCTTTCACACTTTTACCACTTCAGCGGTACCACTCTGGTTCTATCATTACATGTCTGGTAAAAGACAAAAGAGAACTCTAAGAAAGAACGGAAGTTCAACAAAATAAGATTTTTTTACTGACAACCATTTTTGGTGAAAAAAATCCCGACCTGTGGAATTTGATGCTGATATGAAATATACTTCCTAACATCATTATGTATCATGAACAGTAGAGTCTCCAAATTTTGGCCTATACTGCAGAATTTAGCTTAATCAGCTGCACTATACTCTACATAAGGATGTAGTTAATCAATGGCTCTGTTCAGGCACATGCAAGTTGAAAATTGTTCCCAGCTGTAGATTTATGTGCACAGGAGAACAATTCTGGCCATGCTGAACTCTGAGGAGGTAAAAGTAGAATTCCTCTGTCAGAGCAGCATTTGCTCCAAATACCCTTCCCATCCCACCTCTGTCTTCTCAGTCTCAGAAGCAGAAGCACACAAGCCATGGGCTTCTTTCAGCATCTTATCCTTGGGATAAGAAAAGTTACTGATAAGAAATCTTAACTGGTTCTGTCCCAATATAATTTTTAACAGAAAAAGTCAATGAGATAATTTGTTCTGTTTAATAGAACTAGACTGGTCTTTAAAAATATCATTCCCTGATTCTTTTTATGTTCAATTAAAAAAAGTATTTCAAAATTTTTCCAGTACACACTCTGGTATGTATCCTATTTTATGCAAACATATAATGAATCCTTTTACTCTTCTCATTAACTGAGTTATTTTCAGCATGCGTATGTTCTCTGCTGTTCACATCCAATTTTACCACATACTCCAAATAAGAATAAAAAGAACATATTTCAGGCTTTTGCTGAAGCTAAATATTTGCACAAAAGAAGGTGGAAAGTATTTAAAAGTTCAATGATTCTATCGAGATAACAGCAAGTGTCACGATTATGCGGTATTTCAAAGAAAACCAAGAAATACTGATTTACAAACAAGTACATTGAACGTATCCTGCATACAAAATTTTCTGCCCTAAACCCATAGTAATTTGCATCTACCATTCTCATTCTTTGTTTTAGCTGGCTGGCCCTTAGAACAGAGAGTTTAAAGGCAACAGCAAATTTGAATTTTACCTAGATTTATTAAATATTTATAAGTTCATAAAGCTCAGCACTTTGAAAACAAGAATTCTCTTTAATTTACATTTCTTTTTATATTTCTGAGATTTTATTGCTGTCAGCTATGGCTAACCATCTTGTATTAGGAAGCAGTCACGACTTAGAATAAGATGTCCAGCATTAACCTTTATACCCAATAAAACATCAGTACAGCTCAATTGCTCATAGCATTGTCCTCAGTCATTTAATTCACTTTCTGTCTGCACTCAAGAGAAAGGATAGCAACATTTTCTGCCACTCTGACTATCAAGTAATTCACCTCAGCCTGTGAGGGATTAAGAGGTAAGGCTGTTTCATGTCTTAAATTTTCAATCTCTTTCTGTGAATATGTGCTGACAACACAGTTTTCACATACCCATTTTCACCTCATGATCAAAGCTGCATTTCTATTGGTTAAGAAAAATGCATCTCTACACACATCATTTCAAGCTTAAGTTCTTAATAATCAAAAAGAAAAAGAAAAAATAGGAGTACAATTTATAGTCATATTGCCAATATACTAAGGCCCTTAAGTCAAAGTATTCTCAAAAACTGTACAGCCTCTGATTAATATTCCAGCAGAACTCCCACAGAAACATTGCCCCTGTTATGCTGGGCACTATTCAGGCACACACATTCCTGTTCCAAAGAGCTCACAGTTTAATTTCAGGCAAGAAAATTTAACAGCAACAACAGAGACCGATCGAGCCAAATTAAGCTCAGGCAGCTATTGAAGACAAAGTGAAAAATAAGAGTGAGGCATAGAGTAATTTCTTCCTTAGGAGGCTAATAAAGAAAATTTGCTTCTGTCTCATGGAAGTACCTATAAATACTCATTTCTCCTTTTATTTTTCTAAAATCTTTATGCTTTCCAGTTGTGAATGAGAGAGTCGTGTACACACTGCGATGGTCTTTTAATAGTGGTTCATCCACTTGAATGAAAAGTGACTAACGCTAACTGCCTTGAAGGAGCAGGAAGAAACCTCTTATAGCAGCCAACTGTGCATCCTGTGCATTCAGCCACAGTTAGTGTTCACCAGCAACAATTTCCTTTCAGTTACATGCCGAGCTTTGGTGAACCTACCTCATTTCCACACCATTAACTTCCAAACACTTTTTCTTCCCACTGTCACTCACCATGATCTCTTCTGTGTTTTTCTGTCAAATCCAATAGCTTCTCCAGCAGTCTCGCTCTGTCTATCTCAGAACAAACCCAGACCTTGCTTCTTCTAAAGAGCCTTCTCTCATTCACATCTCTCTTTCTGAGTAGTCTGGGCAGTACCTTGGAAATTGCTCACCATTATTATTCTATGTTCTCCCCAAAAGTATGAAGCGTCCCATGATCCCAGGTGTGGTAGGCAGAGCCAATTTAACTGAGTTACTTAAAGGAGCAAGACGCAATGCTTCACTTGTCCAGGCAGCAGTATTATTATGTCAAACATCAAGCAGTTCATGGTTGGCAGTGCTCTGAAGCATGGGGTTTTATCTCCTGTAAATAGGATTAGCAAATGAAAATATGTATTCTACTTTCATACAGCAGGATTATGAGCAAACCAATGCATTTCTGTGATGTTCCTTTTAGCTCTATTTTCAGGTGAGTACTAAGACAGCCTTTGTTAACCTCTTCTGTTAAAAAAAATGCACATATTCTAACACGTTTAACATGTTAGATTGCAGATTTAGACTATAAATTTTAGATCATCTCTTCAGTAAAAATAATAGAAATATCTCAGTCAAATTTTCCTATTAGAAGAGAAAAAGTTGTGTCAGTTGTGCTGATTTTTCTCCATTGACAAAATTTAGTTGTGCACATCTGGATAGCAAAATAAACTTTTGTTATGTACAGAAATCATAAATATTTTAATCCATGATGAAAAATATAAAAATATTTTAAAGCAACAGGGTGTTCCCCTGCCTGCTGCAATATTGTTATAAAAGGAATAAAAAATATTGCATATAAGTATCTTCTGATCTTTCCTCATCATTTGTAAAACAAAAGCAAAACATTCCTTTTCAGTTCAGCTGAGGGATACAATGCTGAAACTGTCAGCTAATAGGCTAGACAATTGTTGCCTTCATAGCAGACAATGTTGGATTGACAGAAATACAAAGATGTATACTAGAATAATAAATTGAATTTTAAACAGTATCTCTGTCCAATCATTAATCAGGTGAAAGCAATTTCCAACACTGACCAACACTAGGATCCAAAGACCCAGGGCAAAAATCCAAACTACTAAATTAATTGGTTTAAAAAATTAACAGACACAGGGGAAGGACTATTAAAAATAAATAAATAAATAAATAAATAAAGTTCCAAACTGATGCAGATATTCACAAAGGGAAACTATTTTCAAAGCTTGCAATTAGAAAATTCTCTGTTCAAGGACTGACACAATAACACCCTCCTTTTGGAGGAAAAAAATAATTAAAAGACATGGGCTTTAGCATATTTAACAGCCATCTAATTTCACATAATCACATCATTTGAAATATCACTACAAACAAAGAAGCAGTAAAATACATGTAAATTCTATTTATTAATTCTCCCTTCTAAAATATGTGTTCTGGTCTCTACCCGCCTCCCCCTTCTTCCTTCACCCTAGCAATGATTTCTGCCTCTCACAGACCTGATTGCTCTGATGACCTCAATCAAAAGGTAATTATCCAGTGAGGATGGAAGGTAATTATTCCCATCAAGGAGAGATTGAATGCACCTGAATAGACAGCTGCAGTTGTTCCAGGGATTACATTATTACTATAGAAATTGCCTCCATTAATTTGTGATGCATGTCAAATTTATGATAAAAGGTTGATTTGTTTGCAGGACAACTACTTTTCCCATTTCACTCTAAGGCAAGAGCAACAGTCAATTGTAAGTTACTTCAGTATATATGACAACTGTCAGCATGTAACCATCTGCTCAGGAGTGAATATGACATAAAACCAGGAAATGGGTTGAAGCTCTAGATAGATGTATCTTATATAATTCACAGACAGAGCCAAAAGCATGGATATTTCAGCCTAAGCTTGCCAAAATCCTGCTGTAGGGACAAAAGTATAGGGACAATAAACACTAGTAAAATAAAAATGGTAAGGCTCAGCAAGAAAATAAATTTACTCAGCCTATTTAGCTGTAACACTAGATGGGAAAATGTTTAATTCTAGAAGATTGTCTAGAGCTCAACGATTGTGATGATGATACGTTCGAGTGTTTATGGGTAAGGATGAGGGGGAAGGCCAACGAGGCAGATATCCTGCTGGGAGTCTGTTATAGACCACCCAACCAGGATGAAGAGGTCGATGAAGCGTTCTACAAGTGGCTGGCAGAAGTCTCTCAATCGCTAGCCCTTGTTCTTGTGGGGGAGTTCAACTTCCCGGACGTCTGCTGGAAATACAACATGGCAGAGAGGAAGCAGTCTAGGAGGTTCCTGGAGTGGGCGGG